>NC_138768.1:118515217-118900217 GCF_965119305.1 Pelophylax lessonae
TCCGTTCAAAAAACGGAAAGGAAGGAAAATCGGATGTCAGCGGTGTCATCCGCTGACATCCGCAATGCCCATAGACTTACATTATGTCCGCATATCATCCGCAAACGGATGGGATGATATGCGGCCATACGGAGCGGATGACAGAAATGTCATCCGATCCATGGAAAAAAAAAAAAAAAGGACCGGAGCGGAGCTTTCACACGGAGCGGCCGTGTGAAAGAGCCCTAAGGCTACATTCACACCTGAGCGTAGCGTTTTTCGCGCGTTTTTTACCGCGATTTTACCGCGATTTTTGCGGCGTTTTTTACCGCGATTTTACCGCGATTTTTACCGCGATTTTTGTGCAGGCGTTTTTAGATTGAATAGAGATCAATGGAAAACGCCTGTAATCTGCCCAAAAAGAAGCTCATGTACTTTTTTGAGCGTTGGGCGTTTTGTATACAGCGTCAAAACGCTCAGATGTGAACAGGGGCCATTGAAATGAATAGGATTTGTCTTGTTGGGTGTTTTGAGAGCTGATCCTAGAGCAGAAAAACGCCCCAAAAACGCCCCAAAACGCCTAGATGTGAACGGAGCCTTAGAGATTTGTTTTTTATCGTAACAATGTTTAAAAATGTTTGTATTTCTTTTTATTAAAAAAATAATAATAATAAAACTATTGAAATGAAAACAGAGGAATCATCCACTTTTCTGTCTAAAAAAAAATCACTGTATTTAAAAAAATGCACTTGTCATCCATGCTTTTGATCAGTTAAAGCCTTAAGGTTAACCACCTCAATACAGAACACTTTCACCCCTTTTCTTTCACTGCTGTCATGCTTTAAATGAGTAAAAGGAAATAGGTGCGCGAACCTAAAAACAGATGAAAGTGGGGTGAAAGCAGCACTGCAAGACAAATTAAATGTGAAAAAATAGTAATGTATGTAACATAAATTACCAAAGTGCGCTAAACAATATAATGAGAACAAAAGTTCATAGGTGATGTCTGTGATGACACCAATTAAACATGTACATTCAATTCCAAAAAGTGCAAAACTGTAAAAAAGTCTTTCAATTCAGAAGATGGAGTGAAGGTTAGGGAGTGTTGGGAGGTGGGTGGGGCCTCGTCCCAAAATAGTGATCCAAAGTGATTCTCAATAACTTGTATACACAAGTGAACACCCAGTGATAGGAGTGGACTCTTACCACAATGTGGAGAGATGTGAGCATGTACTGTGTTTGGTCCAGAGGTCCCAACTGATAGGCTGAAAGAGATGGTTCTCGGAATAGACCGGATCAATCAGCTGCTTCCAAAGTGGGGGGGATCTGTAGGCTTCCAATCAGGGGATAATGCCAAAAAGAGATCGTACCCAAAGAAGAGGAGAGGACTATAGTGTATTACATTCGGTTTATTTATAAATTAGGTGAAGAAACACTTACATAATCCAGACGAAAAAACAGCATATACAGGATGGTCGCGGATGTCTGCAGTACGATCCGGGACCTATGACAGCACGGCTAGCTCCCCCCGACGCGTTTCCACTGATAAGTCAGCTTCTGGGACTGCTTTAAATGACAATTGCGTGGTAATGCAATACTTTACCCATATCCTTTTTTTTCACACAAATAGAACTTTCTTTTGGTGGTATTTTATTACCACTGGGCTTTTTATCTTTTTTCTAAATAAACGAAACAAGGCTGAAAATTTGGAAAAAAAAAAAAAAAAGTTTTTCTTTGTTTCTGTTATAACATTTTCCAAATAAATAATCTTTCTTCATTAATTTAGGCCAAAATGTATTCTGCTTTATTTCTTTGGTGAAAATAACCCAAATCAGTGTTTAATATTTAGTAGTCGGTAGGAAAGATTCTGCAAACTATGGTGTATATATACATATATATATATATATATATATATATATACAGTAAAACCTTGGTTTGAGAGTAACTTGGTTTAAGAGCGCTTTGCAAGACAAGCAAAATTTTCAAATAAATTTTGACTTGATATACAAGCGATGTCTTGATATACAAGTAGCCTCAAGTCACAGCTGAGTATAAAAGAGAATAGAGGTGCCTCTAAGTGTAGCAATATGGTTAAATTTAATGAAGGTACAACATTTAGCAACTCACATGGTTGATGATTGGAACAGGCACATCTAAGGATGCAGGCATCAGGGGTAAAGCTGTCCACATAGGACCAACCTCCGCACCGCCATCTACGTCATCCTTTCCATGCTGCCCCTTGCTTTCAGATCGCTTTACTGCATGGTGGTCTTCCCGGTAAGGATTACAGACTGGCAGCCGGCGGTGCAGAAGATAGTCTATGTGGACAGCTTTACCCCGGATGACTGCATACTTAGATGTGCCTGTTTTATTCATCAACCATGTGAGTTGCTAAATGTTGTACCTTCATTAAATGGAACCATATTGCTACACTTAGAGGCGCCTGTCTTCTCTTTTATACTCTGTAGCTCCTGCTGGATTTTGCTTCCAATCCCCTTGTGGAAGCGGCTATTTGTGGATGGAAATTTTATGGTTATATAACCTATCACAATGCTATAATCTTTTTATATGGACTATAAATTGAAGGATTTATGAATAAATGGTTGTGGAACGAATCATCTGAGTTTCCATTATTTCTTATGGGGAAATTCGCTTTGATGTAAGAGTGCTTTGGATTACAAGCATGCTTCAGGAACGAATTATGCTCGCAATCCAAGGTTTTACTGTATATATATATATATATATATGAAAATTGATCAGTTCTGATGTACTGAAGGCCTATCTCATTTATTGAGTCCCAAAAATGCCAGAACAGTACAGATATCCCCCAAATTACCCCTTTTTGGAAAGTAGACAGTCTAAGGCATTTAGCAAGAGGCATGGAGCAATTTTTGAAGTTGTAATTTATTGTCACAATTTTTTAGTAAAACATTTTTTTTCACTTTATTTTTATTTTCATCCTGTCACCAGTACAGTACAGCATAATAGTATAACTGGTGTGGCAGTGAGCAGGAACACTGACTGGTGACAGTATGTTAAAAAAAAATAATAATATTTTTTTTTTCAATTTTTCAAATATTTTTTACTTTCTTTACATTTTTTTTTTTTTAACACACTGTGATCAGAGTAATACAATGTTACAATGTAATCACTGTACTACTTTGGGGAGGTGATCAGGGTTTATTTTTGTTTGTTTTTTATGCAGTATGATTGCTTAAACAGTGAATTTCACTGCTATAAGCAAGTATTTTTACTGAATAAAATAGACGCATTTAGTGTTTATTTTTGTTTTTAACTGTGATTGGCCACATCTAATTACATGGTACAGATTGGCTGTGATTGGCCCTGTCTGTACCATGTAATCACTGTGACCAATCACAGCTAGTAATACATTTGTACACAATGAATGGCATGAATCAAAGCCATTCATTGATTACAATTGTCATGTGAACTGCTATGATTGGTCACGACAATCAAATGGTACCGGCAGTGGGCCAGGACACTGATTAGTCATCGGCTGTAACACAGCCTGATGTCCGCCAGCCACCAGCGATCATTCCAGATCGCCATTCTGACAGGGGAGAAGATAGAGATCTTGTGTTTCTGCTATTTAGGGACACGGATCTCTGTCTTCCTCCAATCAGAGCACCTCCCCTGCACAGTTAGCAAGCACTCTCTAGGGACACATTTAACCCTTTGATCGCCCCTGATGTTAACCCCTTCCCTGCCAGTGTCATTAGTATAGTAACAGTGTATGTTTTTAGCACTGATCACTGTAATAATGTCACTGGTCCCCAAAAAAGTGATAGTTAGGTGTCCGATTTGTCCACTGCAATGTCACAGTCCCACTAAAAATCGCTGATCGCTGCCATTACTAGTAAAAAATAAATAAATAAAAATGCCATAAAAATATGCCATAGTTTGTTGACTCAACAACTTTTGCGCAAACCAAAAATATGTAGCAGAATACAAATTGGCCTAAATTGATGAAGAAATTTGATTTTTTAAATTTTTTTATTGGATATGTTTTCTAGGAGAAAGTAAAAAATATTGTTTTTTGTTCAAAATTGATGGTCTTATTTTGTTTAGAGCGCAAAAAAAAAAAAAAAACAGAGGTGTTCAAATACCACCAAAAGAAAGCTCTATTTGTGGGGGAAAAAAGGACATCAATTTTATTTGGCTACAGTGTCGCACAACCGCACAATTGTCAGTTAAATGAACGCAGTGCCATATCACAAAAAAAGGTCTGGTCATTAACCACTTGCCGACTGCCGCGCGACTATATACTGCGGCAGTCAGCCCCCTACAGGCAAAGTGACGTGCCGGGACATCGCTCGCCCACGCTCGTTACCTGCCATCCCCGCGCATGTGACTGGCGGCTCCGATGTCCGCCAGCCACTCGCGATCTCCCTCAGGAGAGGGAGAAAGACAGACAACTGATGTAAACACAGCCGTCTGTCATTCTCCCTTAGATCATCACAGAGGCTATGCGATCCTGCTATGTAGGATCGTATGTCTCTGTGATGATCTAATAAGCCACGCCCCCTGACAGTTAGAATCATACCCCTAGGGACACACTTAACTCCTTGATCACCAATAAAGTTAACCCCTTCCCTGCCAGTGTCATTTTTACAGTAACAGTGCATATTTATAGCACTGATTATTGTAGTAATGTCACTGGTACCCCCAAAAGTGTTAAAAATGTCAGTCAGGGGTCCGATCTGTCCGCCGCAATGTCGCAATCCTGCAAAAAAAATTGCAGATTGCCGCCATTACTAGTAAAAAAAAAACAATAAAAATTACATAAATCTTTCCCGTAGTTAGTAGACGCAATAACTTGTGCGCAAACCAATCAAAATACGTTTATTATGATTTTTTTTTTTACCAAAAATATGTAGCAGAAGACAAATTGGCCTAAAATGTTAAAACATTTTGATTTTTGAGAATTTCATATAAAAAATGTGAAAAATATTGTTATTTTTTTAAAATTGTCGCTCTTTTTTTGTTTATAGCGCAAAAAATAAAAATCGCACAGGTGATCAAATATCACCAAAAGAAAGCTCTGTTTGTGGGGAAAAAAAGGACATCAATTTCATTTTTTGGTACAGCATCGCACGACCGCGCAATTGTCCGTTATAATCACGCAGTGCCGAATCGCAAAATAGGGCCTGGGCTTTGAGCAGCCAAATCCTCCGGGGCTTAAGTTGTTAAGGGGGTAAAAGCTTCTGGGGATGAAGTGGTTAAAAAGCTCAATAGTTTAAACCCAGATTACACACACAACTAAAATTACTGATTCATGTCTTCACCCTCCAACTGTCTCCTCTGAATAGATTTTCAATTAGAGAGACGCACTCTGAAAGCAATAGGATATTGTTGTGATCTCTCTTTAGAAAATGAATTTCCCTTTAGCACCAGCATTGCAGCTAACATATTTTTTTTAGATTAGGATTATGTATATGTATACATAGTTAAAACATATAATATATCAGTTTAAAATGGTATAGGCTTTATGGAAAATTCAGATAAAAATGACCCAAATCTATTGTGGCAAAGTCAAAATAGTATCACATACATTCTGATTGGTTGATATGGGTTAGAAACAAGAATGAAATCAAGTTGATGGTGAAATGTATCCTCAAGTCCCCATTGAAGCAGATTATACTGTCATTTGATAGGGAACTGAAAGCTGGAAAGATTTCTATGGCACTCATCATTTACATATGTCAGACATTATCTCCCTTTCACAGTGTGATAATTGCACTTGGCCAAACATGGCATGTCTGAGATTTTCCATAAGAAATGGTTTGATAAATTGACTTATTAAGAGCTCTAAGAGTTGAAATGAGTCCCACATGAATTTGCTTTTCAATAAAATGAAAAATGTAAAGGCTTACTTATAAATGGAAACAATTTTTTGAACGCTGCGGGACACTTTTATAGCTACAGTTATTTACTTTATGTATCTACAGGGCATTTGATGTTTTGTGTTGGTAATTACCTTCTTTTAGAGTAAAGTGGCATTTACATTTTATTAGAACAAATGGATTAGGTGCATCATTGTCCACAATTTTGCAGGCTGGATCAAAGTTTTGAATGCTGCTGCTTTTTTGGTAAAGCTGTACAGGCCTGTGCCAAAGGCAGCCAAACCTAAAAAGCCAATACCTCCAGCCATAATTCTATCTTTTGAAGCAGAAAAAAAGGACACACTATCAATACAATGAGGTCTTTTTACTACAGGAGGGGAGCATGTTCAACAGTGGTGTAGCATGGGGGGCAGCCGGTCTGTTTGCCCCAGGCGCAACATTTCGAGGGGCGCATAATGTACTGCAGCCGTTTATTCCAGCCGGCCCCTCAGCACAGACCCCATCCAACATGCTGGGCCTCTCCCCAACACACTGCAGCGACATAGTCACCAGAATTCTGACAATGGAGAGCTGGTTGGACAGAGTGGTTGGTGGGGGGGGGGGGGATTCGCATGTGACACTCAATGTAAGGATTGGCCGGAGATGTTGTCATTTGGGGCTGGAATGGTCACGCCTCTTCTGGTACGAAGCCAACCAATACCGTGCCATGGCCAGGTGATTAAGGTTAGAGTCTCGCCAAGACTCTCCTGGCAACCTGTGGGTAAGCAGCCATTACCCCGGCAACATCTCCTCATAGTTCCCAACGCGCTTCCTGCCAATCCCAGGCTTCTATATTGACCCGTTTTACAAAAAAGCCTTTAGGCCCCTTTCACATAGGCGGACCGTTCAGATCCGCCTGTCCGTTTTTATGGCGGATCTGAACAGTCCCCCCATGCATCCCTATGGGGCATCGGATGTCAGCGGAGACATGTCCGCTGACATCCGATCCATCAAATCTGGACGGATGGAAACCCTATTTTCCATCGGTCCAGCCGACGGTCCGTTCCCATCCGATTCCCCCATAGAGATGCATGGGGAACTGACAGCTGTGTCTCCGCACACAGCGGAGAACAGTTGTCATTCTCCAGCTCAGTGGGGGATCGGCTGAGATAAACAGAGTCTGTCCGACGGACATCCTGTGTGAAAGGGGCCTTAAGTGCCTCCTCCAGACACAGAGTACGGAGTACGGAGGAGTTCAGATTCTAGTCAGGTCTTTATTGCTGTCTGTGACCTGATCAGGGAGATGTCCCCTCATGTCCCTCATGTCCTGTCCCAGTGACAACCTTCCCTGTCTAGGAAACAGAAGGGCAGCAAAAAGTTTAGCCCTTTGTCGCCTTACCAAGGATTGTTTTTGACTGTTTAGACCTGGGGAGATTTCCTCTTTTTTCCTAGCCAGACATGAATTGTGGTGGGGATCAACCTTGGATCAGTCTTCAGGGGGCATTTACCAGGTGGTGACAGTGGCATAACGTGAGGGGTGGGAGGGGGGGCAGCCAGTGCAGGGGTGTGATCCGAGTGGAGGGAGTATCTGGGGGGTTATCAGAGTGGGGGTATCTAAAAGTTCATGGCTTAGGAGCTGCAAATTACTTGCCTTGCCCTGGGCGCTGACAACCCACGCTATGCCACTGCTTTGTAAAGAATACCTAATTATGTGCTAAAAAAAATTAAAAAGACATGATTTTTGTGGCACATGATTGGATGATTACAATCAGCACAGTTGATTAGAATCAGTAAAGCAGTGTGATTGAGAGATGAGTTCATCACGGTGATGCTTCATTTTCCTGTACAGCCACTGACTAGGGGCGGGTGCATGACAGCCTAGACTAAGAGGAAGTGGGGGAATGATGGTGGCTAGTATTAAACGGGGGAAGAGTAAGAAAATCTTGTGCCAGTGGAAGAAGTACTGCAGGGGGGTAGCTCCAGATTAAGGTGAGTATTGCAGAAAAAGCTGTTGTTTTTCCAGTTTTATATGTGAAAGGGCCTGCTTTAAATACATCAGTGTTATTCAAATCATTAATTCCATTTTTTGGAGTAAATTAATAAAAAGACTAACTGCTATCGGCAGCATCACTGATTTTCCTTTAATCTAGTTTTGGAAAATAACAAGCGTTGATGTACAGTGTGGGCTCCAATCAGAGATGTATAGTAACTAAGTAGAACTACTTCACTACTGTACTTAAGTACCAAAAGGCGATATCTGTACTTTCCTGGAGTAGAATTTTTTTCTCCTACTTCCACTTTTACTTCACTACATTTTTTCAATGATTTCAATACTTCTACTCCGATATTTTTTTTTGTGCTGCATAGTTACTCGTTACAATTATGAAAATTACCACTGCCAGAACAGTAGATGGCAGGTTTCATGAAGCTCAAAACATGTGTATTATCAGCGCATACGAAAATAAATGCTACTGTATGTATAAATAAAAGCTGCATTTGAAATAATAAAAAACAATATGATGTTCAAACTTTTGACTTCTTTTTTTTTTTTCAAACAGTTGGTTTTGACTTCTTTCTTTAATAACTACATAACACAGTACTTCTACTTTACTTTCAGTACTTGAGTAGCAATTTTTTTTCAAAACTACTGGTACTTTTACTTTCAGTACTTGAGTAGCAAAATGTTTAAAAAAACTACTTGCAATACTTAAGTACAAAAAATGTTGAATACTTTAGTACTTCTACTCAAGTCACTTTTTGATTGAGCACTTCCACTTCTACTCAAGTCACTTTTTGATCGAGCACTTGTACTTTTACTCAAGTATGGGTTTCGAGTACTTTATACAACTCTGACTCCAATACCAAATTAGATTATCTCTGTCAACAAATAACAAAAGATAAATAAATCCTTGAAAAGGCATCTGACACACCAGGAAGTGAGTTAGATGCTGAGGACTTTTACAGGTCTGTCCGCTGGAAAGGGGCGGACTACAGCTGTGATTCGTTTGCTCAGGAGGGGATCTGTCCACTGGAAAGGGGCGGACTGCGGCTGTGATTCGTTTGCTCATGAGGGGATCTGTCCACTGGAAAGGGGCGGACTGCGGCTGCAATCCGTCTGCTCAGGAAGGTATCTGTCAAGAGGGTTGCTGGTTCAAATCCCAACCACGACACTACCTGCCTTGAGTTTGCATGTTCTCCCTATGCCTGCGTGGGTTTCCTCCGGGTACTCCGGTTTCCTCCCACACTCCAAAGGCATGCTGGTAGTTTAATTGGCTCCTGTATAAAAATGGCCCTACTATGTATGTATGAATATGAGTTAGGGACCTTAGATTGTAAGCTCCTTGAGGGCAGGGACTGATGTGAATGTGTAATGTATATGTAAAGTGCTGCGTAAATTGAGAGCGCTATATCAGAACCTGATCCATCTGCTCGTGGGGGGATCTGTCCCCTGGAAAGGGGCAGACTGAGGCTTCGATCCATCTGCACGGGGGGAATCTGTCCGCTGGAAAGGGGCGGACTGCGGCTGCGATTCATCTGCTGCTCAGGAAGGTATCTGTCTGCTGGAAAGGGGCGGACTGAGGCTTCGATCCGTCTGCTCAGGAGGGAATCTGTCCGCTGGAAAGGGGCGGACTGCGGCTGCGATTAATCTGCTCAGGAAGGTATCTGTCCACTGGAAAGGGGCGGACTGAGACTTCGCTCTGTCTGCTCGGGGGGGGGGGACACTGTCCACTGGAATGGGCCGGACTAAGGCTTCGATCCGTCTGCTCAGGGGGGGGAATCTGTCCACTGGAAAGGGGTAGACTGAGGCTTCGATCCATCTGCTCAGGAGGGGATCTGTCCGCTGGAAAGGGGCGGACTTCGACTGCGATTCGTCTGCTCAGGAGGGGATCTGTCCGCTGGAAAGGGGCGGACTGAGGCTTCGATCCGTCTGCTCAGGAGTGAATCTGTCCGCTGGAAAGGGGCGGACTGAGGCTTCGATCCGTCTGCTCAGGAGGGGATCTGTTTGCTGGAAAGGGGCGGACTGAGGCTTCAGTCTATCTGCTCAGGAGGGGATCTGTTTGCTGATGCCCATTGAGCAGGCAGATGACAGGTCCATGTCCCCTTATGCAGAGCGGACACAGACACAACCCACTTTACTCTATGGGCGGTCGGATGTACATGGACCGCCTGTCCGTTTATACCCAACTGCCATCCGATCTGATCCACTGGACAGAAGGGGAATGCCCATCCATCTCTTTTTGGCAGATCGGATAAGATGTAGGTGGGTGCAAATGGACACATAGAGAAGAATAGAGATTCCAATTGGGTCCGCCTGAAAAACAGACAGACGGAACCGATGGGAATGTGATGGTAAAGTCTCATGTTTTTTTTTCTTTAAAAATAGAAAACATGTTAGACTTACCTGCTCTGTGAAATGGTTTTGCACAGAGCAGCCCAGATCCTCCTCTTCTCGGGTCCTTCTTTGGTGCTCCGGGCCCCTCCCTCCTGCAGAGTGCCCCCACAGCAAGCAGATTACTATGGGGGCACCTAAGCAGAGCCGCAGCTCCGTGTGTCCATTCAGACACAGAGCCGCAGTTCGGCCTGGCCCCCTTTCTCTCCTGATTGGCTAACTGACTTTGATTTACAGCAGCAGGAGCCAATGGTGCCGCTGCTGTGTCTCAGCCAATCAGGAGGGAGAGTCCTGAATGGCTGAGGCACTTGTGCACATCGCTGGATAAAGATGGGGCTCAGGTAAGTATTAGGGGGGCTGATGGAGGCTGCTGCACACAGAAGGTTTTTTTATCTTAATACATAGAATGCATTAAGATAAAGAAAACCTTCTGCCTTTACAACCACTGTATGAATCTTGTATGACAGCCTGAACAAGTATCCAATCCACGTATGTGTTTGATGTTTGTGATGTAAGAGCCTCATTAGGGAAACAAAAAATCATATTTTACCTTCCCTGACTGATCCAAATCCTCCCTATTAGTCAGTGGGAAGGTTTCAACAACAGAGAAAGTGCTGTCAATCCAGAAAGCAAGCAAGCACAGCATACCTGAGAATGGCAACTCTGCTCTGGCTTTAGGAGCAGTGCAGCATCGTTGCCACCTCCTCAGTGGAAGCTGTATCAGGTGGACTTCACTAGCAGGATCAACAGGTATTTGTGGGATTTTGCAGGGGGCCTCAAAGAAAACTGTAAGTGCAGATGTACTTAAAATTAAGTGCTGCAGCACATCATTTTTGCTGGAATGCCAAATTTCTACTTTAAGCCAACTTATCTCTTCAAATGTGTGAAGATCTGAGGCCCAGGCAGTGGGACGCAAAATTATTAATAATCTTCTTTTGCAAGTATTTATTTTTTTATTATTTTGTGACATAAATGAGATTCACTTTAAAAGATGCGTAGTTAGATAGATGAATACATTAGAGTAGTGACAAATGTGGAAAAAAGAGTGACAGATAATTTTCTGCCAAAATTAAGAGCTGTGAGCTATTGAAAAGCCATGCTAATGTTTTGTGGGGGTTTTTTTGCTAGCTAGAACATCACATAACAAAAGTCAACAAATATAACTTCATAAACACCACTTCAAGTGTTACCAAACCCATAACAGTAAAATTGGTCTGTATATGCAATAAAGCATGCTTGTTATACTATACTAACCCTAAGGGGTTAATCCTCCTCATTGTGTAAAAAGGCTGTTTTATCCTGTCTTTTCTAAACCTCCCCTTCTTACATTGTCTCCAATCCATCTCTTGATAAGACAGAGCCTTTGGAGTCACTCTGCACATGCTCAGTTTGGTGTGTATTGCTAGAGAGTTTTTTTTTTTGGGGGAGGGTGCATGTGATCAGCATAGCACAGCACTGTCCAGACCCAGTTCAGGGGTCCTGAAGCCTCATAGGACAGTCAAAAGAGAATGAAAACTCCTCCTACTAGCTTTAACCAGACACTGATAGAAGTCACAAGACTGCTATACAGGTGCATCTCAGAAAATTAGAATATCTTCAAAATGGTCATTTATTTCAGTAATTAAATTCAAAAAATAAAAACTCATATATTTTATATAGATGCTCTACACCAGGGGTCTTCAAACTATGTGTCATGGTCTTACCTTCTTGCTGTTCTCCTTCGTTTGACATGTGCTGGCGGCCATCTTGGTTTCTGGGTTTCTTGTAGCCTCCCACCCTGCGGCTCCTCCTTCCCACTGGGAGGAGCTGGATGCCTAGCTCATATATATAGGAGGTCTGTGGCTTCAGTTCCCTGCTTGGTCCCCCTGTGTTCACATGCTACTAAGACTGCTGCTACTTCTGGTTCCTGTTCCTGGCTTCGTCTGACTACCCTGCTGGTTCCTGATCCTGGCTTCGTCTGACTACCCTGCTGGTTCCTGATCCTGGCTTCGTCTGACTACCCTGCTGGTTCCTGATCCTGGCTTCGTCTGACTACCCTGCTGGTTCCTGACCCCTGGCTTCGCAAAGACTCTGCATCGGTTTCGCCATCCGTTTGGACTTTTGCTTTATAGCTTGTTTTTCAATAAAGCTTTCTTATTTTCACTTATCTGTTGTTGTACGTCTGGTTCATGGTTCCGTGACACTATGGCCCTCCAGTTGTTCAGGAACTACAATTCCCATCATGCCTAGTCATGTCTGTGAATGTCAGAGTTTTACAATGCCTCATGGGATGTGTAGTTCAGCAACAGCTGGAGGGCCGTAGTTTGAGGATCCCTGCTTTACACAGTGATATATTCCAAGCGTTTCTTTCTTTTAATTTTGATGATTATGGCTTACAGCTAGTAAAAACCCAAAATTCACTGTGCTGACTTTGCACTTGATAAAACACAGTGGACCAACACCAGCAGATTACATGGCTCCCCAAATCATCACTGACTGTGGAAACTTCACACTGGACCTCATGCAACTTGGATTCTGTGCCTCTCCACTATTCCTCCACACTCTGGGATCTTGATTTCCAAAAAAAATGCAAAAATGTATTGAAGGAGAGAGAGGCGCCTCTAAGTGCAGTTATCCAATTTAATGAAATAAAACGACACTAAGAACTTACATCAAGGCAAAGGTAGACAAGCACATCTTAGACGGTGGTGAGGAGTCAAACCCAGAGAGTCTTTAGTCCTGCAGAGCGGTGTCTGGGGCATCTCATAGCTTCTAGTGGTCTCCGTGGGAAGCCGGCTGTCACAGTGGTGGAAATCCGACCAGAACGAGGCTTGGGACACTGCAGGCGCGGGATCGTGACGTCACCAATATGCGACACGTTTCAGAGCGTGCGTGCTGCGAATGGAACGGCAGCTGCGCTCCTTTTTCAAGCTCTTCGGATGGTACAGCTTGAAAAAGGAGAGCGGCTGCCGTTCCATTCGCAGTATGCACGCTCTGAAACGTGTTGCACATTGGTGACATCACTATCCCGAGCCTGCAGTGTCCCAAGCCTCGTTCTGGTCGGATTTCCACCACCGTGACACCCGGCTTTACATGGAGACCACTAGAAGGTAAGAGACGCCCCAGACACCGCTCTGCAGGACTAAGGACTCCCTGGGATTTGACTCCTCACCACCGCCTAAGATGTGCTTGTCCACCCTTACCTTGATGTAAGTTCTTATTGTCGTTTTATTTCATTAAATTGGATACCTCCACTTAGAGGTGCCTCTCTCTCTCCTTCAATCTGCTGGTGTTGATCCACTGTGTTTTATCAAGTGCAAAGCCAGAGCAGCCTTCTACCAGGAAATTCTAGAGCACTTCATACTTCCCGCTGCTGACCAGCTTTATGGAGATGCTGATTTCATTTTCCAGCAGGACTTGGCACCTGCCCACACTGCCAAAAGTACCAATACCTGGTTTAATGATCATGGTATCACTGTGCTTGATTGGCCAGCAAACTCGCCTGACCTAAACCCCATGGAGTGTCTGTGGGGTATTGTCAAGAGGAAGATGAGACACCAGACCCAACAATGCAGATGAGCTGAAGGCCACTATCAAAGAAAGCAGGGCTCCCATAACACCTCATCAGTGCCACAGGCTGATCGCCTCCATGCCACTTCGCATTGAGTATTGAGTGCATAATAATACTGTACATGGGCATACTTTTCAGTAAGCCAACATTTCTGTATAAAAAATCCTTTTTTATTGATCTTATGTAATATCCTAATTTTCTGAGATACTGAATTTGGGGTTTTCACTAGCTGTAAGCTATAATCATAAAAATAAAAAAAATAAAAATGCCTAAAATACATAACTCTGTAACTCACCCTATATAAAATATATGAGTTTCACTTTTTGAATTGAATTACTGAAAAAAATGACCTTTTTGATGATATTCTAATTTTATGAGATGCACCTGTATCCTGCTAATGAGAAAAGGTATTTAGCAGTTTATATTTACTAAAATAATTGAATTTCCATGTTCTGCGTACTGTGGGAGACCGAGACATACTAAAACATTTAATCTCAAAATGGCTTAATGTAACTTAACGTGTAATAAAGTGCCTAAACCCTAATCAATTGCCCCGAAACTTTGCACAGACTAAGTTTTTAACTTTTCTAATCTGTCCTAGAAGTTTAATGTATTTTGGTCTCCCACAAGGAAAACTAGGGACATCAAGCTCTTTTTTGGGGAGCTTAATGTGGCTTACCGTACAAAAAAGAGCTTAGATGTTATTTCCCTCAAACTTCACACAAAAGAAGAGTCTATCTATGCCAATATATTCTGAAAACTTTAGATCATTTGGTGAATTGCACCAAAAGCTAGTCACATTAAGCTATATTTTACATTCCTAAAACATTTAATGTGAACAGCTTAATGTAAAAAGAGCTTAATGTACCATAATGTGCCTAAACCTCAGTCAAATGTCTTGAAACTGCACAGCCTAAGTTCTACACTTCCCAAACCTATCCTGGAGGTTTCATGGATTTTGGTCTTCCACAAGGAAAACTAGGGACATTAAGCTCTTTTTTTTGGGGAGCTTGGGGAGCTTACTGTGGCTTAATTTTTGTTTCCCACAAAGCAAGTGAGTGACATTGTAGCTCCTACCACCTTTTGTGTAGTGGTCGTAGTGTGGGACGGCCAATGGGGGAATATTATGAGTGTGTGTGTGTGTGTGTCTCACCAGCCAATCATTGGGGGTTTCTTCGCTTGTGGCGCATGCTGGAGAAGTGTATATATATTCATAAGAATTGCTATGTGCTTAGTCTTAGTACAGTCAACCTCCAGGCTTGGCCTGGCTGTGGGAATGCTTATGTGTGGGAAAGGTTTGACTAGGCCTCAAGCCTAGAAGGGGCCTCACATGCTGATTGAGGGGGAGAACCAGAGAAGCTGGATAACTACTGGAGGTACCTGGTACTGGACTGGATCTAAGGAGCAAGTCTGTCTCACCTACTGAAGATCTCATGGCTATCCAAATTCAGCTGTTCCTCCAATACCCAGTGTCAGCCTCTGCTCCTATTGATTCTGCACTGTGGAATACTGAAAGAGACTGGTGAGTCTGGAGTTCTATTCTAATCTAGTTTTGACATGGATGTTCTAAACCCTATACCCTATCTCCCAGTTATGGAGTTCTCCAATAAAACATTCAAAAATTTACTTAAACCGACTGACGCCCAACTTTTCTTTGATAGCACATCCTTTCACTGACCTGGGATCTACCTGAAAACAAATTGTCAGCCTTACCTGCCTTTAAGGGTTCACACTATGCCTCTGGGGGTCAGGGGATGCCTCCTATTCCCCCAGCCACCGGTCTTGGTACGCCCTATCTGTAGTTCTGTTCTCCAGCAAGCAGGGATATATTTCCATGTCTGCTTGCTAAAGTGGGCGGATCAGGATTCACAGACTGCCAGGCTGTACTGTCCATGGAGGTGGTGTCCTAGGAATGACATCCCCCCTGGACTGCTCTGAAAGGCTGCATCCAATAAAGTCTGTAACCCATGCTGCTTGCAATTTGGGGCCAAATTACTGCTGGCTCAGAATCCTCTGTTTGCTGTACAATCCGAAGACTAGCTTTCCAGTTCTAGTAGCTGCTGCCCAATGTCCCCCAGTCAAATCACTGGTTGCTAGGACCGCCCAGTGAGGTATATGCAGAGCCCCAGAATTCACAGCCAGGAGGCTCCAATTTTTTTCTACTGAGCTGCTCCACCTTCTCCATATTCTGCCCTGCTCACACCATCTACGGAAGAGTCTGAGAGCTGTGAGCGAGTAGGGGAGCCAGGAAGAGACAGACAGAGGATGGCATTCTGTGCTGGAAGAACAAGAGAGTGTAACTAGAGATGGGGGAGACAGTCTGAGCAGAACAAGCAGCTGGAGGAAGCAGCTGAACATCCTACCCTGACAGACCTGCAATATCCTCCGTGAAAATTCTGCCTCCTCTGCTTCCCTGCACCAACAACCCTTCTCTACCTTCACTGACAAATGAGAGTACGGGGAAGGCTGAGAGGCTTTAGTGATCGCTTTGCTGGATGTCTCGTTGTGCTGTGAGCTCTCCCTCTCTCACTCCCACTCCCCCTCTCCCGACTTATCTCTCCCCACTCTCTCTCCCTCTCTCTCTCCCACCCTCTCTCTCTCCCTCTCTCCCCCCTCTCTCAATCAACTCCCCTCTCTCCCTCTCCTCCCCTTTCTCTCTCTCCCCATCTATCTCTCCTCACTCTCTCTTCCTCTCCCCCCTCTCTCTCCCCCTCTCCCTCACTCTCCTTCTCTCTCCCTCCTTCTCCCCCTCTCTCCCCTTCTACCTCTCCCCACTCTCTCTCTCTCTCCCCCCTCCCCTTCGTTTGCTTGCTCTCTCCCTCTCTCACTCTTTCCCTGCCTCTCTGTTTTTCTCTCTCCATTCCTCTCTTTCCCCCTCCCTCTCTCTCTCTCTCTCCCTCCCTGTTTAAATAATAATCAAATCATAATGTGAATAACTTTTGGTGTGATTTAGCAAATGATCTGAAATTTTTAGAATATGTTGACATAGACATAGAATCTTTTATTGTGTGAAGTTTGGGGGAAATTGGTTAACATCTAAGCTCTTTTTGTACCTTAAGCCACATTAAGGTCCTCAAAAAAAAAAAAAAAGCTTAATGTCCCTAGTTATCCTTGTGGGAGACCAAAATCCATGAAACCTCCAGAATAGGTTTGGGAAGTGTAGAACTTAGGCTGTGTAAAGTTTCAAGACAATTGGTTGATGTTTAAGCACTATATGGTACATTAAGCTCTTTTTACATTAAGCTGTTCACATTATATGTTTTCTGATTGCAAAAAAATTGCTTAATGTGAATAACCTTTGGTGTTATTTACCAAATGATCTGAAATTTCATAGATAGTCTTCTATTGTGTGAAGTTTGGGGGAAATTGGTTAACATCTAATCTCTTTTGTGTACGTTAAGCAACATTAAGGTCCCCAAAAAAAGAGCCTAATGTCCCTAGTTTTCCGTGCGGGAAACCAAAATCCATGAAACCACCAGGATAGGTTTGGGAAGTATAGAACTTAGGCTGTGCAAAGTTTCAAGACAATTTATTGAGGTTTAAGGACATTATGGAACGTTAAGCTCTTTTTACATTAAGCTGTTCACATATGTTTTAGGATTGCAAAAAAAATTGCTTCACGTGAAAAACTTTTGGTGTGATTTACCAAATGATCTGAAATTTTCATAATATGTTGGCATAGATAAAGTCTTCTATTGTGTGAAGTTGGGGGAAATTGGTTAACATCTAAGCTAATTTGTGTACGTTAAGCCACATTAAGCACCCCAAAAAAAGCTTAATGTCCCTAGTTTTCCTTATGGTAGACCAAAATCCATGAAACCTCCAGGATAGGTTTGGGAAGTGTAGAGCTTAGGCTGTGCAAAGTTTCAAGACAATTGTTAGCAGTTTAGGCACATTATGGTATGTTAAGCTCTTTTTACATTAAGCTGTTCACATTAAAGTGGTTGTATTTAATGTGGTTGTGGTTATTAAAGTGGTTGTACCTTTATAACTTTTACCTATAGGTAGGCCTTTAATAAGGCTTACCTATAGGTACTGTATATATCTCCCAAACTTGCACCGTTTAGGAGATATTTACATTGCATGCAGCCGTTGACGTCATTGGCACATGCGCTCTGAAGAAACGGCCGCCCATGGCATTTCTTCAGAGCCATGTTCAATGACCGGAGGCTCCCGCGCACATGCGCGGGAGTGACGTCACATGGCCCCCGGCCAGTAAATCAGCCGGAGCCTGCAGACCCGGAAGGAAAGATGGGCGAAGATGGATGCGGCTGCCAGCCGGGATAACGTGGGCTTTGTTTGCAGCTAAGTGTCACATAATGTGCTAGTAACGCATACTAGCACATTATGCATTTACTTTGCAGGGAATAAAAAAAAAAAAAGGAAGAGTTTACTTCCTCTTTAAATGTTTTAGAATTGTAAAATATAGCTTAGTGTGAATAACTTTTGGTGTGATTTACCAAATTATCTGAACTTTTCTGAATATGTTGGCAAAGACAAAGTCTTCTATTGTGTGAACTTTGGGGGAAATTGGTTAACATCTAAGCCCCTTTTTGTACGTCAAGCCACATTAAGCTCCCTAAAAAACAAGCTTAATGTCCCTAGTTTTTCTTGAGGGAGACCAAAATCCATGAAACTTCTAGGATAGGTTTGGGTAGTATAGAACTTAAGCTGTGCAAAGTTTCAAGGCAATTGATTGAGGTTTAGGCACATTATGGTACATTAAGGCTATTTTTACATTAAGCTGTTCACATTAGATGTTTTAGTATTGTAAAATAATAGTTTAATGTGTTTTTACACATTAAAAAAGTCTTCTAATCTTAATAAGAGTCTTCTATTGTGTGAAATTTGGGTGAAATTGGTAAACATCTAAACTCTTTTTGTACGTTAAGCGACATTAAGCTCCCCAAAAAACAAACTTAATGTCCCTAGTTTGCTTCCTGCAAGCCCCAATTGATGAAAATACTAGGATATATTAGGAAAGTTAAAAACTTAGGCTGTGCAAAGTTTCAGGGCAATTGATTAAGTTTAAGGCACTTTATTACACGTTAAGTTACATTAAGCCATTTTCACAATAAATGTTTTAGGATGTCACTGAGAGAGAGACCAGATATAGTGAATGCAGGTTCCGTGGTTTAGTAACAGTTTAAGTTTTGAGGTTGTTATGTATCGAGGTATACAAACTTCTTTGCAAACATAACCTACTACCTCCACCTTTTCTTTGCCTGTGCTTTAATACCTGCCATCACAGGCCTGGCCCAGTGTAAACATTTCTTTGTTTATATCTGGCCTGTCTGCACTGTAAATGTAGAAAAGGACACATGCTTTTTGATTTAATATCTCTACTGCTAGGAGCCATAAATGATGATGCTTATACTGCACCACACGCCTTTCTTGGAGGTCAGTAGGCATTCCCTGAATAATTTTAGCGTAACACTCAACCCCTCATCGCATGTGAATCCAGACAGCCATTTGTAGAAGGAAGAATGTAGATCTAGATTGATCTCTGATGTCTTTCTTGTTCTGGGTCCGGGACACTATAGCTGACATTATGCAGGGGCAGCCTGTGTCTAGTAGTTTCTGGTCTCAAGTGATTGCATGAATACACTGTAGCATAGAAACCGTCATTTTTTTTATTTCGATATTTGGTCAAACAGCTTTCTTATTCCCAGTCCTTGTCTGCAACTACAATGCAGATTTAGACATGCTGAATGTCAAATGCATATAAAGCAATAGTTAAAATGGTCTGGCCTCTTAGAGGAACTACTCTCCAAGGACTAGAAAATAAGGTAAAGTTTATTCCTTGGATATATTAAAAAAAAAATTAGAGACCATCTCCAGGCAAGACAGCAACCTCACACAAATCTCCCAACCACACTGCTCTATTCCATTTACATATAACTCTCTGTAACTTCTTTTTAACTTACCTGAATCAACTATGCCATGAACCACAAGGGCACTTCTTCCAGGAGTGAAGACTAATCATTCACCTCTGCAATCCAGGCCTGCAGCCGACTGGCCCAGTTGCAATGTCACCAAGTCACCACTGGAGTCTTCAGGACTGTGAGAAGGCCCCAGGGATGGACCCAATGGGTCATGTCCATTTCACCAGACTCAGCAGTTCAGAATAGAAAAGACCCAGGACCCAGGTCTTCATATGATTGCATAATCAGAAAAGTATTTAGGCCATTTAGAATTTTTTTTTTTTTGGGGGGGGGGGATACTTTGAGGAGACAAGTCTGCTGGTGTATATATGAGTGTGTATGTTTGTGTGTGTGTGTGTGTGGGGGGGGGGGGGGAATACTTTGAGGAGACAAGTCTGCTGGTGTATATATGAGTGTGTATGTTTGTGTGTGTGATGGGGGGGGGGGGGTCCCTGGACAGACTTTAGGTCTTTTTCACACAGACAATATAAGCCTCAGAGATGCCTTTTTTTTTGAGGGGGGGGGGGGAACACCATGCCACAACCATGTGCATTAGATGTGTGCGTGGCACGTTCCTGTTTACTTGAATAGGGTGCTTTTGGTGGCAGTACCACTTGCCTAAAATGATATAGTTTATAAAACTTGCAGCAGCACAACAATGTATACCATGGGTGTCCAACCTTTTGGCTTCTCTGGGCCACATTTAGTGTAGAGAAATTTTCTCGGGCCGCATATAAAATATATACTATAGTTAAGGTATATAAGTAATAAAATGCCGCCGCACCCTTCCCGTGCCGCCGTGTCCCCCGCACTAATTTAACACAACTAGAGGATGATCAAATTAAATGGAATCCGTATACGGAGGTTTACTTCTTCTGAGAGATCATAAAGGAACACTCTAACCACCATGACCACTTCAGTGATTTGGAGTGGTCATGGTGGTAGGAGTCAAAAACACTGCACATGCTCGCCCCCTCCCTTCCGAGGCAGTCTCTGCCTCCATTTGAAAGCTGCTGTGGCCGTGCCCCCGACCCGACTTCCTTCCTCTCCAGCAAAAAAATAAAATTGTCAGGGGTAAGTGGGCCGCATTGCCTGTGGTTCTCGGGCCGCAGGTTGGACATGCCTGATGTATACAGACATGTCCACTGGAAATGATAATTCAGCAGTTGGTGTTCAGGAGGAGCATTAAAAATGCAAATCAAACCTCTTGTTATTTCTGCCGCCCATGTGAATGAGCTGTGAAAGTACAGCAACTTGCTACATTCCATTCCTATTCCATAAATGTTTTCATTGCGGTACTTATTCAGTTAACTGGAAATGTAATGCAGACTGTCAAGACAACTTTAAACTAATACTGTAGCTCATCCTTATCGCTGTATCATGTCATATTTCAGATAAGCTTTACTTGGTTTCTCTTTGGAGACAGACATTTTGCCAGTTTGACAAACTACCCAGCCTTAGGATAGAAATTAAGGCATTTAGCAGATGGTCCCAGTTAATATAAATTTCTTTACAGTGATAACAAACAGTACAGAACCTGAGGATTAAGCTGCAGGCATGGTCTATAGCAAAGACACGTCGGGATAACTGTGGTAGCCTCTTCTTACACAAAAGAGTCTATTTTAATGCCTTGATCTTGGAACTGAGCCATAATAAGAGAGTTTTCTGAGAATAGATATAAAAGCAATTGTACAAACACATTGAACATGCTTATTTGTGTTACTCAAGAGGTGTTCAGGCTTGAAGTGTTTTATCATGGCTGCTATGATAATATATTAACGCAAAGTATTTTGCTTGGAAGAGAAAACAGTCCATCTAATACCAAGTTAGATGAGGCAACTTTTGCCTTTGTTTGATAAATCTGTCTTGTGGTGAGATTACTTGAGCAGATCCATGGCTTGCACCTAAATACACGGGCTGCAGATGCAGTCATTTTATTCTTAATTGTTACTTTTTTTTATTTGTAATTCTATAGCGTATTTTCCCTAGGAACACAAAGCACTTAGGAGGTGAGACAATTAAGCTACCAGCATGTCTTTGGAGTGTGGCAGGAAACTGGAATGCCCAGAGGTAACCCACACAAGCAGAGGGAGAACATGAAGATGGTCAATATTTTACATTTGAAAATGCAAGACTCTCTTAAAGCTGAATTTAAGTCTTTTGGAAATTGTGCCCATCGTTTCATGGTGCACCAAATTAAAAGATTTTCAAATTATCTGTGTAAGTATGACCCACAGCTTGGGATAGACTGCTCCAGCTACATTTTTTTTAAAAGCGGTAGTAAACTCTAATGACAAAAAAAAAAAAAACCCTGCAAGACAAAGGCATAATGAGCTAGTATGCATCGCATACTAGCTCATTATGAATTACTTACCTTAGAACGAAGCCCCGACACGCACCCCCGGACACCGTTGTGGGAGTGGACATGATCCCACGGCGTCTCCTCCGGGTTCCGCGGCTCCGGCGCTGTGAGTGGCCGGAGCCGCGATGACGTCACTCCCAAGCATGAGCGCGAGAGTAATTTTCCGGCAATTCCCGGCAAGGAGCTCTGAAGGTCCACCGCACTCGTCAGCGGCTGCATGCAGTGTTAATATCTCCTAAACCGTGCAGGTTTAGGAGATATTAATTGTACCTACAGGTAAGCCTTATTATAGGCTTACCTGTAGTTAAAAGTCAAAAAAAGTGGTATACTACCGCTTTAAGACATCATATAATATGAAGGTTGTAAAAAAGAAAATATATCCTAAAAGGATGAACATTTGTGCAAGTGTCAGACATAAATGAGTACTTTTTAAAGTACTTTCAGGTTAGATCGTATGTTACTACTAAACACTTTTGGCCAGGTGTAGCACTATCCCAGTTGGTGTAGGAGGCTAGGTAAATTTAGTTTAGCTCCTCTGTAATCAGTGGAGCAGTAGTTGATTGTTTTAGTCTGCTCATTGTTTCACAAGCTGCTGATCTGATTACCCCCCCCCCCCCCCATGCTTTCTAGAAAATTTTAGAATCACAGTGGGAGGAAGACTAGAGAGGCAGCCTGAATATTCATGGGGGTCCAGTTGGGGAGGTGTGTCCAGAAGGTGGCTGGAATAGACCTAGGCATGGAGCAGAGTGTGTGTGGTTCTTAGGTCTAGTTCTGAAAGAGAATTCCCCTGTTTAGGGGCTCTGCCCCCAAGGGCAGGCTACTGGAAACATTTCCTGGAGGTCACTGAGGTACCAGCTGAAGCTAATGCTGGGGGGCCTATTTCTGAAGTCTGATCCGGAAATTGGTCTGGAGAGCTCAGTGAAGAGTACTCGGTGGAGGTTGGGGGGTAGAGTGTCCAGTTGTCCTGTGATATTGTGAATCCGTGCCTCCCTCATTGAAGAGCGTCTGGTGGATATCGGAAAGGAGGCAGCCCATAATTCTTTGGCATTGTGAGTACTGTACCTACCTAAGTTCGTGTCCTAGTGACTGTGTAGTTATTCAAAAAAGAGGTCCTAGGCACTACTCATCCAGTAGAGAATTCTGTGGGAACTCTTTTTCTTGTTAGACCAGTGTGTAGAGAAGATGTCAGTTCAGTATTTTTGGGTATTTCATGCTCCCCTTAATCCCATCCAAGTTTATTTCAGCAATAAAGGCACAAAATGACAACCCTAGACTATTAATTTGAGCCAGGGGGAAGGAGGAAAAAATGCTGTGTGCCTGGCTGTGTGTTTGGGTAAAGGGTTGCCATAACCAGTAGCTCCTTTGGGGATATATGATGCCATTATCCCAGAAGTGCTGCAGAAAAAACGTGAAAAAAAGGTATTTACAAAGGAAAAAAAAAAGTATTGCCATTTAATACAGCATTCAGGATGGGCATGACACTAACTGGACTTTCAAAAAAGGGGTGGAACTCCACTTTAAAAAACCCTTGTGTCAATTTTAAACACTTATAGATAAAAGAGCATAAAAATGGGTATTAAACACTAGTACAGGAAAAGTGATGCCAATATTAAAAAGACGGTCGGACAAGTTGAACTTTCAAGCTATGCTTTTCCCCAGCTTCATCTAATATAATTGTTGCCCATCATGTGGAATACATTATTCTTGCTACTCTCATTCATAAAACGTCTTATGGAAAACGACTGATATCAGTAGATCCAGATCTCCAGTCAGGCAAGCAGACTCACCTTAAATACCAGACATGATTGGATAATACACTCCAGGTTCTGAATCTCTAAGCTGATTTCACATTCTTAAACCCTCCAAGACCCGAGGGCAGCTGAGAGTTTACCAGCAGATCATAAATATTTATTTCACACTAATGATTTGTTATTTGTATTTCTGGGCAGTTCCTAGAATATACTGGGGTAATAAGTAAGGTCCTAAAGTCATGGATGTATATTATAAAAAGAAGAAATAAGGGTTTCTTCATACGGCTGTTACAGGCAGAGTGTGGAAAGATTGTGATGAATTGTGGAATGCGTTAGCATGATGTGGAAGATAATGTAGCTGTACTTGTTTTATAAGTCAAGTAAACCTTGTAGAGAAGAAAATAGCAAAAAAAGACTGAAAGGCAGTGTTTCTGTGGGCAATTATCTTTTTTAACAGATTAGGGTTGGTTCGTGTGTATAATTCTTTTTTTATTTTTATAAAAAAAATAAAAATTATAACATTTATATTATTTATTGCATTGTCATTCAGTCTGGATTATATTTTTGTTAACTTTTTTTAGTTGTAGTTTAGCAGGTTATTCCAGAAAGCCTAAGGAAGATTGAAAGCGCAAGAAAATGGACATCTGTTATTTGTGAAAAAAACAAGTACAGAAAAGCGGGACTTTAAGAGGCCAAAAACTAAGGCATAGTTACCATTACAACACAAATTTGAATAAAAAGGACATCTTTATTGATACAAGATAATAAAACCTTACATATACAACTTAAAGACAATGGTAAAAATTGACTCCATATAGGAGTACCGATACATAGGTACGACGTAGATGTCCGTGGTCTCGGTAAGGCGCGGTCTGACGGTCCCCGGTAGGCCGACGCATTTCGCACTTAAGGCTTCCTCTTAAAGTCCCGCTTTTCTGTACTTGGTTTTTTCACATTATATTTTGGGATGATGGCCAATCGATCACAGTACTTTTTATTTCCAAGCCATATTGTATGCCTTTCTTGTGTTGGCTGATAGTGGTTTGTCGATCAATGCAACCGCACAGGCCCAGTGAGTAGCTAATCCATTGTAAACAGTGAGTAGTGCAGGGCCGGAGTGGCGATGGCATCTGCGTCTGGAACCTGCTGGAAAAACAGTGGATAATTAAAATGTGATAAAGCATCCGCGGCTGTATTATCTAGACCGTTGATGAATTTGCAGTGAAAATGGAATTTGTATTGGAGGGACAGCCAAATGAACCTGCGTACAAAGGACATAATAATTAATGAACTGCACCTTCTTTTGTTAATGATTTCGGAGGGGCCTGATTGTCTGTGGAGAAAACTACCATGTTACCTGTCGATTGGTGACCCCACACCTGTGCTGCGGAAACTATAGGGTAAATTTCAAAAAGTGATGACGTTTGTGCAAACCTGGGAATTGCCAGACTTTCGTCTGACCATGGTCCTTCTAATCAGTGCCAAAAATGACTGCATAGCCTTTGGTAGCTGCAGCATCGGTAAAAACTCAGGGAGATGACACTGACACAGCAGGAATGAACATGGCAACGCCATTTCAATGCTGAAGGAACTTGTTCCACATGTGTAAATCGGATAAGGCTGCGGGATCTAGTTTGATCTGAGAATCAGAGTCAGGGGCCGTGAGTACCAATGCCATCAACCTAGAAATGAAGGACCTACCTTGGGGAATAATTATTATAGCTAAATTTAGCATACCCAGCAATGATTGCAGTTCCTTCCTGGTACAGACTTGGAAGATCATTAACGCATGGATATGGTCTCTAATTATGGCTAATTTGTCCGCAGGCAGACTAGCCTGAATTGACTGGGTGTCTAACGTAATCCCAAGAGAGGTGAGTGCAGTAGCCGGGCCCTCAACTTTCTTAGCTATGACTGGGACGTTAAGTGCAGAAAAAAGTGTCATGAGCTTCTGTAGATCAGTAGGGGCTTGTTGAGGACTTTCAATAAGAAGGTAATCATCTAGATAGTGAATAGCCCTCTGACAGTGTGCTTCATGCATGAGAATCAAATTTAGTGCCTGCACAAAGGTATCAAACAGCTAGGGGTTACTTTTGGACCCGAATGTAAGTTTGGTAGCAAAATAATACAGACCTCTCTACTTGACACCATGCCACTGCCAGAGGAAAGGCAATATGGGGAGAAGCTTGAAAGCATCAGAAATGTCGGCTTGAGACAGCCATGCGTACTTACCCATACTAATAATGTGCTGGATAGCCTAATCAACTGATGTATATTTGAGTGAAAAGTTCTCAGATGGGATCAAGGAATTATAACTAAACACGTGAGAGAGAATTAGGCGCTGACAAATCATAAATTAAACTGGAGAATTTACCCCTAACCAGACCAACCGGGTTAACTCTCCAATTGTGGTATGGCGGTGTCATGAAAGGCCCTATAAAAAACCCTTCTCTAGTTCGGCTTGGAGTAAACAATCCACCGTCTCCATATCCGTGGCTGTCGCAAGTAGATTTTTACACTCAATTATGGATATTGGTAATGAAATGTACCCCGTGTGGAACCTCTGTGTGAAACCATCTACCAAAAACGGATCTAAAGTGGGGGAAGGGTGAGTAGCCAAACAGGCCTGCAAGTATGGAATGTTGATGCGGCTTAGTCATGTGGTCTTGTGTGCAGGCAGACTTGGGGTGAGCCCTATAACAAATAGCACAGACATGCAGGAGGCGGCACTGACTATAATTGCACATGGCTTGATTGAAATTGTTGCAAATCTGTGCTTTACCTAAAAACTGAATTGGGAGCCCTAGCTTATCTAGTTGTGGTGTATACGCTGGGGCCGGCAGTAAACCTGTGGAGGCTCTGGATGTCCCTGGTAGGATGAGGGGTTCCGCATTGCGGTTACCAAAAGGTAGTGTGTGTGGATGACTGGCAAATCGCACAAACTGGGGACCTAAGTCCAGCAAAATGACTCCATGTCTATGTTGCTCCAGTCTGTAACTACCTGGTGCTGGGCCAGAATAGCGGTAGTCAGAGTGATGGTAGTCATAAAAGGCCAATCCGCCATATTTCTGACCCAAATCCACTATCGCGTAAAGGTAGAGGTCAAGCTCCTCCCTCCTATGTGGGTTTACGGAGCAGATTACATCCCTGAAAACACTAAATGCAAGGACAAAGTCTGGGATGGAGAGCTTACGGTTTAGTCTGTGGTCCCTGGTCTTAACCACCACAGAGACATCACTGCATGCGTATGACTTGTTGTCGGCTATATCCTGGGCAGCTATTAACCACTTGCCGACTGCCTAACGACTATCTACGTCGGCAGTTAGCCCCTCACAGGCAAAGTGACGTAGTACTATGCTGCTAGCCTGTGAGGCTCTAGGGAGCGAGCGCGCGCACGTGTGAGCGGCGGACCCGATGTCCGCCAGTCATTCGCGATCGTCGGTTACACGATGTAAACAAAGCCGCCTGTCTTTCTCCCCTGTGTAACAGCAGAGATCATACGGTCCTGCTATGTAGGACCGTAGATCTCTGCTGTTACATGAAAAGCCACATCCAATCACAGTTAGAAGCACGCCCCTAGGGACACACTTAACCCCTCCTTCTCCAATAAAGTTAACCCCTGCCCTGCCAGTGTCATTTTTACAGTATCAGTGCATCCCCTGATCCCCTGGCAGAAGATGGTGGGATGGAGGCAGATTCTTTGATGTCTGAAGCCTGTGACATGACCTATGTAACTAGGAACAAATCTATTGTGAATATATATATTTAAAAAATTCCCCCTTTTTTTTTTCAAAGTGTACAAGTGTGAGTTATATAGTGCAACATGTGGACTCACTATGGTGATAGTGGGTCAGTTAGCAAACGCAAACTCATTTGCACAGGATTGAAAGCATGTCAGTCCTTAAGTGTGATGGAGGCCGAGATACCTGAGGCTTACCAGGCAAATTAACAAGAACAAACATCTCAATCTGTAGGTACCCCTAAGCGTTACGGGTGACAACTGTAGTATTGTAACGATGTAAGCGACAGGATAAATGATGTATGTATGTACAATAAAACTGTGTATGTGAAAAGTGAAAGTTTTTAATATACAGTATTATAATGTGTGACTTTAACGGTTGAGGAAATACCCACTTGCGTTAACTGCACTGAAACTCGGACTTGTGGTTATGTAGAAACAAGAACTATGGGAAATAGGAAACAACAAAAGAAAACCACCGCCCGGTCAATATGTTATCTGGGCCCTAGGTAAGTAACAAGATCTACCCACGCTGCAAGTGTCTAATCAACCAGCCAATATATGTGAAGTATGACCAATATACAGTTTATGTGAGAGTATTGTAACTGCCGCTGGATATTTAACAAACAGTACCTTAAATATGTTACAACATGACACAGGTCACAAGGTGTAAATCGTATGTATGGAGGAACATATCAAATGGAACCGATGGTGCGCTGGCTACGGACATAACCAAAAAGTAAGAGATAAGTGAGATGCAGATGCGTAAATAGGATGTATGAATATAATAAGTAATGAAAAATTAATTGTACGAAAATATTGACGTATTCGTAATTTAATAAATGTTTAGTAAAGAGTTCGGGGAGGCTGAAGCAAAAAAGTAAAGGAAGTAATGGTTACTGTGTTAGGCTAAACAATACTGTGTAGGACATTCAAATTGTATGAATGGATAGCATGAAAAGGCGGATGAGAGGAAATCCTTTTGCAAAAAGCACAATATTTTCATAACATACCAGTGCTGAAAAGAAACAAGTAAAAGCAAGTGTATCAGGAATGAAGCAATCCAATGTAGAAACCTGTGAAAAATCGTGGCAAAACCAATGTCCAATTTGGGGAAAATTTGAATTTTCCGTAGAAGAGTCATGCGGACTACCGCAGTGTAGGAAACCTCGTGGCAGTGTCAGTGTCTTGACTCCTGGAACCCGGAAGCGGAACCAGCAACGTGAAAGGTAACGTTGACGAGATGAGAGGGTTGAGTGCAGGTATTTATAGAGCGAGGCTCCTCCTACAAGTTCAGGCTGACCTGCGGTCAGCTTTCCTATTTGTCAAAAATAGAAGTGCTTTTCATTTAAAACTTAGATTAAACAAGATTGGCCAAACTCTTGGGGAAAGAAATCCAGGACATATTCATCCACCACCGGACCTATTAAATTATGCTTCTAAATCCAACCTTTTCTTGTCATAGACTGTGTTTTGCATTTGAATTTGAGCATCGGTACGTTCTAAAGGAAAAGGCTGCATTTGATAAGATCGCCCATCTTTCCTAACCCCTGAATGTGATGAGTAAAGCTGGCCATACTATCTTAGTTTTTTTTTTTCAGCAGGCCTAAAAAATAAAAAAAGGATTTCTCTATCCACACAAACAAGGTAAATAGAGGAATCCCCTCCTGCTTGGACATTGTATTCTGACAGCTGCACCCACTACTCTCAGAATACACTAATCTGTGGGGCTGCAGCTGCTAATCGTGAAAACATTTCCAGCATTTTCCAGCTCGACTTTTGTTGAGCAGGGATGGTCACACACTGATCAAAATTCATCCCAACTTTGAGTGACTTTCAGGTAGAATATGGCCTGTTTTTATGTTGCATGGGGTCACAGGTTGTCTATTTGTGCTCATTTTTGGCCATCATTGTATCACAACAAAAAATATCTTTCTTGTTGCAGCTGTTTTAAAGTAATGTTACATTTGTGAATTTTAAACCAAGCGAAAAACAACAAACTCTGTTTTTCTAAAAATAATGATGAATACCAGAAAGGGTGTCACAGCTGAAAAATACATGTATAAAAAAAATAAAAAGTAAAAAAAAAAAAAAATACTATAAATACAAATGGAAAATGTGATACAATTTACACAAATGTTTTGTAATGCTTGTATAACCCATAATCACTAAAACAAAATATTATTCAAATGTGGTAAAAATTCACGAGTTGTCCAAGGGAACATATTTTGTGGTTACTGTAAATATGAGCCTTAAAATTGCCTGCGCAATGTCAACCTGTTGCCTGCATGACAGGCAAAATACAGTCATGCTTAATGAATTTCACTGGGAGTCAAAAGTACTCTTTGTTTAAACAAATCTGAAGGCAGGTTGTTGCACGAGACCCGATTACAAAACAAAGGAGGAACAATCATTTATTATAAAATTAAGTTGTCCGGTACAGCGAGGAACTAGCCAAAAGCAATGGCTTCAGCTTGGCAGACTGCACACCTCCAGATATGCCTGAACTTCATCTCCCATGATAGTGCTGAACATGTAAGCTGACAAAGGTCACACAGCTTCTAATCTGGTCCCTCTATTTGTAATAACCCAGGTCCGTGAAAATGGATTCTTTTTATTCAATGTTTATTCAATGCTTTAGTACTTTATGGAGTATGTAGATCCCTCTTTGATTAGTCTCTGTGCATAAATGTATAGGTCAAAACTGTCCCTCATTTACAGTGGAAGGATGTGTCTCATTTATATACAGCAACTCTGAAATTGGTGCCACACTCATTTGTTTTGGCTGTTTCCGGTACATCCATACTAATGACTGTAAGACTCAGATTGGCATCTATCAGCATTTTTTTGCCATGTTAATATAGTTAACGATGGCAACCACAATACATTTTATGACTGTCCCCTCATTTTACCCTTCATAAGACCTTAAGCTTATTCTTTTGTATGGCTTGTTGGAGTGATGTACGCATTACAGGTAGCAACGATGGATATGTCCATAGCAGATATACTTATAAATTAGTAGATATAGTTTTTCATTATGAAGCTGGCCACTGACATTAGATGAAGGCTAGATATTGTTGCAAAATGTCACTATCTGAATATCCCTTTTTCAAACATTAAAGTACAAGCTTGGATCACCCATTCCATGCATGTTAAGGTCTATGAATTTCCAGACCAATCCCAAATAGCTGACCTTTTTGAGTTTTTACAAAACCCCCATTGAAATCAATCAATGGGGGGCTTGAAACTCCTACCGCCACCATCCCATGAGGGGCCTTATAACAGGCTATTCCCTCTTTCTTCACATTCTTTTGCTTCTGCTGTGTGATGAGACACCAAGCTAACAGCTGGGAAGTAGTGATCGACCGATATCGGTTTTTCGTTGCCGATACCGATACCGATATTTTGGCCATTGCATATCGGTATCGGCCGATATGCGCCGATATTTTGAACATTTGAAGTTTTGCAAAATAAACACAATTTTCGACACAAATCTGTTACTGAACATGTAAATGTTTTTTTATTAACATTTTTAACACTGCAGTCAGTGCAAATTAAACTGCGAGGAAAAAAAGCTAGACAAAAACAAACAGCTAGACAGTGGATTGGAGGAGTCAGTGGACTACTGCTGCAGTAGTGCACTCACTGCAATGATTTTAAATCCCTAACTGCAGTCAGTGCAAAACTGCTAGAAAAAAAGCTAGAGAGTGGGGAGTCAGTGGACTACTGCTGCAGTAGTACACTCACGCACTGCAATAATTTTAAATCACTACTGCAGTGACTGCAGTAGTGCAGTGACTGCAGTAGCAATTTCAAATGATTGCAGCAGTGATTGGCGCACTACTGCAGCAGTAGTCCACTGTGCTGACTCCAATCCACTGTCTAGCTTTTTTTCTAGCAGTTTTGCACTGACTGCAGCGCAGCGCAGTCAGTGCAAAACTGCTAGAAAAAAAGGTAGACAAAAGGTAGACAGTGGAATGGATTGGAGTGAAGTGGACACTAGTACTATACTACTACACTTTCAATACTCCCAGTTAAGTAGAACAATATTATAGCGCAGAAAGCATAACATTTCAGCATGTTCACCAGTTAAACGGCTTCTTTTTTTTTTTTCATAAATTGCTGCCACTTCACTAAAAACACGCTCACTTGGTACCAAGGAAGGAGGAGCAGAAAGGTATCTCCTAGCAGGAGAAGCAAGTCTTTTGTAGCGTGCCTCATTTTCTTTCCACCACTGAAGAGGATCACCACTTCTTCTGTCAATTACTGGTTCCTTCAAATAGAGATGAAGTTCCTCATCCAGGCTCATTATCGCAGATTCAGAAGAATCCTCCGCATGAGGCCCAATAAAACAATGAACATGGCATCTATTTGACCACGATGAAGTTTCTCTTCTGTTGTCTTTTTGGACATTTTTATCCTGTATCCTGCACTTTCACATTAGAAATCTGCTACATAGTTACATAGTTACATAGTTAGTGAGGTTGAAAAAAGACATCAGTCCATCCAGTTCAACCTATGATGTGTGTGTGTGTTTGCTTTTAACCGTACATTGTATACCCCTGTATGTTGTGGTCTTTAAGGTGTCCATCTAATAGTTTTTTGAAACTATCAATGCTCCCTGCTGATACGACTGCTTGTGGAAGAGAATTCCACATCCTTACCGCTCTTACAGTGAAGAACCCCTTACGCACTTTAAGGTTAAACCGCCTTTCCTTAGTGAGTGGCCACGTGTCTTATTGTATCTCCTCTCTCTGAATAGTTTGTTCCTTATGCTAGGGTCGCCAGTACAGTATTTGTACATTGATATCATATCCCCCCTCAATCGTCTCTTCTCCAGAGAGAATAGGTTCAGTGCTTGTAGTCTTTCCTCATAGCTGATGTCCTCCATTCCCCTAATTATTTTTGTTGCCCTTCTCTGGACTTTCTCCAGTTCCAGCACATCCTTCCTGAGGACCGGTGCCCAGAACTGGACAGCATACTGCAGATGTAGCCGGACCAGAGTCTTGTAGAGTGGAAGAATAATCTCTTTATTTCTGGAGTGAATCCCCTTTTTTATACAACCCAGTATTCTGTTGGCTTTGCTTGCGGCGGCTTGGCATTGCATGCCACTGCCAAGCCTGTTGTCTACCAGTACCCCCAGGTCCCTTTCCATCCTAGACTCACCCAGTGGTTCTCCCCCTAGTGAGTAGCTTGCTTTCTGGTTTCTGGCCCCCAAGTGCATTACTTTACATTTTTCAACATTAAATCTCATCTGCTATGTAGTTGCCCACCCCGTTATTTTGTTCAGGTCCGCATGCAAGGTTTCCACATCCTGCATAGAAGATATTGGCAAGCCTAATTTAGTATCATCTGCAAATACTGAGATTGTACTAGATATCCCCTCCTCTAGATCATTTATGAATAAATTAAACAGGATTGGTCCCAGGACAGAACCCTGGGGGACCCCACTTTCCACACCCACCCAATCCGAGTACTCCCCATTAATCACCACCCTCTGTACTCTCCCCTGGAGCCAGTTCTCTATCCAGGTACTCACCTTATGGTCCATACCTACCTTCCTTAATTTGTACAGTAAGCGTTTGTGGGGAACGGTGTCATAGGCCTTTGCAAAGTCCAGATACACCACATCCACAGGCTTACCTTTATCTAGGTGGCAGCTCACTTCATCGTAGAAGGTTAATAGATTGGTTTGGCACGAACGATTTTTCATGAATCCATGCTGATTACTACTTATAATACCGTTTTCATTACTAAAGTCTTGTATATGGTCCCTTATCATCCCCTCCAAAACTTTGCAGACTACTGATGTTAGGCTGACCGGCCTATAGTTACCCGGGATATATCTCGGCCCCTTTTTAAATACTGGTACCACGTTGGCTTTTTTCCAATCAGCTGGCACCAAACCCCTCTGTAAACTATCCTTAAAGATCAAGAATAATGGTCTGGCAATCACCTGGCTGAGCTCATTAAGAACCCTCGGGTGCAAGCCATCCGGTCCCGGGGATTTATTTATGTTAAGTTTCTCTAGTTTAGCTCTAAGTCTATCCTCTGTTAGCCATGGCGGCACTTCCTGAGGTGTATTATTTAGTTCGGCCTTACAAGCAAGGTTCGTGTAGCCCCCCGATTCCTTTGTGAAGACTGAAAAAAAAAAATTATTTAACACTTCCGCCTTTTCTCTGTCCTCTGTGGCCATTTTTCCTTTATCATCTTTTATGGGGCCAATGTGCTCTGGCCTCGCTTTCCTACTGTTTATATACTTAAAGAACTTCTTGGGGTTCTTTTTACTCTCCTCCGCTATATGTCTCTCGTGTTCTATTTTAGCCGCCCTGATTTCGTCTTTACATTTCTTATTACACTCTTTGTAGTGCTTAAATGCTGCCAATGACCCCTCAGTCTTGTATTTTTTGAAGGCCTTTTCTTTAGCTCTAATATACATTTTTATGTTGGAGTTTAGCCACCCAGGGTTTAGTTTTGCTCTTTTAAATTTATTTCCCTGTGGAATGCACTGGCCCACCCCCTTGTTAAGTATGCTCTTGAAGCACTCCCATTTTTCCTCCGTGTTCTTTGTTCCCAGGGTTCTATCCCATTTGATATTTTCTAGCAGCGAGCGCAGTTTAGGGAAATTGGCTCTTTTGAAATTCAGTGTCCTTATATTATTGTGTTTCCTATTACTGTAATTAATACTGAAACCAATTGACCTATGGTCACTGTTCCCTAAGTTGTCCCGTATTTCTATATCCGTGAGCAGGTCTGTATTGTTGGTAATCAGTAGGTCAAGTACCGCATTGTTTCTTGTCGGTGCATTCACCATCTGACCCATGAAATTGTCCTGCAAAACATTTAGGAACTGCCGAGCCTTGGCTGAATGCGCGGTTCCTTCTGCCCAGTCTATATCTGGATAATTAAAGTCCCCCATTATAATGACATTTCCCATCCTTGCTGCCAATCCTATCTGTAACATGAGGTCCGCCTCACCCTCCTCCCTCTGGTTGGGGGGCCTATAGCATACGCCCAATATTACCTTCCCCACCGTGCCTTTCCTTTGAAGCTCTACCCATAGGGATTCTGCCTCGTCCATAGCTCCATTATTAATATCATCCCTCATATTTACCTGTATACTGTTCTTAATATACAAACATACCCCTCCCCCTTTTTTACCTTCTCTATCTCTGCGATAAAGGGAATACCCCTGAATGGTCGCCATCCAGTCATGAGAGCTGTCAAACCAAGTCTCAGTTATCCCCACAAAATCTAAGTCCTCCTCAAACATCAGCAGCTCCAGCTCTCCCATCTTGTTGGCCAGGCTTCTGGCATTGGTATACAAGCCTCGTAATTTTGATCGGTTACATTTATCCTCATTTGATGTTTTTAGGCTGCTCTCTTGATTTTTCCCCGTACCCACCCTGGGTTTAGGAGCTCCGAACACCCTACCGCTAATGCCCCCATTTCTGCCCTCTGAAACTTGCTTTCCACTGGCTAATTCTACATCTGTACCCTCCCCCACATTCCCTAGTTTAAAAGCCCCTCTAACTTTTTGGCCATCCTCTCACCCAGTACGGCTGCCCCCACCCCATTTAGGTGCAATCCGTCCCTACCAAAGAGCCGGTGACCGACTGAGAAGTCGGCCCAGTTCTCCAGGAACCCGAAACCCTCCTTACTACACCAGCTCCTCAGCCAGTCGTTAACTTCCCTAATCTCCCGCTGCCTCTCTGGTGTGGCTCGAGGTACAGGTAGTATTTCGGAAAATACTACCTTGGAGGTCCTAGTCCTCAACTTAGCGCCTAAGTCCCTGAAATCGTTTAGGACTCTCCATCTTCCTCTGCCTATGTCATTGGTACCCACGTGTACCATGACAGCTGGGTCTTCCCCAGCCCCACCCAATAATCTGTTCACCCGATCCGCGATCTGCTCTTCTTGACTTTTCTTTTTCGGCAGGATCCTTCTGCACCTCCTGTTGAATATCTTCTGTCAGCCATTGTTTTGCCTTGGCCAATACATCATCAGAAGAGAAAGGATGGTTTTTGTATCGAGGATCCAAAAGACATGCAAGCACAACATTTTTATTCTCTTCATGCTTCTCAAAACATTTGGCGAGGCTGTCCCTCATGGCCTGCCTACATGTTTTAATGCCACGTGTGTTGGGTCCTTCATTCTGTTGAAGAAGCATCTTCAGCACTCTCACATATGGGATGACAGATGACACAGATGAGTCATAATGACTGACCTCTAGTGTCACTTCCTCTATGGGGAGGAGGGTCTCAATGACTGGCTACAATGTCCCAATGATCAGCAGTAGGACAAGAATATCCTCCATATTTTCCTGAATTTATGGTAAGAGATCGCTTCTGCTCCAGCATTCTTTGCAGCATGTGAAGTGTTGAGTTCCATTGTGTTGGAACAGCGGTAATCAAGTTGTTTTTGGGTAGGCCAAGGTCTTCCTGAATGCACCTCAGTCGCTGGATTGAATGGTGGAAATAGCCAGCCCACCTCTTCAGCATGCTAATTATGTCAAGAAAAGCTCTATGGTTTGACAGACCATCATTTACCACAAGTTGGAGGGTGTGTACCATGCAACTGAGGTCTGACACATCAGTAAGTCCTTTTTTTTTTCACCATGTTCGCTCCGATGTCTCGAAGCACAAACATCACTCGGTCTTTGGTGATTCCCCATTCTTCTAGCATGCCTAGAAACCTTTGTCCAATGTACTCCCCAGTGTGGGATCCTTGCATCACTTTTGTATTCAACACCAAATGCCTTCTTGTCTATCCGATGTCAATGAAGTGACATGTAAGACTCATTAGTGATTCTGTTTGTCCTGACCAGCAGTCAGTCGTGAATGAGAGTGAGTTGCCAGCATAGCCTTTACTTTCTCAACAACCTTTTGGTGAATCTTTCCCAGCATTTCGGTTCGATAAAACTTGTAACTCTTCAGTGTGTACCTTGGCTCAAGTATGGACATCAACCACTTAAATCCAGAGTCAGACACCATTGTAAATGGCTGGTTATCAGTGACCATCATCTCTGTGATTACTCTGTCCAGCAGTTAGGATCTTCCAACCGATTTTAGCCACCTGTTTTTTTTTCTGAAACATATCTGTTATTGTTGCCTGGGATAGTGATGTTTCGCCTTCATTTAGTTTTTTCTGTGCTGCATGATATAATTCAACATGATGAACTCTTAGATGGGCCCAAAGATTTGATGTATTTTTGGTTTTTGCAGTTATTGATCCCATGCTTACATTGTTTGTGCACCTGTTGCACACTGCTGCTGCTTTTCCTGGAGATGGAGATGAGAAATAGTCCCTGACCACACTTTTAATTTTCTATCTGCATCCATCTCCATTGAAATTTAAAATACACGAATGAAATTGAATATAGGCTTAAAAAAACTGTCTGGCTGGCTCCCTGTGGTGATGAGTGGCCGGCACCCTTTGGTGGGTGGCTGGCTGGCACCCTTTGGTGGGTGGCTGGCTAGCTGTGGCTGGCACCCTGTGGTGGGTGGCTGGCTGGCTGGCACCCTTTGGTGGGTGGGTGGTTGGCTGGCTGGCTGGCACCCTTTGGTGGGTGGGTGGCTGGCTGGCACCCTGTGGTGGGTGGCTGGCACCCTGTGGTAGGTGGCTGGCTGGCACCCTGTGGTGTGATGGGTAGTTGGCTGGCTGGCACCCTTTGGTGGCTGGCTGGCACCCTTTGGTGGGTGGCTGGCTGGCTGACACCCTGTGGTGTGGTGGGTGGCTGGCTGGCTGGCACCCTTTGGTGAGTGGCTGACTGGAAGTCTGTGGTGGGTGGCTGGCACCCTATGTTGTGGTGGGTGGGTGGCTGGCTGGCACCCTGTGGCAGGTGGCTGGCTGGCTGACACCCTGTGGTGGGTGGCTGGCTAGCACCCTTTGGTGGTTGGCTGGCTGGCACCCTGTGGTGGGAAGCTGGCTGGCTGGAACCCTGGGGTGTGGTGGGTGGCTGGCACCCTTTGATGGCTGGCACCCTTGGCACCCTGTGGTGGGTGACTGGCTGGCTGGCACCCTGTGGTGGGTGGCTGGCTGGCACCCTGTGGTGGGTGGCTGGCTGGCACCCTGTGATGTGGTGGCTGGCTGACACCCTTTGGTGGGTGGCTGGCACCCTGTGGTGGGTGGCTGGCTGGCACCCTTTGGTGGGTGGCTGGCTGGCTGACACCCTGTGGTGTGATGGGTGGCTGGCTGGCTGGCACCCTTTGGTGGGTGGGTGGCTGGCTGGCACCCTGTGGTGGGTAGGTGGCTGGCTGGCACCCTTTGGTGAGTGGCTGGCTGGAAGTCTGTGGTGGGTGGCTGGCACCCTATGTTGTGGTGGGTGGGTGGGTGGCTGGCTGGCACCCTGTGGCAGGTGGCTGGCTGGCTGACACCCTGTGGTGGGTGGCTGGCTAGCACCCTTTGGTGGGTGGCTGGCTGGCACCCTGTGGTGGGAAGCTGGCTGGCTGGAACCCTGGGGTGTGGTGGGTGGCTGGCACCCTTTGATGGCTGGCACCCTTGGCACCCTGTGGTGGGTGACTGGCTGGCTGGCACCCTGTGGTGGGTGGTTGGCTGGCACCCTGTGATGTGGTGGCTGGCTGACACCCTTTGGTGGGTGGCTGGCACCCTGTGGTGGGTGGCTGGCTGGCACCCTTTGGTGGGTGGCTGGCTGGCTGACACCCTGTGGTGTGGTGGGTGGCTGGCTGGCACCCTTTGGTGGGTGGGTGGGTGGGTGGCTGGCTGGCACCCTGTGGTGGGTAGGTGGCTGGCTGGCACCCTTTGGTGAGTGGCTGGCTGGAAGTCTGTGGTGGGTGGCTGGTACCCTATGTTGTGGTGGGTGGGTGGGTGGCTGGCTGGCACCCTGTGGCAGGTGGCTGGCTGGCTGACACCCTGTGGTGGGTGGCTGGCTAGCACCCTTTGGTGGGTGGCTGGCTGGCACCCTGTGGTGGGAAGCTGGCTGGCTGGAACCCTGGGGTGTGGTGGGTGGCTGGCACCCTTTGATGGCTGGCACCCTTGGCACCCTGTGGTGGGTGACTGGCTGGCTGGCACCCTGTGGTGGGTGGCTGGCTGGCACCCTGTGGTGGGTGGCTGGCTGGCACCCTGTGATGTGGTGGCTGGCTGACACCCTTTGGTGGGTGGCTGGCACCCTGTGGTGGGTGGCTGGCTGGCTGGCCTGCACCCTGTGGTGTGGTGTGGTGGGTGGCTGGCTGGCTGGCACCCTTTGGTGGGTGGGTGGCTGGCTGGCACCCTGTGGTGGGTGGGTGGCTGGCTGTTACCCTTTGGTGGGTGACTGGCTGGCACCCTGTGGTGTGGTGGGTGGATGGCTGGCACCCTTTGGTAGCTGGCTGGCAGGCACCCTGTGGTGGATGGCTGGCTGGCACCCTGTGGTGGGTGGGTGGCCTGCACTCTGTGGTGGGTGACTGGCTGGAACACTGTGGTGGGTGGCTGGCTGGCACCCTGTGGTGGGTGGGTGGCTGGCTGGCACCCTTTGGTGGGTGGCACCCTTTGTTGGTTGGCTGGCTGGCACCCTGTGTGGTGGGTGGCTGGTACAAGCCCAGGGCCTGTAGCTGGCTAGCTGGTACAGGCAGGGCCTTTGGCTGGCTCGCTGGTACAGGCCTGTGGGTGTGTGGGTGGCTGGCTGGCTGGCACCAGGCAACTGTGGGTGGGTGTTTTGGCCGCATAAAACACACTGTGCACTGTGACTGTAATGTAGAATCACTCACTGTCCCGTCTCCAGACTCCAGTATGTGGCCGTGGCAGCTGTGTTAAACACACTGTGCACTGTGACTGTACTAGTGTACATACACTCACTGACCCGACTCCAGATGAGTCTGAGGGAGCCAGCCTAAGAAGGCAGAAGCTGTCCCATGGCGCAACATATGCGATGACGTCACGACAATATTGGCAATATCAGTAACCGCGAGCGCCAATTCCGATATATCGGGGAAAGGGCATATCGGCCCTCAATATATCGGCCTTGCCGATAATGGGTCGATCTCTAGTGGGAAGCCTCTCTTTCGTCATTTACTGCGTACACTGCTAGTAATACAGAGTCATGTCAGAGCTTACTGAGTTTCAAAGAGGGCAAATTCATGGTGCCCACTTAGCTGGTGCCTCTGTAACTGAAGTTGCCAATTTATTTGCGGTGAGGAACAGTATCAACGGTTATGATGGCATATATAGTTTCCAGGAAAACGTGGTCTGGTAAGCATAAGTGCAGCCGACATGGTCAACTGACCGAAAGAGACAGACAAAAAGACATTGCACGGGATTGTGACCTGGAATAAAATTTGTCGATTCCCAGGAGAATTCAGGTCATCGTTAATGCCAAAGACGGTCCAATACCATATTATGTAACAATTTTGTTTTTTTACCTGGTGTTTCCATAGTTTTTCAACCCCTGTATATCACCCTTCTAAATGCGTATTGAGGTCTATGGAAGAGGGAGATGTAGGGGTAATGGAAAGGCAGACAGACAATTTCCTAAAAGAGGATTATCCCCACTTTTGCCCATGGGATCGAAAATGAATGGAAAAAACCCAATGGAACATAGTTAGAAAAAAATACCTAGGTGTTAATGCTTCCCTATCCAAAACTAAAAAAAAAAATTCTTGAGCATTATTCTAAAATTATTCTGAGGCTGCCCTTTAGGAATGGCATGGAATGTTGTTGTCACTTAGTTTGTGGCTGACTAGCTGATTCCCATTGCTATAGATAGTAGAGAACAGGGAAAGAGGTAGAATTTACCTAGTTTTTTTTCTTTCACTTCCATAACTTCAGGAATGGCTGCAACAAACAAAAAGTGTATCCAACAATCTGCTGGAACTGGCCTTTGGTGGAACAAAGTCCGTGACTTTTATCACTGGGCTACTCTTTCTTCTCAGTTCTGGCATTGGAATACATATATGTGTTGGAGAAGTTTCAAGCTTGTTGTATCAAATTAACATTATTTTGTTTAATGCTGTGGAACCACAGCCTGACGTAGTCTAGTCCTTATAATGATATTGTATATACTGTGCATATTCTATTGTTCCCACTCTAGAGACTGATGGAATCTGTTTTCTTTAGAGAAAATGTTGGCACAATGTTGATATGTCGTGAATTATCTTCTTGTGTTTTGAATGTAAGAAAATTGTTCCCGTGAGGAGAAAGAAAAATTACATATTTGGTCTGTCTTAAATCACAATACTGAGTTCAGAATAGCAGCTCACTATGTATTATACAAATTCTCTATGTCCAAATACAGGTTCAAACAATCTGCAAAAATTAAATTTTCTTTTAATTATAAAAATATAAACCATAGAAAGTTATCTGGGAAGAGAGAATTACAGTAAAGTCCTTTGTCTTTCCTCTACATACTTTGTCACAAAGCATCCCTCTTTGCCTCATCTAAGAAAGTTGGGAGTTACACAAAAGCCCACCTTAAAGCAGAGTTCCACCCAAAAGCGGAACCTCTGCTTTAAGTACTCCTGACCCCCTGACATGCCACATTTGGCATGCCATTTTTTTTTGGGGGGGGGGAAGCGAGTACCTAGTTTTAACAGGTACCCGCTCCCAATTTTGTTTGGGCCGCCTAGGCGGCTTGAGTGGAAGTTCTCCTCTCCCCCTCCTTCCCTGAAATCTTCTGGGACACGAGCTGTCACAGCCAGGTGCCCACACTAGTGATGCCGGCGCCGCTGAGAGGAGAGGGGGAGGAGCGAGACTTCGGGTGGCCGCATTGCTGGATCGGTGGACAGGTGAGTGTGTGTTTATTAAGTCACCCAAAAGTGGAGCCTCTGCTTTAAGTACTCCTGACCCCCTGACATGCCACATTTGGCATGCCATTTTTTTGGGGGGGCGAGTACCTAGTTTTGACGGGTACCTGCTCCCAGTTTTGTTTGGGCCGCCTAGGCGGCTTGAGTGGAAGTTCCCCTCTCCTCCTCCTTCCCTGCAATCTTCTGGGACACGAGCTGTCACAGCCGGGTGCCCACACTAGTGATGCCAGCGCCGCTGAGAGGAGAGGGGGAGGAGCGAGGCTTCAGGCGGCCGCATTGCTGGATCGATGGACAGGAGAGTGTGTGTTTATTAAAAGTCGGCAGCTACACTTTTTGTAAATAAACACTTTTTTTTAATAAATACAGAAACTGCTGGAACTCTGCTTTAATTTCTACATGTGACCAAATTGCCTTCTTAATTCATGTTTGTTGAAAATGTCCCACCTTAAATGCTACATCTGGGCAAACTCTTACCTTAATTCCTAACCGTAGTAAAAGTCAACTTGCCCACAACATGCTTATAAGGCTTCATGTACACTACATCTCCTAAGCTTGAGTTTAGGAGCTTTTGGCATTTTTTTGCCAAAGCTCTTAACCACTTACCTACTGGGCACTTAAACCCCCTTCCTACCCAGACCAATTTTCAGCTTTCAGTGCTCTCACATTTTGAATGACAATTAATCAGTCATGCAACACTGTACCCATATGACATTTTCGTCCTTTTTTTCACACAAACAGAGCTTTCTTTTGGTGGTGTTTAATCATCATTGGGTTTTTTTTTTTTTTTGCGCTATAAATGAAAAAAAGACCAAAGAATTTGTAAAAAAAATTCATTTTTCTTCGTTTCAGTTTTAAAATTTTGCAAATTTCTTCATAAATTTTGGCCAAAATTTATACTGCTACATATCTTTGGTAAAAAATAACCCAAATAGGTTTATATTATTTGGTCTTTGTGAAGGTTATAGAGTCTACAAGCTATGGTGCCAATCATTGAAAATTGATCACACCTGATGTACTGATGGCCTCATTTCTTGAGACCCTAACAAGCCAGGACAGTACAAATACCCCCCAAATCATCCCTTTTTGGAAAGCAGACATTCCAAGGTATTTAGTAAGAGGCATAGTGAGTTTTTTGAAATTGTAATTTTTTTCCCACAAATCTTTGCAAAATTAAGATTTTTTTTCTTTTTTCCCAAAATAGTCATATTACCAAGTTATTTCTCAAACTGTATAGGCATACTTGCAACTACATACCAAAATACATTCTGCTACTCCTCCTGAGGAGGCAATAACACATGTGTGAGACTTTTCCACAGCCTGACCACATACAGAGGCCCAACATCCAAGTAGCACTGTCAGGCATTCTAGGAACAAAAATTACACATATAAATTCCTTACAACCTATTACACTTTTGAAGGCCCTGGAGCACCAGGACAATGGAAACGCCCACAAAATGACCCCATTTTGGAAAGCAAACACCCCAACACATAATATAGGAAGCATAATGCGCCTTTTGAACATGTCATTTTTTCCACGTTTTTGGAAAATGTGGAAAGAAAATGAAAACGCACTTTTTTTTACACAAAGTTGTTCATTTATAAGATATTTCCATCACATAGCATGTACATAGCAAAAATTACACCCCAAAATACATTCTGCTACTCCTCCTGAGTATGGCGATACCACATTTGACACTTTTATACAGCCTAGCCACATACAAAGGCCCAACATGCAGGGAGCACCGTCATTTCCTGACTTCCCATTACAATTTTGTGAGGCACTGTAGGGCACTGATAAGCACTGTATTGGCACTGATGTGGCATGGATGTAGCACAGATGAGCACTGATATGGCATGGATGTGGCATGGATGAGCACTGATGTAGCATGGATGTGGCACGGATGAGCACTGATGTGGCATGGATGTGGCATGGATGAGCACTGATGTAGCATGGATGTGGCACAGATGAGCAAGGATGTGGTACGGATGAGCACTGATGTGGCATGGATGTAGCACTGATGTGGCATGGATGTGGCACGGATGAGCTATGACGTGGCATAGATGTGGCATGAATGAGCACTGACGTGGCATGGATGTGGCATAGATGAGCACTGATGTGGCATAGATGAGCATTGACACGGCATGGATGCGACACGGATGAGCACTAATGTGGCATGGATGAGCACTGATGTGGCATGGATGTGGCACAGATGAGCACTGATGTGGCACGGATGAGCACTGATGTGGCATGGATGTGGCACGGATGAGCACTGACATGGCATAGATGAGGCACGGATGACCACTGACGTGGCATGGATGTGGTATGGATGAGCACTGACGTGGCATGGATGTGGCACAGATGAGTACTGATGTGGCATGGATGAGGCACGGATGACCACTGACGTGGCATGAATGTGGTACGGATGAGCACTGACGTGGCATGGATGTGGCATGGATGACCACTGACGTGGCATGGATGAGCACTGATGTGGCATGGGTGTGGCACCGATGAGCACTGACATGGCATTGATTAGCACTGACATGGCATGGATGTGGCATGGATGAGCAGTGACGTGGCCTGTATGAGCACTGATGTGGCATGGATGAGCAGTGACGTGGCCTGTATGAGCACTAATGTGGCATGGATGAGCACTGATGTGGCATGGATGTGGCACAGATGAGCACTGATGTGGCACGGATGAGCACTGATGTGGCATGGATGTGGCACGGATGAGCACTGACATGGCATAGATGAGGCACGGATGACCACTGACGTGGCATGGATGTGGTATGGATGAGCACTAACGTGGCATGGATGTGGCACAGATGAGTACTGATGTGGCATGGATGAGGCACGGATGACCACTGACGTGGCATGAATGTGGTACGGATGAGCACTGACGTGGCATGGATGTGGCATGGATGACCACTGACGTGGCATGGATGAGCACTGATGTGGCATGGGTGTGGCACCGATGAGCACTGACATGGCATTGATTAGCACTGACATGGCATGGATGTGGCATGGATGAGCAGTGACGTGGCCTGTATGAGCACTGATGTGGCATGGATGAGCACGGTTGTGGCATGGATGAGCCACAGATGAGCACTGAGGTGGCATGGGTGAGCACAGATGAGGCATGGATGTGGCACAGATGAGGCATGGATGTGGCACAGATGAGGCACGAATGAGGCACAGATGTGACATGGATGAGGCATGGATGTGGCATGGATGAAGTATGGATGTGGCATAAATGTGGCATGGATGTGTCATAAATGTGGCACGGATGGAAATAATTCAGGTATGGAGGAGGCAGAGGATGAGTGCAGCTTCGGTTTCTCTCCTCTTCGCGCACGCTGTACCGATCACTGTGTACAGCGTGCGAGGAGAGGAGAGAAATAAACCGGACATGCGCCGGTTTGTTGACAAGTCATTGGACGGAATGATCACGTGGTAAAGGGACGCTTTCATTGGCCTTTTACCACAATCTGTGATGCGACGGGGACCCGGCCAGCACAGACACTTCCATGTGCACGCCCCAGGGGGAAGTCCGATTCTGGGAGTACGTTATTGTACGCCTTCCCAGAATAAGCCGACCGCTCTGTAGCCGTCATTCAGGCTATGGCCCAGTCGGTCAGTGGTTAAACTGAACACTATAAAAGCCTATGTGTCCATGTACACATAGGCTTTTACCAGAGTTTACAAGCTGCTGCAGTTAGGGGAGCTTCATTCTCCCTCAACCTCCTTCTCCTGAAGGTGGAACAATTCCATTCAGGGTAGGAAGATTTTAACCGACAGCTGTAGGAAAATGCAAACCGCAGCAAAATTGCATCTCAATTTTACTGCGTTTTGCTTTTTACAGCGGTCAAAGTAGGCTGTGTGCACATGAAATCTAAGTCGCCCACGTTTAGGCAACTCTCTGATGAGAGAATCATTTCTATACACATAGCGATTTTGCCAACCATAAACTGAGTAGAGGGTTCTTGACTGTTAGAGCGATAAAGATGTGGAACTCCCTTTCACAATCGGTGGTGTCAGCGTGAAGTGTTGATACTTTAAAAATACTTTTAGATGGGAATTTTAGCAAATGTGATATACAGGCATATGGTAAATGATAGTGACATAAACACACACAAACACAGCGTGAACTGGATGGACTGGTGTCTTTATTCAACCTTACCCTCTATGTAACTGTAGCACCCTTTAGTATATGCAAGATGTAGGATAGATTTTGTAGTCTAGGTTTGTTAGTGTAGGAAAATGTAGTTTAGGTCAGGGCTAAGCCTGAGCTGTGAATCTGGGTCAGGGTTCAGTGACTGACGGCTGGATGACTCACCTGGAAGCTCTCTCTGGCACTTCCCCCTGGACTGGAAGTTTGTAGAAACTTCCAGAACTGGAGGGTGGGAGTAAGGAGGAGCTGTCATACATATTTATGAGGGCCTCTGCCAATCCCTAGTAAAGGGCTGGTAGGGGGCAAGGTCACCTCATAAATAGACAAGAGTCATGCCAGCAGGGGCAGTCGGGTAGAAGATGAAGATATAGTGCTGTGGAGGCTGTTGGTGGCATAACCTAGTCTGGGGGGGGTGGGTGACCATGGGCCAGGGCTTGAGTGCTGGAAAGATCCTGCCACAACAAACGGAGGAAGCCCTTCCTGGAGGCACCGGAGCAAGTGAGAGGACAGTGTAAGTAAAGCAGCACTACTGGGGACTTACAAGGGGGGAGACTGCCATATGTAGCCAGCTCTCCCTGAAGACAGTGTTGTGCCAAGTCTTCATCCCTTCCCTGGGGGAACTTCTGCTGAGTAAGCCAGGTGGGCTATTGAGAGACAGTCAGGACTGTGCAGGAAAGTTAGTCTGGAAGGCTAGTGAAAGGAACAACTGCAGCCAGTAGAGTTGGCAGTGCCTAAAGAGGTGGTACTGGGACCAGTACCCACAGGAGGTAGATTGTAAGCTGATCACTGAATTCTACTACACAACAAGGGGCTTTGAATTCCTGCCTGCAAAAGGCTATTGCTAAATCTGACTATGCCTGTCAGATCCATTTCAGTGATCCAGCTGGAGTCCACAGTACAAGCAAGTCAAGTGCAGAAGGAATGTCAAGGAGGTTGTATATGGACTGTGTATAGAAGATGTCCCTGAAGAAGTTGATGAAGTCAAGTAGGCATCCCATAACCTCCCATCCCCATCCAAGTTATTAACCCTCAATAAACCACAAGAAAAGCCATGGAATGTTCTATGTCTTTGAAGTGCCTGTGAAAGTTTGGTGTGTCTGGCTGTGCAGGGTGGGGGTTCCTAGTTCATCTGCGGCCTTTAAGGGGGGTGTGCTACTTTTTCACCTTCACAGCTGTTGCTCCTAGCAACCAGAGCTTTTTGGAGCCAGAGGACTGTGCTTTGCTTCCAGGACCAGTGTGGGTTAAAACAGAGAAGCAGAGTTGTGTGCCCTGCCAAACTGTGACTGTGTTGCCTACATCAAGTGCTGTTGTCCATAGCAACCGGTGGGAGTTGCTGCCAAGCCAGTACTACACCGCATACTGTTGCCCCAACCATGGCTGGGATGGACACTTGTGCTGAGAACCTGCTATTTAGTGAAAACTGTGTTGCTGTCACGTACCTGGTCTGTGAGCCTGACATGCAGAGGAAGGCCTCTCGTACAGCTCTGGCTTGAGGGCTGCTGGGGGTGAAACAGTAGCTACTGGAGCACCGCGGGGTAATCTATATAATCAGTCTATAATGAGTCAAGAAGTCTGTTCGGGTATATGTACCAGCAGGATAGCTGGAAGCAGGCTGACTAGCTCGGCATGGCTGATGACAGACTGTGGATGCACAGCAGGAAGCAGGTGCCAGAAGATGCTGAGATGAACCGAAGGAGCTGTAGCAGGCTGGAAGAGCTGGAAGCAGGGTCAGACAAGCTGGGTCGGTAACAGACAGACAGATCAGGCATATACAGTAGACAGCAGCATAGTCTGGTCACAGGCAGAGTTGGCAACAGATGCAGGATCCAACAGGTGCAGCAGGCAGAGACAGAATCCGAGGTGAAGCCAGGGGTCAGGACAAGTAGCAGACATAATGGTCGGAAGTAAGCCGGGTCAAGATCAGTGGTCAAATGCAGGAATCAGGAATGCAAGGACGACACACAACGCTGTAGACCAAACAGCAATTAGCCAGTGCTAAAGCTCCGTTTAAGTAGGCTGTTTGGCGCCAGTCCTCGTGAAGAATGGGCGCTCGGGCATGCGCATATGCGTGTATGCCCACATCTGCTTGGCTCGTCCTTGGCTGGTGCATGCGCATACATGTGCGCCTGGAAACAGCATCTGTACTATGGCAAAGCCTTTCCTAACAGTTGGGTGCTGTCACCCGTGGCAACCAAAGCGGGCGATCGTGCCCATGGATCACAAAATGTGCAGCGGTCTGCCTAAATTGGGAAAAAGTGACTGTATGCTGCAATGTCCTGCTGAGAACAGTAAAGCGCGCACCAATATGTCTGCTGTTGCCCATGGTGATCGGGGTAAGCAAGCAGGTGTCTGCAGGTGGGAGTCAATTAGTTGCCCAACCATGGCTGATGTTGAAGCCTTTCCTAACCCTGCTAAAAACAGTGTGATTTGTGTTACAGACTTTGCTGTTGCTCATGGCAACCACAGGTAACGCTTGCCACCATCTGCTACCAGTTGCTCGAGCACAGTCAGTGCCGAGCGGCATGTCCTGAGAAGTTCTGCAAGTATCAGTGTGCATATACCAATCACCAGCATACTGTCTGTGTCTGCAAGTTTCGAATCAGCCAAGAAGGGGTTACAGCAGCACACAGGAACAGGCCTGTTTATCAGAGCTGTGGGCAACAGCCAGTCTGTAAGCTTGGGGGTGGAGCCACACCCTGGAGGAGACCCAGCGTGCCCTGCTTGCGGAGAGAGAGAAGAGTAGGATGGCAGATAGTACACGTGTGTACCCAGCACTGATCTGGTTGCCTGACATGCTGGAGGTGACATTGTTGGACACTGATGTGCGGCTGGAGCATTGAGATGGATTTGCCCTGTGCCGATCAGATCCATTTAAGTGATCCAGCTGGAGTCTGCAAGCAAGTAAAGTGCAGGAGAAGTGTCAAGGAGACTGTATATAGACTGTATATAGGAAGATGTCCCTGAAGATATTGCATGCTAGAGTCAAGTGAGCATCCCATAACCTCCCATCCCCATCCAAGTTTTTAACCCTAAAAAAACCCCACAAAAACAAAGCCATGGACTGTTCACTGTCTCTAAAGTGCTTGTGGAAGTTTGTGTTCCTGGCTGTGCAGGGTGAGGGATCCCAGTTCATCTGTGGCCCTTAAGGGGGTGCACTACATAACCATGTAACTATATTAGTAGCAGTGCTGTATTTTGGCCTAGGCCAACAAGGCCCAGGCCTAGGGCGGCACTTTGCAGGGGGGGGGGTGGCAAAAAAGTCACCCCCTACGTGAAAAAAAACCCTATCCTTATTCTGAGTCACGGCTCCCGTGTCTGCCTCCCGCGGCCGCCTCCCGCACACATACAGTCCCTGGGGGCTTGCTATACAGTGGCATTTATCGGCATTCGGCCGTGAGTAATGGGCGTACTTTGCCAGGGAGGGAGGGACTGGCAAGGGCCGATTCTGGGCGGGTGCACGGGGTGCACTGCACCCAGGCGCCGCAAACTGCGGAAGGGGGAGCACCCAAGCTATCACTGACAAGCTGTCACTAACTCCACTTACTGACTCTTCTTAGGCACTTCTTATTCAGCAGCAGCTTCGCTGCCCCGAGATGGCGAAACCCTCTAGTGCAGTGTCCGCTTCGCTGGTTGGCCTCTCTCTGACACTGCTGTCCACCACAGCACTGGTTGCTAAAATCGCCTTTCGCCTGGTGTCTAGCAAAGCGAAGCCCCATCATTCAGAGCGGAGAAGGAACTTCCTCCTCCTCTGCACCACCCGGGCACTGCCTACTAGTTAGGTTTGGCTCCACCCTACCTCCTCCAGCGCGGCTCAGAGTCAGTGGAGAGAGGGTCCACATTCTCTGGTCAGCTAAAAGCAGAACTGAGTCAGTGTGAGCAGCCCAGCCAGCCTGACCAGCACCAGTGTCGTGACCTGCAGCTGCATGAGGTGATCGTGAGGTGGCCGGTCTGTGTGTGTCCACTGTCAGTCCATGTTCAGGAGGACTCGGAGGAGAACATCATCATACTGTGCTCGGTAGGTACTACCTGCACCACTTGTCAGGAGAACAGGGCAGGGCAGGGGTAAATGAAAGAACATACATTAATATATTGAGATGAAAGCTGTCTCTCTGTGTCACTCTGTCAGTCATCATATTCCTCTTTTTGAAATAATTTCCAGTCTACTTTCTGATCTCTGCACAAAACTGCCCAGATCCTCCTCTTCTCGGGTCCGTCTTCAATGCTCCTGGCCCTTCCCACCTGTTGAGTGCCCCCACAGCATGGAGGCACCCGAGCTGAGCCACGGCTCCGTGTCTGAATGGACCACCTCCTTTCTCTCCTCATTGGCTCACTTACTTTTTTTGATAGCAGCGGGAGCCAATGGCACCACACTGCTGTCTCAGCCAATGAGGAGGGGAGTCTTGGACAGCTGAGTGTCTCATGCAACATTGTTGGATCTAGATGGACCTCAAGTAAGTATTAAGGGGGCTGAGGGGGGGGGGCTGCTGCACACAGAGGTTTTTTTTATCTTAATGCATAGAATGCATTAAAATAAATAAACCTTCTGCCTTTACAACCACTTTAAAATAACAGTACTTTCAGAAACAGAAGTGTTAATAGTATATTTTTATCAGTTAAAAAAATAGAAAGTAAATGAACAGAAGAGAAAACCAAATCAATATTTGATCAATATTTCAATATTTGATGTGACCACCCTTTGGCTTCAAAACATCATCAATTCTACTTGGTACATTTGCACACAGTTTATGAAGGAACTCAGCAGGTAGGTTGTTCCAAACATTTTGGAGAACTAACCACAGATCTTCTGTAGATGTAGGCTGCCTCAAATCCTTTTGTCTCTTCATGTAATCCCAGACAGACTCAATGATGTTGAAATTGGGTCTCTGTTGGGGCCAAACCATCATTTCAAGGACTTTATGCAGTGTGTCTGGGGTCATTGCCCTGCTGCAGATTAAATGTGGGGCCAGGCACACGCCTCCCTGATGGTATGGCATGATGGATAAGTATTCTTATGAATAAAACAAATTTAAGCAGCGCTAGCAATAAATTAGTGAAAATATGAAATTATGAGATTATGATAAAACCAATCTATATCATTCAAAAATAATAATATAATGTATCAATCACATTAAGTGCATAAAATTAATGTGATTGATACATTATATTATTATTTTTGAATGATATAGATTGGTTTTATCATAATCTCATAATTTCATATTTTCACTAATTTATTGCTAGCGCTGCTTAAATTTATTTTATTCATTTATTCTAAGAATTTTTCTTAGTGTTTGCAGCAGCTGCACACTTTCACAGTTCATCACTATAATATCACTATTGTGCAGCGCGGGTTTAAATTTGTTTTTTCATTTATTTGGTCCACATGGAACCACCCCCAGCAGCTCACATGGAAATTTTCAATTTTGTAACAAATAAAAAACTTGATGCAGATGAATTTTTTTCATCTAGCAATATCGGTCAGACCATGAACCAGGATTTCAAATTGTTAAAAAATGATATGGATAAACAGGTTAGAACCTGGTGGGACATCTTCACATTAAACAAATATGTAAAAGATGGGATGACCCCCAGGAGATTAAGATGGGATCTAGCCCCTAATGACGGCCTCACGGATAAAGCTCTGGAGGAGGAGTGGTTCAGTTTTTTCAATCTCATGGAGAGAAAATTACTAGAGCTACTCATCTCCAGAAAAACAAAAAAATTAAAATTATTGGAGGCCAACATTAATGGCATTAAGGCAAAATTTGCCAATTTAGAAGAAACAACTGAAATAAAAGAAAAAATGAAAAATGTACAGGAATTTGTGGAAAAAATAGATAGAGACACACAAAAGAAAAAATGAAAAAATACATGAGAGACTCTAACGACTATAAGTCCAATAAAATCTATAAATGGCAAGATGAGGTCACTCCACAAGAGGGAACCTCAAGAGAATCATCTCCTGAAAGAGGTTTCCCCTATCCCCTAGCAATGACCCCTAGAGTGGACCCCAATGAGAATGGAGGGTATACTGAAGAGAGGTTTCAGAACCCTAATCATACCCCCTATAATAGATCTGAACCATATACCCCACAATATAATCTTCCAACCAACAACAGATTTACAGCATTAAGGGATGAAACTCCTCAACAACACTATCCCCAACAACAACAATACCCCCAACCACAGGGGTATAATAATGCTAACAATTTTAGAGGACATCTCGGAGCAAGACGCCCACAGAATAATGGAGGATTCAGAGGAGGTAGAGGCAACTATGGTTACAACAATTACAGGGGGGATTTTCAGAGGAGGGGATCAGGCAGACCCCCATGGAGAGGAAGAGGAGCCCCCAACTACAGAGGAGGAGGAGGAAATCCTTACTATCTGGACAGGAGGGACGAATGGAGACCATGGACCCAGATGGAGCAAACACAATATACCAGGGAGGAAAGAGAAGAAGAAAGAGAGGATGCAGAGGAGGGCAGAAAAAGAAAAAGAACAAACTAACGGATGGAATTTTTAATCTAAGCAGTGCCACTTTTACCGAAGATGAATTAAAAGTCTTGAGTCTGGGACTAAAATATGCACCTGAAAAAAATTTGAACAAGTTCGACACATATATCGACATTCAAAAATGTGTGAGGAAATTAAATATAAAAAAGTACTATGCAGGTAAAAAGAAAGAAGAAATTACACCTACAGGAGAGTTTTTATATACACAATTAAGAAATAAGTCTGTTTTTAACCCAAAAATTTTAAATAACCAGTTTTTAGATGTTTTTAAAACTATGGTGGAGAATGACCCGGAAAGTCTGAAAATAAAAAATTCAAGAAAAAAAGAAGACATAGAAAGAGGCCTCAAATCCTTGGAAAAAAGAAAAGATATAGTAATTAGAGCCGCAGACAAGGGGGGCGGCCTTGTAATTTTGAATAAAAAAGATTATTTAGATGAACTTAACCGATTGGTTAATGATCATGACACTTATGAAAAACTAAAGGAGAACCCCACCAAGAAATATAAAGCGAAATTAACGAGATTAATAAAATGGGCAAAGAAAGAAAATATTATAAATAAGAAAGAAAGCAGATACTTGGTACCAGATGCGCCAAAAGTACCAGTAATATATCAACTACCAAAGATTCATAAGAATAAGGAACATCCGCCCGGTAGGCCCATTGTTAGTGGGGTGAATTCCCTTTTGTCACGTTTGGGTGAATACCTGGATTGTTTTTTCCAGCCGTTGGCACAGGATGGCCAGGCCTATTTGCGTGATAGCAAACACTTAATGGAAATCATTAGAGATATTAAAATAGAGGAGAATGACATTCTTGTGGGAGTAGATGTCAATTCCCTGTATACAAATATAAAACAGGAACACGCATTGAAAGCTGCCAAATGGGCCTTAGACCAAACTGAAATAAAAACCAAACAAAAAGAATTTTTACTACAAGGATTGGACCTCGCAATGAGCCACAATTATTTCTGGCATGAGAAAAATATTTCAGACAAAAGAAAGGAGTAGCGATGGGAGCAAAATATGCTCCCTCAATAGCCAATATTTTTATGCGGAAGTGGGAAAGTGAGCAAATTTTTAAAAACAGACCAAAAGAACTTATTAGCTACAAGAGATACATAGATTACATTTTTATTATTTGGAGAGGTACCCAGGACTCATTAAATCAATTTTTAAATTTTATGAGTAATAACCACTATGATATCTCTTTTTCCCACACCAGCAGCTCCGAAAGTATCAACTTTTTAGATTTGATTATTTTTAAGGATTTTAACAGACTCTGCACTAAGACTCAATTTAAAGAAGTAGATGCCAATGGCTACATTCCCATAGGCAGTTGCCACCATCCTAGGTGGCTAAACACAATACCCAACAGCCAGCTAATGAGGATTAGGAGAAATTGTGATAAAGAAAGCGATTATGAAGAACAAGCCGACTTAATCATTAAAAAATTCGAAGAAAAAGGATACAGAAGAAAAGATCTTGAAAACACTAAAAATAAAGTCAAAAATATTAAACGAAAGGATTTATTCAAAAAGAGAAAAAAAGAAAATAAAGATTATAGTATGGCCTTTCTTACCAGCTTCTCAAGACAACACGCACAAATGGAAAAGATTTTAAAAAAGCATTGGCACCTTCTATTAAAAGATAATGTTCTCAAAACTCTCCTTCCATCCAAGCCACAGTTTATATACACGAACCCAAAACATTAAGACTGTAGCTAGCCCACAATGTAGTCAACCCGCCCACTAAAATAGGTACCTTCTGGGATCAGGATGGGTATTTTAGCTGTGGCAGGTGCATGATATGCAGGACCTCAAAATTTAGAAAAAGAAAGCACACGACTTTTAAATCCGCTTTTAACGGTAAAACATACCAAATAAAAAAATGTATTATCTGTGCATCCACGCATGTGACATACCTCCTTTCATGCCCTTGTGGGTTACAATATGTTGGTAGGACCACTAGAGTGTTGAGGATAAGACTTAGGGAACATGTCTCTAACATTAGAAAAGGTTTTAAAAACCACAGTCTTTCCCACCATTTTAAACTGGTCCACCAAAGTAATCCCACTCTATTATCTTTTTGTGCAATCGATAAAATTGAACCCCATTGGAGGGGCGGCAACTTAAAGCAAGCAGTGTCACAAAACGAAACACAATAGATTCATCGGTTGGAAACACTCCAGCCTAAAGGTTTGAACGTGGATGTAGATGTGAACTGCTTTTTATCAGATTGGTAGAATATTTATGAAAAATTACTGATTAAAAATATTTTTTATCCTCCTGTAAAAATTACTGATTAAAAATTATATTTTTATCCTCCTTTAAAATATTTTATAGAAAAAAGTTTTTATATATATTTTTATATTTATAAAACATTAATATGATTTTAAATTATGCCTTCCTCCATGGTAAATCTAATAATAATAAATTAATACTAAATAACCTTCATGCTCCAATAGAACCCTCCTTAATTAAATTAATATAATAATAGTTAATCATATTTTTGCCTCCCATCTTTGGTTTTAATATACAATTTATCTTTTAATATAATCAATAATAAAAGTTGGTTTTAGAATTTTAAAATTTATGGTAATCCCTAATAAATTATAATCATAAATAACAATGCTAATTATTCAATATTATTTATATACGTATAATATAGCACAATATAAATATTAGTCCCAAGTAAATCTAAATAGCTCTAGGATATTTAAATATTTAATCCTTACTAGTTTTTATTGTATATCCATTGTTAATTTATATCAATTGCTTATTGTAAGTGTATAATGTGATTGTATAGCAATTTGTAAACAGGAAGTTACGCCCGGATATAGAACGTCCATATATTTTAAAAGTTGTAAATTAAGCTTATTTATTAATTCTGATATAGTTGATTAATATCGCTATACCAACAACAGATATAAGATAAATAAACCTAAGGAAAATAAAGTTATGTTCCTAAACAAATCCGGATATGATGTAGGTGAGGCTACGATATAAAGAGCCTCTGTCAACAGGAAGTGATGTCCTTTGAAGACGCTGTGTGTGACGGTGAAACGCGTTGACGCACTTCCGGTTGCGGACGTAACGTAATTTCCGGTTGGGAACTTCCTGTATGTGGAACGCACGCTACGAGCGGCGCCACTTGCTTTGTTTGATACATGCTTTTTAACCTTTTTATCCTGTAAGTATTGAATCGTTTTTTGGGGAAATAAAATATACTTACGTACTTCACGATGTATGGCCCTTTTTTCTTTTAATGGTGATATCGGAGACAATTTCAACTTGGAGGTCACATCGGAGGAACCCCACATCAGATCCTGGGCAAATGTGCAATAATACCAAGGGCTTTTTTACAATCATAATCCGGTGAGTGGGGAACCAAGAGGGCACCTTCACCTTATAAGCACCTTTATTCACTTGGCCCTTTGACACCTATTGGATCATCAATAAGGACTTTTTTTCACTAAATTATTTATTTATGCACTTTAATCTTCTCACTTGAAAATTATATTTAATAATTTTTTAGTTTATTATGCACTTTATATAATTATTGCAGTAATTTTATGCACTTAATGTGATTGATACATTATATTATTATTTTTGAATGATATAGATTGGTTTTATCATAATCTCATAATTTCATATTTTCACTAATTTATTGCTAGCGCTGCTTAAATTTGTTTTATTCATTTATTCTAAGAATTTTTCTTAGTGTTTGCAGCAGCTGCACACTTTCACAGTTCATCACTATAATATCACTATTGTGCAGCGCGGGTTTAAATTTGTTTTTTCAAGTATTCTTATGAGTAAGCTCTGGTGGGCAGAGTGAAATGTGTTGGGGGCAGGGCCTGGCGGGGGTCCAGGCTGAGACTACCATTTACTACCTCACTCCAGGCTTTGACTTCACTCTCTTCAGTGACTTCACCTATCACTCTCTATTAGTGATAAGTATCTGTATTTCTCAGCATTGATCCTAACCAAATCTTCAAATCCATTTGCTGAAATGCAGTCCCAACCATGCAAGGAACCTCTATCATTGTTGCCATCATACACTCATTATGTACTGCTCTTCAGCCCTTTGGCAGACAAACTGCCTCCTGCTACAGCCACATATTTCAAATTTTGACTCATCAGTCCAGAGCACCCGCTGCCATTGTTCTGCACACCAGTTCCTATATTTTGCTGCAAAGTTGAGTCATATAGCCTTTTTCCACGTCAGAGGTATGGCTTTTTGGGTGCAAATCTTCCATGAAGACCAATTTTGGCCAGACAGAGCAGTAGATGGGTGTACTGGGTCCCACTGGTTTCCACCAGTTTTGTGCTGATGATACTGCTGGACATCTTCTGATATTAAAGGGAAGTAAACACTTCTTTCATCTGCTGCCTTAAGCTTCCTTGGCTAACCATTACATCTACGGTCCTCAACGTTGCTTGTTTATTTGTGCTTCCTTAAAAGATCTTGAACAGCACACCTTGAAATCCCTTTCTGCTTTGAAATCTCCTGGGGGAGACCTTCCTGATGCAATATAACTACCTTGTATATTATTACTCTACTTAGTCTTGCCATGGTGTATGACCTGTGACATGAAACTGTCTTCCACAATCTCAACTTAGCAGCAGAGTTTGGCTGTTCCTCACCCATTTTTAAGCTTCCTACAAAGCTGTTTGTGTTTTGGTAAATTACTGTTTCAACCTACACATGAAATTAATGACCATTAGCATGTACTTGGTATAATTGTTTAGTAATACTTCTGACTCCATTCCTACAAAATCCACAACATTGTGCAAGTGTACAAAGTGTAAGAATTGATGTTGAGTCAGGGGATAGTAACACACCAAATATTGATTTGATTTAAATTTTTGTTCTGTTCTCTCACTTTGCATTTTGTAGATTGATAAAAAAATAAACTATTACAATATATATTTTTGAAAGCATTCTTACTTTACAGCATTTCTACACAGCTACCTAAAACCTTTGCACAATATTGTATAGTCGGTTTGAGTTGGGTCATGACAAGTATTTGGACAATTGACAAAGGTCCCACTTTGCACATCTCAAGCATAGTGTCTGATAGGGTCAGGAGATACACACAGTTGAACATTTACAGGGTCAGTATGAGCATATTTTACATTTCAAATTCTTGAGTGTCCTGTGCCATGTTATCTGAATTGGAGACAGTACAATATCAACAACAAGCTCAATACAACAGTAAGATCGATGCGAAACAGATTATCTGAAATGTATAAACAGATATATAAAAAAAGAAGAAATAAAAAAAAAAATACAAGAAAGGACAACACATAGAAATGGAACAACACATGCCATATGCCAGGAACCATAAGAATTGGTGTGCTCTGCCAGAATCAATAACCTTATCTTTAGATAAAAGTAAAGAGGCTATAGAAGGTCTTCATGCTCCTAGTATCTATATTTAAATCTGGGATTTCAAGGGAGCACTGTGTATTCCTCCCGCCCACATAGCCCTAAATTTGTCTTGTTTGTTTTTGGCAGTGTGTGTATGTTGATATTATCCACTTCTCTCTTCCAGTCCAAGATGGTGGGACAAGCAGTTTGCTTACAAAATCTTGGAATCAGGCTTTAATCTGCATTAAGCAAATGGGGGGTCACATTACTATAAAACTTAAAGGATGTATTGTCAAAGAGATAGTGAAGTGGTGTACGTATAATTGGATTAAGGGTGGTCTGCTGTATCCAAGAGGAACTTGAATCCCAGAAGCTCCTGATTTCACGACATGACCACCATATATTGAAAAAATGTGGCCCTTTCGTTACATCCTCTCCAGCACCTCAAGTCTGGCTGGAAGTATCCCTGGCATTTGTTTTGCTTTCTGTGTATTATTGGGGGCTACTCCCTTCATTTCCTGTCCCAGAGATGCAACAGGAAGTTACACACTACTTAATTTCTACCTTAATAACATTTTAATAAACATTTTAAATACATATAGGAACATCTGAGGTGTATAGAGACTTCATTGTTAACTTGGTACAATATTTATATATATATTGTGACAGGAAGTCAGGTAAATCTGGGAATGTAGTCACAGGCAGGAGATACATTTCCACCTGATTTAGAAAGTTCACTAATTATTATAGGGTGTTGGCTATAGAGCTAGCCAGCAGGAAGTTGAAAGGCCTTCAGCTGTTCGGAATGAGGAAATGAAGGCCTCTATAATTTGTCCAGAGGAAGTCTATGGATTGCTGCCTCCTGTCGCCGTGTGGGCTGGGAGAAGGAGGACAGTCAGCTGAGTGCCTCCCGACAAGCTGTGTGGGCATGGGAGAAGACCCCCTGAAGCGATGTGTGCTAAGGAGGGTAACCAAGTGTGAAGACGTCTCAAAGGTGAGAAAATGAACTATTTCTATGTGAAAGAAATAAAGGAATGTTTGCCATGTGGAGAGACAAGCCAAGAGACATTCTCATTGTGATGAGTTAAGCGACATGTTCAATGGACATTTGTGCTGTGTGAAGAGATTATAAATGGACTATTGAGTGTCCGCTGTAGGACAAGAAAGTCTGCCCAACAGTAGGTTGGAGACAGACTCTTAGGTAGGTTCCAGTGTGTGAAGGTAGACGCCCACCGTGGCAAGGATTTATTTTGTTTTATTTTATTTTGGCTGTTTTGATGCTTGCAGTCTGGTGAAGAAAATGCATTAATAAACCTCATACACTGTTTTTGCAACCACTTCTCGGCTATCTTAATGTGTAAATGCACCCCCCCAAGGGGTCATCCACGCCTACCACCGAGCTAATCCCTCACAATATATATATATATATACCAAAAATTATAGGTGCTTTATTAGTCCAAAACATTTGGTGGAGAGGGATTATGCCATGGGGTTGTGTTTCAGGGCTTGGGCTTGGCCCCTTAGTGAAGGGAACTCTAACTAAGGCATCAGCATACCAAGACATTTTGGACAACTTCATGCTCACAACTTTGCGGGAACGGTTTGGGGATGGCACAACACATGCTCCAACATGACTGCGCACCAGTGCACAAAGCAAGGTCCATAAAGACATGGATGAGTGAGTTTGGGGTGGGGGAAATTGGCTGGCCTGCACAGAGTCCTGACCGCAACCCGATAGAACATCTTTGGGATGATTTAGAGAGGAGACTGTGAGCCAGGCCTTCTCATCCAACAACAGTGGCTGACCTCACAAATGTGTTTCTGGAAGAATGGTCAAACATTCCCATAGACACACTCCTAAACATTGTGGACAGCCTTCCCAGAAGAGTTAAAGCTGTTATAGCTGCAAAGGTGGGCAAACTCAATATTGAACCCAACTGATTAAGACTGGGATGCCAGTGTGAACAGGAAAAGTGAACAGGAAATGTTTTTCTTTTTCAATGGTTTTTATTGAAAATTTTCAGAATACAAATGTGTGATATAAAAATGCAATAATTGAAAACGGTACGTAACAGTATAACAATCCCAGTGGTCGGTTAGTACAGCCAGGAGTAGGCAAGCATAAAAAATATATCAGAGAATTTGCTACTTCCAAGGAGAGAAACCATGCAAAGTGAGGGCTCGAGGGCTCCCACACAAGTTGATATATAGAGACGTCCCGCCGCATTGCGTCAGAACTCTAGTAACAAACAATATCATCCACCGCAAATTGGTAAACATACAGGTTACTACTAGATAGCTGGGCTGAAACCAACTCAGAAGATTAAGCCGCAGCGGGTGACCACTGAGAGAACCTTAGAAAGAAAGTCTGCTGAGAGACTAATATAACGGATAGAGAGAATGGAGAAGAAAGAGAGAAATGGAAAGAAAGGCAAAAGAAAGAAGAAGAAATGGACCCAACCGCGCTCACCAGACCCCACCCCCAGACCCATGCAGACTGCTCACTCGTTCCCAGTAAGATAATTGAGCCAGGGTTCCCACACTTTGTTGAATATGTGCATCATATCATCCAGTTGAGCCGACAGCCTCTCGTTCAGCATTATCCAGGACAACTTTTGTCTAAGTTGTTCAAACCGCAGGACAGGAGACCTCCAAGATCTAGCAATCGTAATTTTGGCCGCCGTAAAAATAAATGTTATAAGTTTCCTCTGTGCCCTGGTCGCCGTGTCCACCTTTCTGCCCAGTAGGGCCTGCTGCAGTGACTTAGTCAGGTTTACCTGCGTAAGAGAGTATATACAGTTATACACTCTGATCCAGAAACGTCTCACTTTGGGGCATTGCCACCAAATGTGGAACATAGTACCAACCTGGCCACAGCCTCGAAAACACTGAGGAGACGCCCCGGGCACAAAGGATGCTATCCTGGCCGGTACCATGTACCAACGCAGTAGTACCTTATAATTAGCTTCTATGATTGAGGTGTTGATTAGAGATCTGGAGGCCTCCTGAGCCATGGCATGCCAGTCTGATAAGTCAATGGTTTCCTGGACATCTGCCTCCCAACGCTCCATGTACGGGAGTTTCAGAGGCGAGTCCGTCAACATATTGTAGATCATGAAAATATAGCCCCGCAACTTGTCGTGTTTGCTACACAAAAATTCCATAGAAGTCATGGTGGTCAGGTCAGAGAGGTTAGAGAGGGAACGAAGAAAGTGATCTATTTGAGTGAACCTAAAATATTCCGAGACAGGTAACATATAGTTATCAATCAACTGCTGTTTCTTAAGAATACCTCTATGATCACAAAAGTCTGCAATATGGAGTAGTCCTTTGTTCGTCCACCACTGGAACGATTTGGGTGAGAGACCCGGGGGGAACCCGCTATTGTTGAGAATCGGGGCCAAGGGAGCATGCGGGGAGCGAAAACCATGCAATTTAGACAATCGGTCCCAGATGGCTAGGGAATGAGACAAGGCCGGACAAAGAATAGGAGGATGATCTCTGGGTGGCAACCACATAATGTAAGAGATCTCTCGGTCCGAGACGGAGCTAGCCTCCATTCTCATCCAGGCTGCAGGGGGCTGATGGGTATGAAATTTCACCAATTGAGCTAGCTGTGCAGCGTAATAATATTTCATCAAGTCCGGCACTCCCAGACCTCCCCTGATTTTAGGCGTGTAAAGCGTTCGCTTGTTCACCCTGGGTCTCTTGTTTCCCCAGATAAATGCGAGAACCTGGCTCTGAAATCGAAGCACCTCTGACCTTCTTAGTGCAACTGGTAGTGTGCGAAACAAATACAACACCCTCGGGAGGATGTTCATCTTAACTGAGTGCAGTCGACCAAACCATGAGGGAGGGTGTATTGACCACCGTTCCATGTCCACCTTCAAACGGGCAAACAATGATGGATAATTTTTGGAATATAATGTGTGCAGGGAAGGAATCAAATTGATACCTAAGTAGGGCAGGGAATCAGAGTGCCAAACAAATTTAAATGCGTGCCGAAGCGTTGTTACTGTCTGTGCATCAAGGGAAATGTTCATGGCCTGTGATTTTGCTTGGTTAACATGCAGTCCCGATATGCGTGAGAAGGTCTCTAACAGTGCAAACAAATTAGGCAAGGTAGTGATGGGTGAGGAAACTATGGCCAAAAGGTCATCCGCAAAAAGGACACATTTATGTTCATTACCTCCGCTGACCACCCCCCGGATATCTGCTGAATCCCGAATTTTGGCCGCCAGAGGTTCCAGGGCTAAAACGAAAAGGAGAGGAGATAGGGGGCAGCCTTGGCGGGTGCCCCTACAAATATTTATAGCTTCTGAGGAATAGCCCTTCAACCTAAGTATGGCCTTGGGTGTATCATAGAGGGCCCGCAGCAAGGTAAGAAAGGGAGGGCCGAAACCAAACCATCGAAGAGGTAGTCCCATGATAAAGAATCAAATGCCTTGTGGATATCTAACGAAAGGAGCATGCCCCTGCGAGACCCTCCCCCATCCCAGTTTGAGCGGACAGCGGAAATTATATTAATGACCCGCCGAGTCTGATCCGAGGTCTGACGCTTGGTCGGGGTGTATATAGGTGGCCAGAAATGAGCCAAGTCTAGTGGCCATGATTTTGGCTAGAATCTTCAGATCGGAATTAATCAAGGAAATCGGGCGATAATTTTCGCACGAACTATGATCCTTACCCGGTTTAGGAAGGACCTGAATGTATGCTACGTTTTCCTGGGGCGGAAGGGACCCCCCGTCGCGAATAGCGTTAAATAAGGCACAGAGATGAGGGGCCAATACATCCCGGAATTTACGATAATAAGCCCCAGAAAAGCCATCTGGCCCGGGGGCCTTGGTGGGGTGTAATCCTTTGATCGCTTGTATCACTTCCGATTCCGTAATCGCGGTGTTCATGGCGTCGGCATGAGCGGTCGACAACCGCGGCAGGTTCAGATCCATGAAAAAATCGTCAGTTAATTCCCGCCCGTAGTTCGATGGAGCCCTGTAGAGTTTCGTGTAAAACTGCGTAAATTCTTTCGTTAGCAGATCAGGATTGCGGGATAACTCGCCCGTCCGCAATCGCAATCTGGGGAAGGCTGATGTGAAGGGGCGGGGGGCCAACTTCCTCGCCAGTAGCGTAGTCGGTTTGTCCCCCATTACGTAGTAACGATGACGGGACCATCAGAGATATTTCTCCGCTCGGGTCGTAAGGCTCAGATTCAGTGCCAGTCTGGCAGCATCTATCTTATGTCTAATATCCACTTGAGGGTGTAACTTCTGTTCACTGAACAATGCAGTAAGCGTTTGCTCCTGAGATTGTAAGACGCTCTCCCGAGTACGCTTTAATCTAGCTGCAATCTGAATCAGTTTACCTCGGATCGTAGCCTTGTGCGCCGCCCAGGTAATGGTCGGGGACATATCTTCCGGACTATTTTCCTGGAAAAACTATTTTATGTCCCGTTCGACCTCCTGCAAAACCCCAGGATCGTTCAAAAGGGACGCGTTGACCTGCCACGGGGACGGGCCTGGTTTAGACCACAAAGCCGTGAATTGCACCAACACCGGGGAGTGGTCAGACCAAGGGGTCGCCAGAATCCGCGTCAAGCACACGTTCGGGGCAAGAGCAGAGCTGGCAAACACGTGGTCTATTCTGGAGTAGGTTCCATGAACATGTGAAAAATGGGTATAGTCCCGCTGAGAGGGATTAAGTTCCCTCCAGAGGTCCAACAAGTCCCAGTCGTGCAGGAGGCGAGCCAGTTTATGCCCGTTCTTCGGTAAATGCTTAAATCTGGGTTTGCCCGGGGCGGATTTATCTAATGTCTGTTCAAGGGGGAGATTGCTATCGCCCCCCAGAATCACCTTGCCCTGTACTTTGGGAAGTAATGTTCGCAGCATGTCATGAAAAAACGCCAGCTGACCCGAATTAGGGGCGTAGTATGATATAAAAGATACAAGTTGGTCGTTAATGCGACCCACCACCATAAGGTAGCGTCCGTCCCTGTCCCGGACCACCGTCACCGGGGTGAAGAACACCCTGCGAGAGAAGCATATGGCCACTCCCCGCTTCTTATCTAGGCCGGATGAGAGGAAAAACTGAGGATAGTAGGAGGAGAGGTATCTAGGGGCCGAAGATTTGGAAAAATGTGTTTCCTGTAACATCAGAATATCTACATGTTGCCGTTTGTAGTGTAAGAAAGCCTTGGTGCGCTTCACCGGGGAGTTAAAACCTTGGACATTGTGTGATATGAGGGAGAATTTAGAAGAGCCTGGAGATGACATCATGGTGTGGTAGAGTACACTCACCTTGTCGCAGCCCAAGAGGTCTCAATAGGTCAATTGTCGCATCCCAGCCGTCCGCGGAGTCAGGGAGTTTCAGGTTGGGGCCGGCAGGCAGAGTCGGGGTCCAAGAGCAGAGAAAAGAAGAAAAAGAGTTAGTTAGGGCAAGGAAAAAGGCCGGGGGAGTAGCCCCCCAAGCCACAGTGACCAGTAAATAAAATACAACATAAAACTTTTGGGAATTGCATTCCCCCAGTTCCCAAATCTGGGGTAAGTTCCGTGAAGTTGCCCCTATCACCGGATAAGGGCAAATTCACTGTAGTGACATGCGGTAACACCGCGGTCTACAAACTAAGAAACTAATGGGAGGCGGAGGGCCAGGAGGGACTAACCTCCAGGACCATTCGAGTCCCAGTGTCCACCACCAAGGGGCCCAGCTATCCCCGCCCCGGGGATTCCGGGGTATAGGGACAACGCCTGGCCCCCCAACAGCAAACAGGCCACCCAAACACATTCAAAACCTGAGAGGCAAATGTAGAAAAACCCATTGACCGTAGAGGCCCAATAACCCCCAGACACTTCTTGAGAGAAAAAATAACCAAACCAAAGCAAAACCCCCTCCCTAGTCAATTGAGTCCAGAGCAGCTGAATCAGATCCACTAGGGCAGGATGAAAGCAACAGAGGGCAGTCATCTATACCACCCATCCCTCCCCCACCCAACCAGTGCCCAACACATAGCATCGGCCAGGAATGACAGGGCCAGGATAAAACAAGAGGAAGTTTATGGAGCAGGTAGGTAAAATTGAAAAAAGGTGAAAAAATAAAAGAAAACCCGACACTTCAAGTCTTGCGTTTGCCCTTCTTCCATGAAGAAGTACCCTGATGGGACCAGACTGGGGACAGAGGACGATCCGATCTTGCTTCTGGCAGTGTGGTGCGTGGTTCTCTGGACAGGATGCCCAATTCCAGCAGCAGATCCTCGCCATCATGAAAGTTAGTAAATGAGTAGTTCTTGCCATTGAACGTGAACGAAAGCCGGAAAGGAAAGGACCAGCGATACTTGATTTGATGGTTCATCAATTGTTGCAATAAAGGTTTAAGGGTTCGGCCATTCTGGACCGTAGAGGGAGCCAGATCCGTGAACAACTGTATAGGGGAGCCCAACAGGGCAAGGTCCCGGCGGTTCCTAGCTGCTGACATCATCTGCTCCTTAATTTTGAAGTAATGAGGTTTTAGAATGATGTCTCGAGGGAGACCATCTTGCCACGGCGCGGTGAGGGCCCTGTGGACCCTATCTATTTCCAACTTATGCGGGGAGATATCGGGTATCAAGTCCTTCATGAGTGTATGCCTTGCCGTCTCCAGATCCTGGTGGGTCTCAGGGAGACCTCTGATGCGCACGTTGTAGCGGCGCGACCGATTCTCAAGGTCCTCTATACAAACAGGGCCCGCTTGCCGCCCTGTTTGTACGGCCTTTTCCGGGGTAATCCTGCCGCCCCCCGCTTCATGACACTCTCACCGACAATTCCGCTTGGTCTCGGGCCTGTTCTTCATCCCCCCGCCGCTGATTATAGCTTGTTTGTAGCCGAGGTGTGCGGAGCGCGTCTAGGACATGTCCTTGTTCGTGCCCGCGCGCATGCGCACGCGCACAGTAGGAAATGTTTTTTTCTTGAAGGGGTTATAAAGCCTCCTTTTTTTAAAATAAAAATACCAATCATATCTATACAATATGTGCAAAAGAATTGCACAGAGCAGCCCCGATCCTCTTCTTTTGGGGTCCCTCACCAGCTCTCCAGAGCCCTCCTCTTCATTGGTTGCCCCAACAGAAAGACACTTTCCATGGGGGCATCTGTGCGAGCTCGTTCCCGAGTCCTGCTGCTGTATCCATTGACACAGACAGCCGGATTCGGCCCGCCCGCCGTTCCCATGCCACTGGATTTGATTGACAGCAGGGGGGCCCAATGGCTCCTGCAATGAGGACAGAGACAGCTGCTGGAGCCTCAGTGCTTGTGCACATAGCTGGATCATATTGGGCTCAACTAAGTAAACGGGGGGGGGGGCCTGGGGGGGATCTGCAGCACAGAAGGTTTTTCACCGTAATGCATTCTAATGGTGAAAAACCTTGAGGCTTTACAACCACTTTATTGTAGCAGTGACATACCATGGCTCTTTTGCAATGAAAGCATATTGTACTCCAGGACATTTACATAGATAGGTATTAGCTGCCTTAAGTTCCACTCAAATTCCTGTGGATTTCAATTCTCAATGAATGTTTCCTTTTCTTCTCCATAGACCTGGTGATCCTACCTCTGGTGGAGTCTATAGGGGCCCAGCATTGTCACCCTTGACTTGCAGCTCATAAGCACACCCAGTTTGCCTGACATATCTGGGGCTGTTCTTTTTAAAAGTGCCTTGGCATCTGGCTCAGCCTACTCTGCTGGTGTGTACTAACTTACACTTCCTGGAGCAGGTGCGCCAACTGGAATGCCCACTTGACAAAGGAGTGCGCATGCCCGACAGCCGCATGCTCCGAAACATGTAGTGAGACCGGATACGCCCACCAAGCCCAGACTGCCCGTGATGTCAGACGCTGCTGGCCGCCGCCATACCAGCTCTCTGCACCTCTCCGCTGCTCCGACCCGGAAGTTGCCTGAGACTACCCCCGGACCTCTCCCGGACGATCGGATCCCACCGGACCCAGAGAAGGCAACCAGCTACCTGACCATTTCACGGAGGGCACCACAGTGACTGCCAGATGTGAGTTCAGATGTGAGTCACCCTATCCAGCTTGTTCTCATCCATCTTGTTCTTATCCAGCTTGTTCTTAATAAATACCTTTTTAACTGCACTCCAGTGGCGCTTCTCCCCTCTTCATTTTATGGCCAACTGGAATGCCAGCCGTAGGAACCACAGTGCCATGGATGGTGCAATCATTTGAAAGAAAAAAAAAAGTTGTTATGTTATCGGGTGAAAAAAAAAACAACTGCTATATTTATTTTCTTTACAATGATTTAATTGTATTTTAAGTTCCAGAATTAAAGGGCATATATTTCTAAGAACCTGTATCAATCATTAAAAACATGTTCAGAGGTGGGATTTCACTGAAATGTACAGTACATGTCTTGTTTAATTTACTCTACAAGTTTCCAACCTCTGTATTCACTGATGTTAGTATCATTTAGCAGGCAGCCAACAATTCTTTCTGGTCATAAGCTTAACTCTTTAAGGAGAGATTTTCTCCTAGTTTCCGATTGGTTCTTCTGTTGATGTTGCTCAACTTTTAACTTGAACGAACATCAACTCAGATGTCATTGGGCTTTGATATACAATCATACTAACACATATTCAGATGTCTGGCAGTTCCCCTTTCTGCTCTTCTAAAGCCCATTGAGGCCTCTCTTTATGGAAAGATAAACAAACAAATGAGCAATGGTAACAACAAATTAATAAAAGCAATAACATGCTACCTTGCCAAAGTGTTCTGCTTCTGGAGTCTGTTCCTCACACTAGACATGTGCTTAGCTTGACAACTGTATTTAATCAATTGTGATTCAATAGGCTACTATTTGTTACCCTTTAAGTACTGCTGGATAAGGTGTACAGGACATTTTTTTGCTTAAAGCTCAGTTTTTATGTCCGAAACTATTTTTTTTATAGAAATCCTTTTATAAATGTACTTTAAATCTTAGAACCTGCTGGCCAGTCCAAAGATGTCATAGGCCTTTCCTATTCTCTGTTATCAGTGGTGGGCAGTCCTTAGAATTGAACAGCATTCACATAATGAAGTGTGATCACCACTCTGTCCTGGAGTACTGTGAGTCAAGACCAATATGATAGAAGAAGAAAGGACAGGCGCCACTCAGTGAAGCAGAAGAGGTTTATTGCATAGCATACATAACAGACTTACATTAAGGCAATGGCTTATCCTTAAGGCTCCTGAGTCCCTTTAGTGGCTTGGTGCTTCCACCCTCCGGCCGAGCCAGCAGCCGGGAGATGACAAAACCTCGGGGAAGTCCAATGGGGGAGCCAGATCAGGCCGAGGACGGCGGTAAGCCCCTCGTCAACTGGTGATGACTTCACCAATAAACCTCTTCTGCTTCACTGAGTGGCGCCTGTCCTTTCTTCTTCCATGTGCCAGCGGGATTTCGGCTTCTGCCTGTCTACAGCGCTGCCCTCCGTGACAGCATCGGAAGTTTGCACTACCTGGAAGTCCCCTCTTTTCCATTCTTGTTTAAGTGCGGACCCTACCCTGATTGGCACAAGCGCTCAACACATCCTTCTCTGTTTCAAGACCAATATGATGTCTGTACCTGGAAACTTACCGGATCCCTCCCGGTAATGCCAACTTTCTGCCTGTTTGAGAGCTCAGATGTATGGCTCCGTACCTCATACTAAGATGGCAGGATCAGTAGAATACAGAGTACAGGATAATGATAATGTAGAAAGATCCCATTCCAGGAATATAAATCCCCCTTATAAATGAGCTGGCTAAGTTTAGTATGCAGAGCAGATTAATATAATATTAATATACAACTGTAAAACATTAAATTGATGTCTTGTTCTCTTCAATTTATGTGTTTTGGGTTGAACCGAATGTGCAGACATTTTGTTGGGTCATACAGAGCTGCGAGTAAATATTTTTAGCAAAACTGTCACTTTGAGTTGGAAATGTTTTTTTTTTATTTTTCTGTTAATTTGTCATGACAATTTGAAATGGAGAGAAAGTATTCTTTTTATAGAATATTTTACTTTCTGAGTCTCCACAGTGTTTTTATATGAAGAACAAGTGTCTTCATTTTAGATTAATGATAATTGTGTTCTGCTTACTGAAGATTTGGCTATAATATTGTTGGAATACAATCAGCTCTTTTCCACAAATGGTAATTTTCATCTAATTCAAGTGGAATGTGTGGCTGTTCCGTATTTTCTGTCCTTTGCCCAAGTATTCAAACAGTTGCTCGTCTGTAGTAAAGGTGTCAACGGGAAAGTCATTTTTTTTCCGTTGTATTGTCAAGTCATAAATGTTTCTTCAGAGGACCATATTTTGTTAAAGCAAACCCCTGCAGGCCTGCACTATTAAATCACAGCAGTGTACTTGGCTGGGGAGCCTAAAGCTGGCCATACACTGAATGAAATTTGGTCAGTCCCTCAGGGACCAAACTCATTTTGATCAATGTGGGCGGTGGGTGCCACTGTCAGAATGCAATGTCCTGGCAGAGGATAATTCCTATATCTACCTTGTTTGCGTGGAGAGAGGAATCTGTTATTTTTTTTCATTCAGCCCACTCACTGAACAAAAAAAGACTGTGTATGGTCAACTTTATATGTGCACCTCTCAGGCCATTGCTGTCAATTTATGTCAACTGACAGAAATTTATGTCAATTTAGGCTGTCAAATGCCACTGTTAGCTCCTCCACTTTCCCTGCTAATCACCCTACCCCAATTGTAAGTTAACCAACTTTGGAAAGTTTCCACGTAAGGTTATAATGATGCCTGGAAATGTAGCCATGATGGCCTGGGCTCACAGGAAGTTGGAAGGAGGGCACTGGGCCTCATTTGCCCTAGAAGAGGGCCATTACTAGACTGGTGAATCTTTGTGCCCTTCACACATCTGCAAATTCAAATTGTCCAGACTATATTAAGATGGTTGTTATACATTCCACAGTCTGTTTGGGGTGTTGTTCCTTTAAGGGGGACAATACAAGACAGAGGTTCTTTTATGGTGTGGATTTTCAGCTGCAGAAATAGTTGCAGTAGTCTCAAGAGCTAGCAATCTAGTTTATGCAGATGTGATAAACAGTCTCTACTATGCAGAGCTAGATAGTGTAAGCTTAGTATAAGTTTATAGAGAATTCCCCTGCGGGGTACTTAGCACTATTAGCGATACAGCCGAAGGGTGGTTCAGGAGAGGCGGATGATCCAGTAGCGGGATACAGGGATCAGCGCAGCGAGTTCCGTCAGCGAAGTAAGCTTGCAAGCATGGAAGCTTCAAGCAAGGTTAGCATCCAGATAAGGGTGTTTGAACGAACACATGTGAGTGAGAGCCGACGCCTTAAATAGCCATCTAGTCCGGCGCTGAGTGATGACAGCTCCAGTCTTAAAGGTGTATGCGCACCTTTCCAAAAGTAAATGGTAGGGCGCATACACTTGTGGAAAGTGTAATTTAGGGTACCAAAGGTACCGGAACATTACACTAGCCTGCTAAAGAAACAACAGGGACATTGATTGATGACATTGATAAGTTTTTTAGATAGCATAGGGAATGGTTAACACCCCTGTAACCCCTGTGTCCCTGTTTAGAAAGATTTCACCTCACTTTCTGTCCCTGTGACAATTGGATTTTGAAAATTTTGGGTTGTTGTGGAAACAAGGATTGGTAATAAAGCTTCAATGAAGATTCATTTTTCCCTTGAGAACTTTAACAGGAGTGAATATCCCTTCCTGGGGTAGATTTCCTCTTACTTCCTGTTGTCTCCCTCCATTTGTAAGTAGGAGTCGTTTGTAAGTCGGATGTTTGTATCCCAGGGACCGTAGAAAAATAGCATATTTTTCCAGGATCATCCCTTCACAGTAGGGTTGATTTGTTCTTAAACTCACTTGGATTGAGTTACTAAAGGCAAATAGACTGTTTGCTTTGCAACAAAACTTTCACTTTGCAAGGGAATTTTCCATACAGTTAAATTAATGTGGTAACATTTCACTTTGCAAAGAATAACATGTCACGTGCAAGAAAAATAAAAACAAAAACAGTATTTTTGTCTGCATGTAACTAGATGATGGAAGTTAGCAGAGTTTCACCTCATTCATTATGCTCTGGGGAAAATGCCCTTGCAAGGTGCAATTTCGCTTGAAAAGTGAGCAGACTATTTGCCTTTTTTAAATCAACCCCAGTGAGTTTAAGAACTTAAGAAACAACATCCTTCTTCCATTCTGGGTTCTTTCCAGGTTTCGGTGATTTACACATACAGTATATATCTATGGTTCTGCAAGATCATAGGGCACAAAGCAAGTGAGTGCCTCAGAATCAAAATTCACAATCCTAAACAAAAAGGCCTTTTTGAGGATGCATTGATGGAAAAATATTTTATCCTTGACTCACGTATCACATATTAGTCTTGGGCAGTAAAGTTAAACCTACTCTATGAGTCACTGCCAGAGAATTACTATGCGGCGCATGAATCAAAGAATGGCCATTCTTCTTAGAGCAGGTGTTTTTCTTTATGACAAGGTCCTTAAAAAAGATAAGACAATGGCCCTGAGAGACTAACTACAGAGCCCAGTAGCAGCTGGTTATGACCTAATGACCATGTCAAACAAGACAAAAAATCCAAATTCCTTCACAGTGGGTGGCATGGGAGCTGCCTATGATTTAAGCAAGTCACATACTCTATACAGTTAAAGACTTTAGTGGACTTAGCTGCTTGTCTGCATCTGGATTTCATTAGAGTGATGTTCCTGAGAGGTCTCTTATGTGATAGGACCCAGTGCACGTCTTCAGCCAGCTGGCAATCTGTGCAGGTTTGCAAATCATGAGAGTGTGTTGGCTTTTGCAAGCTTTCTTTTTCTACCCAAATCATGTATAATAGTTAATATTACCTAGTGTATATTTCCAAGCAGGCTGACTTTGCCAAATACTTGTCATCTCCATTAAACAAAGAATGACTGATCGGTTTAAATTAGTTGTGGATCTAAGTAGGTGCTACAGATACTAATCACTCCTAAAAATAAGCCATCCTACCAAATGGTTATATACTTAGGAGAGTAAGCGTAAGAGTAGCATAAAAAGCAATAAAACATGATTTGTGCCTAAGAACAAGAAAACATAAAGAGTGAAAAATGATAATAAAGTATGCCCAGGATGATATAATTTTTTTTCCTAGTATTTGATTTGTGTCCCATTTGTAATGTCTGCTAGTAAGATTACTTTATGTACAGACTCTGTGTAAACACTAGCAAAACATTGCCAGGTGTCTCCCCTTGAAGAGACCAAATAGATGAATCTGGCCCAAACTTTGTTTGTGATTGGGTCATTCAAGTTTTTTCTTTCTTATTGCTTGTATTTTTCATGATGCAGTTTAGCGTTTAGACAGCTATTTACAAATAATTTTTTCTTTGGACCCTAGTCTCTAAATGTATATTGGACCCACATATTCACAGAATGTAGATAATAACACCTTCTTTTATGAAATGATATAGCAGATATTCTGAAAGTAAGAGGATAATTCCATATTGGAGCATGAAGCTACAACGATCAAGTCTATAGCCAGAATTATTATTTATTTTTTCACAATAATAAACTTTATTCAAAAGAGAATTGTGGAACAAAATGCATTACAATAGTAAAGTGCATTCGGTATCAAACAAATTATTAAGTAACATTTAACATCGTGAATAAACAGTTGCATAAAACGCTGTACTCCAAATATGAAGAGAGAATGGTAATTGAGAATATTATATATTAGCATGTTTTACATTTATATATAATATGTAGCTAGCGAGAAACTCAGTTACATCTGGTTGAATATCTAGTTGGATAAACAAAAGAGTGCAGTTCATCCATAGTATGAAGGAAAAAAAGAAAAAGAAAGAAGAAAGGTATATTTGAGAAGAGATAAGACATTAAAAGGAAGGGTATTAGGGGGTAAAAAGGGGGTAGAAAAGTGGGATAAGGGGGTACGTTGTCTCACCGAATTCTGATAAGGTCAATTAATAAGAATGTAGCTATTTGTTCATAAGTTCAAAATATTCTTTCGATACTGTGAATAATTGCCAAGGGAACCATCATTTTTGAAAGAGGTAATTTCTTTCCATTTTGATGGCCAGTGTCTCTTCCATGCCCGAATTAAATATTCACACTTCTGGTAAGTACAGATATCTGTGAAAAATATTGGTGCGCTAAAACAAATATATGAATCCAAAATAAATTGCAATCAAACAAAATTGGATAACAGGTGAAAGGTGTGTTTCAAAAGTTCATGATAAATCATAAGTGTCCATAAATGATAACATCAAAACTGGTGCTCCACAACATGAAAGATATCTTCAACTTCAAATGTGAAAGAACCCTCCACCAAGTGAAATTCCTCCTTACCAGATGGAAATAAGGTGTGCACAATATAACAAATTCGCTGATCACCACAAAATATAAGTGCTTCCAAACTCCAAGTGAACCACCCAAAATAGTCCCTTACCGGAGAGCAGGTGTAAAGCGCATATGGGTCAACTGATATCCACTTTCACCTCCTCTGTATCCAGCCTGCAGTTAAATGTGTTTCAAACAGCAGATAATAGGCGCTTGCAGTTCCACTAACATCCACTATCTCCTCCTTCACTTCCAACCAACAGCGAGGTGAATCTCTGACCAAAAGGCAAGTGACCTCCAGGCATGGGGTATAAGGAATAAAGCCGCCATAGTGTAATATCTTCTATAAAGTTTATTTAAAAACAGTAATGCACTTACAGTTGATGCGTGGCAAGTCAGCATAGATGGTATAAATGTCAGAATTTCTTTTGCTACGCTCGTGTCCAGCTGCAGCGCGGACCTCGAGCAATGGTTCGTGACGGTTACGCCTCCTCTCTGATGCGTTTCTTCCTATTGGACATCGACCGAGATAGGAGTGGCTTGCGTACCGTCACTTCCGCCTTAAATGCACCTGAACTCGCTACCTCACTTCCGGTGTCCGCACAGGATGTCTTTATCTATCCTTTCCAGATTAGTGCGAGTGTAGATGCAATTTACATGAAAAACAAAACAATTTGCTGTATTACGGAACTAAAGATCCCGATCTATGACAAGAGTCATTCATATTATCAACCATTGGCAAATTGACGTGACAATCCAAATTTCAGTGAGGGTGACACCGGAAGTGATAAATAACAAAGTTCCTGTGTGCCTACATCTCAATTTAAAATTATGGTTTGATAAATATATTTTAATAAAACCTATGCAATAAAAACATAATTCCCACCAGATTCTAGGCACATATAAAACATTATGCCACTAGACTGGGGGACCTTTATAGAATCAATGAATATAAAATTGGGCAATATGCCTAAAACTTAAAAACACTATGGTTAAAACATATTTAAAACATATTTAAAATGTGGTGGTGAATAAAGAATTTGCTGATAAAATTATTTCAACTATTGTTAATGTGGGCGTTGATGTCCCACTCCACGTTGTGTCCTAAGGGTCTGTAGCATCTGAGCTTGTATATCCAGAAAGTCTCCCTCCTGGATATACATCTTCTCAGATTGCTACCCCTCCAATGCGGCACATATTTTTCTATGGCGATTATTTTCAGATTTTTGGGGTTTTTATTATGGCACTTGGCAAAGTGTTGGGGCACACTGTGTCTCGAAAAGCCTTTATAGATATTGGCCAGATGTTCCCCAATACGTATTTTGGATATACGAGCTCGGATATACGAGCCAATATCTATAAAGGCTTTTCTTTATTGGACTTTCTGAATCAAACAACAATTTTTTAACAAACATTGGGACTTTTTGGACTCTTGATATATGTTTGTGTCACTTAGCGCAGCTTCCCCCCCTATTTATAAAACATTATGCCACTAGACTGGGGGACCTTTATAGAATCAATGAATATAAAATTTGGGCAATATGCCTAAAACTTAAAAACACTATGGTTAAAACATATTTCCAAAACATATTTCCAAACACCCGCCTGAGCGTCTCAACGAGGTGACGTCAGCACGACCGACGACCGACGTACGTTTCGTCAAAGGATGACGTTCTCACCTTGATGGTGGGTTGTACTAGCACCTTCCTTTTTTCCTTTGGCACATTCGGGAGTGACTCACCTGAATATTATACAGTATCACGCTATGTTTTATTTGTTTTTCATTCACACACATAATATATCGTGATCCTGAGACGGCCATCGCTGGGGAGGAATCCTTCTTAGATTTTCATCTGGCTCGGTCAATCCCTATTCAAGGCATACTTTACTGCTACTTCTGGTAAGCAGTAAATTTATTCATTTTCTTGCACGGGTGGATATTCGGTTGAATATATACTTTATTGGACTTTCTGAATCAAACAACAATTTTTTAACAAACATTGGGACTTTTTGGACTCTTGATATATGTTTGTGTCACTTAGCGCAGCTTCCCCCCCCTATTTATGTTTTTGATGCTTGTCACATGTTAAGTTGCTGCTACCACTTGTAGATATTAGCGCAGTTTCTTCCCCAACTTTTATTTGCATAATGTTTTATATGTGCCCAGAATCTGGTGGGAATTATGTTTTTATTGCATAGGTTTTATTAAAATATATTTATCAAACCATAATTTTAAATTGAGATGTAGGCACACAGGAACTTTGTTATTTATCACTTCCGGTGTCACCCTCACTGAAATTTGGATTGTCACGTCAATTTGCCAATGGTTGATAATATGAATGACTCTTGTCATAGATCGGGATCTTTAGTTCCGTAATACAGCAAATTGTTTTGTTTTTCATGTAAATTGCATCTACACTCGCACTAATCTGGAAAGGATAGATAAAGACATCCTGTGCGGACACCGGGAGTGAGGTAGCGAGTTCAGGTGCATTTAAGGCGGAAGTGACGGAACGCAAGCCACTCCTATCTCGGTCGATGTCCAATAGGAAGAAACGCGTCAGAGAGGAGGCGTAACCGTCACGAACGATTGCTCGAGGTCCGCGCTGCAGCCGGACACGAGCGTAGCAAAAGAAATTCTGACATTTATACCATCTATGCTGACTTGCCACGCATCAACTGTAAGTGCATTACTGTTTTTAAATAAACTTTATAGAAGATATTACACTATTGCGGCTTTATTCCTTATACCCCATGCCTGGAGGTCACTGGCCTTTTGGTCAGAGATTCACCTCGCTGTTGGTTGGAAGTGAAGGAGGAGATAGTGGATGTTAGTGGAACTGCAAGCGCCTATTATCTGCTGTTTGAAACACATTTAACTGCAGGCTGGATACAGAGGAGGTGAAAGTGGATATCAGTTGACCCATATGCGCTTTACACCTGCTGTCCGGTAAGGGACTATTTTGGGTGGTTCACTTGGAGTTTGGAAGCACTTATATTTTGTGGTGATCAGTGAATTTGTTATATTGTGCACACCTTATTTCCGTCTGGTAAGGAGGAATTTCACTTGGTGGAGGGTTCTTTCACATTTGAAGTTGAAGATATCTTTCATGTTGTGGAGCACCAGTTTTGATGTTATCATTTATGGACACTTATGATTTATCATGAACTTTTGAAACACACCTTTCACCTGTTATCCAATTTTGTTTGATTGCAATTTATTTTGGATTCATATATTTGTTTTAGCGCACCAATATTTTTCACATCATTATTTATATTCATTTGGCACTGAATACCGGTAGCAGCTTTAACCCAATACTATAAGCGCACCCTCCTATACACAAGTACAGATATCTAATTTTATATCATGGAGGGAAGTTAAAGGCAATGTATAGTGGTTTTGTTATCCTAATTTACTATGGTCATGATTTAAAGTTACTTTAACATTTTTATGGTCAGATAAATATTTAATGTGGCATGAATATTTCGACTTTTCATATCTAAAGCAGCAAGTGATTTTTTTCCCTGCATATGTGTACCTATCTATTCTTAGCTACTCTGTTGATAAAAAGCCTGTTTTTTTAATAGAACTCAATAGCTCAACCTGATATGTCCATAGAACTAAATGAACTATGAATAAGGCCACTTGAGTAAGTTTACCAAAAACAGTGTCAAATATCACACTTGTTTATGTTTCCCTCTTTTATAAAAAAAAAAAATATTACATGAAAATTAGGTTTTAATACTCAAATAAGTACCTTAACTATATCAGTGATCATTACCTTGTGATCTGCTTGGCTTTTTATGCCCATCAGCTATCTTTATTGTTAGTGTATTTTGTGTGTGACCCAAGACAATTCCTCTTCTTCCAATGCGGCTCAGGAAAGTCAAAAGGTTAGACAGCCCTGACATCCAGCTTTAACCACTTAAGTCCCGGAAGATTTTACCCCCTTCCTGACCAGGGCCTATTTTGCGATTCGGCACTGCGTGACTTTACCACACAATTGCGCGGTCGTGCGACGCTGTACACCAATGAAATTGACGCAAAAATAACAATATTTTTCACATTTTTTTATATGAAATTCCCCCCAAAAAATGTAAAAATCAAAATTTTTTTACATTTTAGGCCAATTTGTTTTCTGCTACATATGTTTGGTAAAAAAAATAGCAAAAAGCGTATTTTGATTGGTTTGCGCAAAAGTTATTGCGTTTACTAACTAAGGGAAAGATTTTTGTCATTTTTATAGTTTTTTTTTAACAAGTAATGGCGGCAATCTGCAATTTTTTTTGTGGTACTGCGACATTGCAGCGGACAGATCGGACCCTTGACTGACATTTTTGACACTTTTGGGGGTACCAGTGACATTACTACAGTAATCAGTGCTATACATATGCACTGTTACTGTAAAAATGTCACTGGGAGGGAAGGGGAGGGGTTAGGTGTGTTTTTTACTGTGATTGGATGTGGCTTTGTGTGTAACAGCACAGATCAACGGTCCTACATAGCAGGACCGAGTGATCTGTGCTTTTACACAGGGGAGAGTGACAGGCGGCTTTGTTTACACTAGCCGCCTGCCTTTCTCCCTCTCTACCCCACGATCGCGAGTGACCGGAGGACATCGGGTCCGCCGGTCACACGCGCCGGCTTCTTCAGGTACGAGCGGGGGCGGGAGCGCGCCTCCAGTGGCGCGCTCTCGCCCCCTATTCGCTCCCAGGCTAGTGACGTACCGGTACGTCACTTTGCCTGGGAGGGGCTGACCACCACCGTATATAGTCGGGTGGCGGTCGGCAAGTGTTTAAAGCATTTCCCAAAAATGTAGTTTAAATGATTAATGGTTTTCTATTTATCATTGAAGTAGCATTTAAAGAACCTTCTCCCATTTTTTTTTTTAATGTCCCAAATTGTAGCGCTTAGTTTCCCGTGCCTTTTTTGTCAATAATTTTTCCATTAGCCTTGAACCTAGAAAATGGCCAGAATTTAGTATCAAGATTCCCCCCCCCCCCCCCCCATAAGTCTTCAGTGGGATTCACTATTCATTTTGTGGATTTCAAGCAGAATTCAACAAACAAAACATGTGTCCCACTTACCCAGTCAAACCTTGGCAGATTTACCCATCCCTATTTCTTAACATTTTGTAAACCATGTCCACTGAACTGCATATCAATTTACTATTTTTTCTGACAGAAAGTCTGACATCTTAATTCCATGAACGCACAACAAAATTAGAAATTGTTTTGGCCAGTGGGATGTCTTAATGCTGCTGAAATGTGTAGATGTGACACCTTCAAAGTGTTTGCAGAGCTCCAGGTTTTAACATAACTGCTGACATGCTGAAACACAGTAAAAGGCCTGAAGATTTGTCACAAAAGATTCCTCAGTACACCAAACAATCTTGTTAACTAGAGCACACTTGGGATACGTAGTCTCCACTTTCCACAACCTATGCAATTATTGTAAACTGTGCTCCTAAATAATCCAACCAATTGATGCTGGACTCTACATATAACCTTGTTGTGAAAACTTTTTTGGGGAGATGGGCTTGACAGATCTCTGGTGCATGCTTCACCTTGGTGACTTAGCTTTGGGCACATTGGGCTTCATCCCTAAAGTACATTTAGTAATATTAAAAGATCACTCACCAATAGGAGTGACTTCTGAAACAGAATGTGCAAGAACTCAGTTACTGGAAAGCAAATGCCATTTGGCTCTCCCTGACCACTCCTCACCCTTAAATTCAGTCCCAACTAATTTCCTTTAACCAAATTAACAATTAAACAGGTCTACCTATATCTCATGGTATAGTTTGGGACACTTTGAGGGCAAAATTGAAGAAAGCAATTCTTATTAAGAAGATGATTGCTATTAGATCTGGCAGTAGAGGGAAGAACCAGGAGGTACAAGAAAAAAAAAATGTTAGGACAATAACTACAGCTAGTGGTGTAATGGTTACACATCCCTCTGCCATTCTATAGACATTTGGTGATTTTTATTTAGTATTATATACTTCTAAAGTTTCTTAGACTCCCATTTATAACATGTTGGTGGGAAGAGGGTCCGTCCTCCTTCTATGATATAATGTCTGGCTATCTGCAACACCCACTGCTCCAACTGGAAACTAAGAGCTATACCAAAGCATTTGCTACCTGCCCTACTCTATAGATAAAGTTTTGGATACTGTCATGCTTCTACTGGGTATTAGGAATTTAAGTATACTCCCATGTGGTGTATTAACTCTTTCCTGAAGTTTAAGCTTGGCATGTTCCCTCAACGCCACCAGGCCAAGATTGACTCGTACCTGTGTTATACACGTGAAACCGGTTGACCAATTGTGAACCAAGTTTGAACTTAATAATAAACTCTTATATCAATATTTATAGCTACGCAATGTCTTACAAGCCCAGGCTAAAATTAAAGTCGAGGCTACTAATACTAGTGGCTTACTATCACACTTAGACACTTCTGCTAACCAAATGCTTTGATATGTTCCAAGTGGAAAGAAGATATAGGTACTATCTAAGAGGAGCAATGGAAAGACAGATGCGTCAATGCTAGGTCACTTAATGGGTACCTACAGATGTCACATGGGAGAGGCTGAGTGAGCCACGTGCCTACCTATACCTAAAAATGGGAGCCATTTCAGTTTTCTCCTGGTGGATGAATTTAGCAGCATAGGACCTGAAGAAAAGGTGAGCTTATGCTGTTGGGGAGAAGCTAAAGAAACATTTTACTTTGTGCTGCACGGGCAAAGGAAAAATTTGCTTTATAAATAGACCATAGTTAAAACAAATTTGTTGTGTTCATCTATATACTTTGGTTTAAAAAGTAAACAATTGAATATACGAATCATTTCTAAATATGCATGAAAGAAAAATACTTGTATTATCCTAATAACTAATACATGTTGAATACAAACCGTTCAAATGGTTTCATATACCTTGGAAGTCTCTATGATACTCTATACTAGAAGGCTCATCAATGTTTGACCTAGGTCATGGGAACCCACAGATTTAATACAAGAGACAAAGGTTAATGAGTCTTCTGTGCAATATATGCCACGTTTAGGACTAAAATATTTTACAACCTATATCCGATTTATGTTTAAACCCCAGACTGTACTAATTCTAATCTCATGATGACCCTTTTAAGTGTTTCAATCTGTGTGCTCAACAGTGATAAAGAAGGCACAACCAAGCACTAAATGTGGTAAGATGCTGACCCACCTTTGCAAGGGAAGGTAGCACTGTTGGCCGTTTTCAATCAGCCTTTAACATTTTAGTCATATATAATGAAGAATGAGTTCATTTCTCAAGACAGAAATATAGTAGATGAACCTAAAGTAAATCCCAACCATACCAACATATTCACAAGTAGATAATAAATATGTCAGTGTATACTGTTTATATACCTGGCAGTGGAAGAAAGCTTTGGAGATCAGTTTCAGCCAAGCCTAGACGGATAAATCAAAGTAATAAAGTTATAGTATACTTAGTAAACTGCCTTAGATAGCTCATCTATCACCAGTAGGAAGTACAATATTACAGCTTTACTTCACATTTTGTTCACATGATCTCTGAATTATATAACTGATTTCTATTTTTTTTTTTTTTTAATTTTGGGCTCATTAAAAAAGGCAAAATGTAAAGTGTAACAAAAGGCAAAGCTTGTTTTTTGTTATTTTGGATAGAGTAAGGGAGGGTTATAACCCCTGACATTTTTTTCCATCTGTTTCCAATTTGGGAGATATTACTTCACTGCCTATCCCAAAGACAATATAGGAATTGAGAGGAAATTGAGAGGAAATCCCTCCAAAGTGATTGAATTCTGGGGTGTCACCATGGTGTCACCATGGTCATCAGAACAAGTGTACCCATTGGAAGATTTCTCCCTCTTTTTCTGTTCTGGTGTTTTTCTTTTACTTTCATTTTTGATGACTGCCATGCAAAGGAACCCATAGCAACCAATCACACTTTTTGCACTTTGTTTGTCAATATCAAATAAGCACAGGAAGAGCACATTAAAGAAACAGATTGAAGAAAAAGAAAAAAAATATAGTAAATCAAGTTCATCTTTTTGACAAAACATTGCCTATATTTTTACTGTTTCTCTTCTTTTAAAAACGTTGGTGTCTCTTGTTACCAGCTAGTGGTAATACTAGCCAGAATCTGAATAGAGATCTAATTTTGTGGCTGATTTGGAAGAACTTTTATACCATCAACAGCTACAGTACTAGTAGATTACTGCCAGACATTGAACATCCTGGAAGTCTCTCCATTTAGCCATGGAGCACAGGTTTTTCCAGTGACCTGCTGTCATTTGTGTTCCAGTTACAGCAGGAGGACTAAGCTAATGAGGTCAGGCCAGTATATCTGGGATTGCTTGCTGAGTGTAACGCTCCTGCGTTTCTTATATGGTGTGGATTTTCAGCTGCAGAAATAGTTCCACGTCAGTTGTCATGTAAGAGATATGCTGAGATACCATTCCCAACCTCAATGACTCATCATGTGTGGAAGGTCTTATTTCAGCCAGTAAATACACACAATTAGCAAGCTGGTTCCTAGAGTGACTTTATATATGTGGTAACACAATGATGAAGGTCTGAGGGATAGGTTGAGTGGAGGTGGTAGGTGATAGACACTTGAAGGTGAGACAGTAGCAGATGGATGCAGGAAGGTTTAACAATGTTGTATGATAGCAGATGATAGAATAGCAGGTGGACATACAAAAGAGATCAACCCAGTGCAGAAAAGTAGCAGTAGTCTCAAGAGCTAGCAATCTAGTTTATGCAGATGTGATAAACAGTCTCTACTATGCAGAGCTAGATAGTGTAAGCTTAGTATAAGTTTATAGAGAATTCCCCTGCGGGGTACTTAGCACTATTAGCGATACAGCCGAAGGGTGGTTCAGGAGAGGCGGATGATCCAGTAGCGGGATACAGGGATCAGCGCAGCGAGGTTCCGTCAGCGAAGTAAGCTTGCAAGCATGGAAGCTTCAAGCAAGGTTAGCATCCAGATAAGGGTGTTTGAACGAACACATGTGAGTGAGAGCCGATGCCTTAAATAGCCATCTAGTCCGGCGCTGAGTGATGACAGCTCCAGTCTTAAAGGTGTATGCGCACCTTTCCAAAAGTAAATGGTAGGGCGCATACACTTGTGGAAAGTGTAATTTAGGGTACCAAAGGTACCGGAACATTACACTGAGTTATTAGAATCAAAGGTGCGATACTTCACCTGGCCCCATCTCTGAAGGCTCACTGTGTGGTTGTCAGATTGTATGCCCTGTTGAAGAATTTTTCCTCGTACTTTTTTATATGCTTTTACAGTCTGTCTGCCATATTGTGGTAATGCAGACATACACCTCTGTGTATTTTGTCTCCAAGCATTTGCTTATTCTAGCCGGTGAATAGTCTCTGTACTTCTGGTACACCGGCTGCTGCTATTTAGCATGTCCGGCACTAAATGTAGGAATTGGTGCTACAAGAGAGGATCTCCCTGGCCTTGATCTCCAAAGTGTCAATCACACTGGGAATCATGGGAGGACTTTTGATGGCTCCTGAACATTGAGTAGTCACTCCTGACTTTATCACATTATTTGAAGGATATGGGATCCAGTTAAATCCTCAAGATATAAAAATTTTAGCTTAGGTCCCTGTATTATCAGTGACCGTCCTCTCTTCATTGGATGATTGTCATGTCTAATGCCAGCCCTCTGGGATGGAGTGGAGTTTTGGGCTATCTTTCTGTTTAGGGACAATAGCCTCAAAAAAAATTGACAATTCCAACTGCGTCCCAGGGTTCCAAGCTAATCACCTGTCATTAGTTTCTTGGTCCCCCTTTTGCCCACTTATCCATCTAATTTCTATCAGACAATGTCATATTTCTGATTACATCAATATTTAAAAAGCCACTAGAAGCATTGCAGCAGCAACAGAAGTAACATATATCCCGTTTTGGCTGGAGTTTCATGTTTTAGGATTCCCCACTGTGACTTTTCCCTGAGTAGTAGACTGGCAGGCAGAATTTTCCTGTGTTAGAGGTTCTGGATGTGAATCTGCTAATTTCCAAGTTTATTACGCATCTAGACAGGTTACATTATTTATTGGGTTACAATGCCCCCATTCACACCTATGCATTACATCTAGTTGCTGTTGGAGTAGCCTTCTTGTCACATTGTCTAAAGGGTTCTAAGTAATCAGTATTATCCTGTAAGGAGCTCCATCTCATCTTTCATTGCAATGGTTGACCTTTTATTGACAAGGTTGTTTGGAGACCAAAGATGTCCATTTTGTCCACAGTGATCGCCAACTTTCATTTTAGTGACAATAATGTGTTACCACCCTGTGTCCTTCTCTGTTTTACCTCATGGATATCACTATCCATTGTCTGGAATGGATGTGGTGAGGGCCCTCACAGTTTACCATTTGGCCACTGCTTCTTTTAACCAGCTGGAGTTTCTGTTTGTATTCCTGAAGGTCCTAAAAAGGGCTCTCTGACTTCCAGATATACTGTTTCTGGGTTGTTTCAACAGGTTGTTTTGTAAGCCTAGAAATGATTGGATAATTTTCCTCCTTTTCCCAATTAAGCCTGTTTTACTAGAACAGTAAGTGCTTCTTGTGTTTTTTGTCATCAGATCTCAGGATTTCAGATATGTATTTCTAAGTTCTATAGGCCGATGTATCTGCCTCAGCAGATGCTAGTTTTGGTTAAAGGGTTCTTTAAAATGGAAGTAAACCCATAGATTTCAAAAACCAGTTACATTTCCGGCACATGCTGGGAATGTAACTGTCACCTACTCACCGCAAAATCCTTTTCTTGGAGGCCATTGAGAGACACAGCTCCCTCCTTTCATACATTATTGTTTTTTGCTTGTTGGACTGCTTGCTACAACTGACGAAGGGAGGGGGGGGCGTATTATAGACTCAAGTGGGCTGTCCTTTAGTCTTCTTGTGTCTAGTGTCAATTTGTTATGTTGGAGGCAGGGGCAGCTCTTACATAAGGAGGCAAACCCCCAATGCCTGACCAAAATGGCTTTCTCTAAACAGAGTGGAGCAAGCATGGTAAGACAGTAGTAGGAAAAAGATCAGCCACAGGGAGACCATAGACAATGCAAGTATCTAGGCCTTTGTCCTCTGCTTGTCTTTTCTGGGTACATCTACCCCAGTACAGTTCCTTTTTACCCCCTGTCATTTTGCAGTGATTATTTGAATCTCCTCTGCATCAATGGCACTTTTTAATTACAAATAAGCCAATCACAAAATATGTTCTGCTACACACACTCAGTGCCTATTTTCTTTGATTGATTATAACTTTGTGGATACTTCCTGTTAGCCTTGCTGTCAAACACCACTTATTTTTCTTTAAGTTGCTGTATATCAAGACTCTGGTTTGTAAATTATTACATTACTTTCTATCCATTTTTCATTTAAATTGAGTGATGATACCCAGCCAACCTGCTATGTGGGACTGATTTTCATCCTGTTTAGCTGTCTGACCGACAAGCTAACCCACTGTAGTTACCAGTATCCTTATATTTTAAATGCTCATTAAACTGTGGTTATGAAGATGCAACCTCATGTGTTCTATGTTTTCCGTACCACCCTCTCTCTCTCGGGTGCACAGTGGTAATTGGTTAGCATGTCGGCCCAGCAGCACTAGAGTAATCGGTTTGAATCCCAACCCAGGAACTGCTTGCATGTTCTCCCTGTGCTTGCTTGTGTTTCCTCTGGGTACCCTGGTCTCCTCCCACACTCCAAAGACATGGCGGAAGGTTAACTGGCTCCTGTCTAAATTGGCCCAGGTATATGTGTATAAATCTAAGATTGGGAACCTATATTGTAAGCTCCTTGAGGGCAGGGACTGACATGAATGTACAATATAAATAACATTGCTATATACGTATCTGTAATAAAGAAATAAGGGTCATATGCCAATAGGCTGCAATTCCACTTAGAAGTGCTATGCAACCCCTGATGGATCTGGCAGTAATATGTAAATTATACAAAATGTGAGCTAATATAAACTAAGAGGACCTCATGGCTCCAGCACAGTTTTTTGGAAAGCATTTTATACGTGATTTGATTGTCTTACAGTGGACCCTCACCCATTATTATGACTTCCACTTCTCTGACACCTCCTTACTTCCTCTTACACAAGTGGTAAAAACTTTTTTTTTCTAAACATGAACCCCCATGCATGAGCAGAAAACTGCCAGCCTACAGGACCTGACAGAGATGCAGGGCATGTCTATGCATGTGCAGGGATTTCACCAATTGTGAGCATGTATAGATAGACTGTAGGTCACTGTTCTGCGGCATGTCGGCACAAGCATGGGGCATCAATCCAAGATGGCATGGAAGCAGAGCAATGAAGAAAAGCTTGACTAAAAGGAGGACAATGCTGTACTCCATAGACGAGTGTTTATTTTTAATTTAAATACGGGAACAACTTTCAGGGACTAGGAATACCATTTTAGCTGGGTAGGGTGAAGTTCCTTTTCAAGTTACTCTTTAAACCTACAATATTTAGCACATGAATGCAGCCTGGTTACATTTCAGGACACTCTGCACAGCTAAGCAGGCAAGATAGGGAAAGGACCTCATGTGTTTGTAGACTTGTTGTCATGACATGTCATCCTAGGTTATCTACTCTATATTACTGATGGGTACTGGGCTTATATTCACATGACGGGCTGTAGACAGTGTGACAGCTTTTTTTCCCCCCCCAGATAACTTAAAAAAGGCTACAATGTTCCTTAATAAAACTACAAGCACCATCATATTGTAAATTATTATTTTAATACATCCTCTTTGTATGACATTGTATTTTTTTTTTTTTTTTTAAATCGAGATTCTTATTCAAATTTATACAAGGAGCAATGAAAATGAAGAATAAAAAAGAAAAAAAGTCAAACTTACTGAGTAAATTGAGGAATTGAGCTAACAAACTCAATCTATCGTCAAAGAAGAAAATAAGAAAAAATTACAGGTCTAGTGTAGAGCATAATAAGGTGTCAGTCAGTAATAAGGACGCCACTAAGGTCTTCCACCAACCGCCACGCCATTGTCAACACAGGTGTGAAAGAGCAGGGGGATAACAGACCCAAGTGGAGCCGATAGCAACATTGTATTCTTTATTTGAATATAATGTAGTATTAAAACTAATAATATTTGATAGTATTAATATGTGCTCAGAAAATAAAAATGATTACTAAGGGGGTGACACACTTAAAAAGGAGCTATCAACAATATAAAAGCAACTGTTTGTAGATACTGCCAGGCTTCTTCTCCCCTGTTGTAATGCTTGTTTGTCTAGTTTCCCTAGCATGGATGGGGATGACCGGGATGATACTGGGACTCCTCATTCACAAGACTGGTGTTTGCAAGAAACCACCTTATCCAATATAAATTCTTGCACAGAATTTATTTAACTCCTGCTAGATTGGCTAAAATATGTCCTTCTTAGTCATCTAGTTGTTGGCAATGTAATTCATCACATGCAGATTTCATCCATGTATTTTGGGACTGTACAGCAATACAACAATTCTTGCTCAATGTAGTACAATGTGTAAATGTTGTCATGACATTAAACATAATCCGTACTGTGGAGATTTGCTTGCGGGGATTGGTCAACCCCTTAGCCCCTACAAAGGTGATCTGAACTCTCCTAACCTTGTTGTTCTGTTATGCCAGAAAAAGCATTATTCTTTCTAGGAAAAAATCAATTGCCCAAACCATTGTGGCTTGGAATAAACAAAGCCCCATCTCTTTATAAGGTTATGTATGCCAGTAGAGGTTTACCTGCAAAATTTCACAAAGTGTGGAGAGGCTGGATGAGAGCTGTTTCTCATTGCATATGTAGTTCAATTGTTTATAAATACCATACATGTAGTGCTTCATGTTTATAATTTGATTGAATATAGGTATCAGTCAGTAATAAATGTGGGATTTATTTGTGAAAAGTTGATTGTACAGTATCTCACAAAAATGAGTACACCCCTCACATTTTTTTTAAATATTTTATTATATCTTTTCATGTGACAACACTGAAGAAATTACACGTTGCTACAATGTAAAATAGTGAGTGTAAAGCTTGTATAACCGTGTAAATTTGCTGTCCCCTCAAAATAACTCAACACACAGCCATTAATGTCTAAACCGCTGGCAACAAAAGTGAGTACACCCCTAAGTTAAAATGCCCAAATTGGCCCAAAGTGTCAATATTTTGTGAAGCCATCAATATTTTCCAGCACTGCCTTAACCCTCTTGGGCATGGAATTCACCAGAGCTTCACAGGTTGCCACTGGAGTCTTCATCCACTCCTCCATGCCGACATCACAGAGCTGGTGGATATTAAGAGACCTTGCGCTCCTCCACCTTCCATTTGAGGATGCCCCCATAGATGCTCAATAGGGTTTGGGTCTGAGGACATGCTTGGCCAGTCCATCACCTTTACCCTCAGCTTCTTTATCAAGGTAGTGGTAGTCTTGGCGGTGTGTTTGGGGTAGTTATCATGTTGGAATACTGCCCTGCGGCCCAGTCTTCGAAGGAAGGGGATCATGCTCTGCTTCAGTTTATCACAGTACATGTTGGCATTCATGGTTCCCTTAACCTCCCTGGTGGTATTCCCGAGTGTGGCGCGGGGTTAATATACAGTGCCAAAAGCAGTAACCCCGAGCCACACCCGGGAATACCCCACAATCACATTTACCTTCCACTGCGATCCTGTAATGTTCCGGTACCTTTGGTACCCTAAATTACTCTTTTCACAAGTGTATGCGCCCCACCATTCTCTTTTGGAAAGGTGCGCATACACCTTTAAGACTGAAGCTGTCATCACTCAGCGCCGGACTAGATGGCTATTTAAAGCGCCGGTTCTCACTCACATGTGTTCGTTCAAACACCCTTACCTGGATGCTAACTTGGCTTGAAGCTTTCGTGCTTGCAAGCATACCTCGCTGACGGAACCTCGCTGTGCTGATCCCTGCATCCCGCTTCCGGATCATCCGCTCCTCCTGAACCAACCTTCAGCTGTATTGCTATTAGTGCTAAGTACCCCGCAGGGGAACCCTCTATAAACTTATACTAAGCTTACACTATCTAGCTCTGCATAGTAAAGACTATTTATCACATCTGCATATCTAGATTGCTAGCTCTTAAGACTACTGCTACTTATTCCTGCACTGGGTTGATCTCTCTTGTATGTCCACCTGCTACTCTGTCATCTGCTACCATACATGATTGCTAAACCTACCTGCATCCATCTGCTACTGTCTTACCTTCAAGTGTCTGTCACCTACCACCTCCACTCAACCTGTCTCTTAAATCTTCATCACTGTGTTACTACATACATAAAGTCACTCTAGGAACCAGCTTGTTGAGTGTGTGTATTTACTAGCTGAATTAAGACCTTCCACACATGATGAGTCATTGAGGTTGGGAATGGTATCTCAGCATCTCTCTTACATGACTACTGAAGTGGAATATTTCTGCAGCTGAAAATCCACACCATACATGAAACGCAGGAGCGTTACAGATTGAACGAACCTACAAATGGATTCAGCAGAAATAACCACTCAGGTGACACAATTAAAACAGCAAGTAACTGCGTTAATACACGCACTTGCTGAATTAAAAGAAGACAATCAGGCTCTGTTGCAGCAGGTAATTAGACTGACACAACTTACCTCTGCTCAGTCCCCTGAACCCAAGATAAATCCCCCTTTGGTATTTACAGGCGATCGCAAAAAATTTCGCGAATTTAAAAACGCATGTGAGTTACTTTTTTTGCTAAAACCTCGTACCTACCTTACTGATCACATTAAGGTTTGTACTATTATTTCTTACCTAACAGGCGATCCTCGAGCCTGGGCAGACTCTCTTTTTGAGAAAAAACGACCAGCTTCTCAACTCCTATGCCTTGTTCCTAGCAGAACTCACTAGCCTATATGATGACCCCAATAGGCAGAGTACTGCCGATCTTCAATTAAGATCCTTGAAACAAGGAAGGAGGCCTGTAGAAGACTTTGTCGCGGAATTCAAGAGATGGACCCTTGATTCAGAATGGAATGATGCATTTTTGAAAACCCAATTTAGGCTTGGCCTATCAGAAGCCGTTAAGGACGAGCTCGCCCGAGCGGATCTACCAAAAACCCTGGATGCATTAATACAACTCAGTATTACCATAGATAGAAGACTACGAGAAAGAAAGGCTGAGAAAATGGGAATGCCATTATCCGTTTCCTCTCGGATTCCGGCCGTTAACCCCGTTCCTATGGAGGTAGGAACCATACGCCCACCGCTATCAACTATGGAAAAAGCCAAAAGACGATATGAAAATCTCTGCTTGTACTGTGCATCCCCGGATCACAAGATAAATGTCTGTCCCCTAGTCAACAAAAAGAAGGGTGAGTGTTCACATGTCCTCCTAGGGGGATTGACAACTTCATTCACTAACCCTTACATTTTTGTTTGTTTGACATTACAGTGGGACCAGAACAGGATTACTACTAAGGCCATGATTGACACAGGATCTTGTGGAAATTATATTGATATATGTTTTGCTGCTTCAAATAAAATTCCTATTATTTCTAAACTTAAACCTGTCTCAGTAAGTCTTATTACCGGAGTTCCATTATCCTCTGGTCCAATCACCGATCAGACACAAGCACTTCTAGTCACTATTAACGAGTCTCATAGGTAGACTACTACCTTCGATTTATTACCTTCACCCCACTTTCCCATTGTGTTGGGACTTCCCTGGTTACACACACACCAACCAACCATAGATTGGAAGGAACGGTCCTTGGCCTTCCTCTCTTGCTATTGCGAGGATACGTGTAACCTCCCGTCTTCCGGGAAGATTCTGTCTATGGTGACAGATGAGATTGCACCACTATGTTATCAGGATCTTTCTGAGGTTTTTCTTGAGAAAAATGCTCAAGCATTACCTCCTCATCGAGACTATGATTGTAGCATTGATCTACTCCCAAATAGCAAATTGCCGTTCGGTCATGTTTATCCTCTTTCACAGGATGAACTTTCCCATCTCAAAACCTATTTGGATGAGAATTTGGAAAAAGGTTTTATTAGACCTTCCACTTCTTCCACAGCAGCAGGACTCTTTTTTGTTCGCAATAAGGACTCAAGTCTCAGACCTATCATCGACTACAGGAAATTGAATGCTATCACAATAAAAGATTGCTATCCTCTACCGCTTATCCCTGAGCTCATTGAGCAGGTGCGTGGAGCTACCTATTTTTCCAAATTGGACCTGAAAGGAGCATACAATCTCATTCGAATCCGTGATGGAGACGAGTGGAAGACTGCATTCAGAACCAGATACGGATAGTTCGAATATCTTGTGATGCCATTCGGGCTATGCAACGCCCCTGCAGTTTTCCAATGATTTATAAACGATATTTTTAAAGACTTACTAGATGTCTGTGTTGTGGTATATCTGGACGATATACTTATATATTCACGATCCCTGTCTGAACACATAAGACATGTAAGACTTGTACTATCGAGATTGCTTGCACATAACCTTTATGTGAAACTGAAGAAATGCTTGTTTCATAAAGACGAGGTACTCTTTCTAGGCTACATCATATCCAAAACAGGAATCGAGATGGACATGAGTAAAATATCCTGCATTCAGGATTGGCCTACACCAACCACACGCAAGGCGCTACAGCGATTCCTGGGATTTTCAAATTTCTACAGGAAGTTCATTAAAAACTTTTCTGCTATTGTGAGACCCCTCACACAGCTCACTAGCATAAAAAAACCATTCAAATGGTCAGAAGAAGCCAATAAAGCTTTTCACTTGTTAAAGACAAGGTTTACTTCCGCTCCCATATTACGCCATCCAGACCCATCCCTCCAATACATTCTGGAGGTAGATGCGTCAAACATGGCAGTAGGAGCAATACTCTCCCAACGACCTACCCACACTTCACCACTTCATCCAGTCGCCTTTTTTTCTAAATCCCTAAGCAGTCCCGAGATAAATTACCCCGTGGGTGAAAAGGAACTGCTTGCTATAAAATTGGCTCTGGAGAATTGGCGACATTTACTCGAAGGCACCCAATTACCAATAATTATATACACGGACCATAAAAACCTCCAATATCTTCAGACTAGCAAAACTCTCTCGCACCGACAGGTACGATGGTCACTATTCTTTCTAAGGTTTAACTTCCTAGTGACTTACACACCTGCAGATAAAAACAAAAAGGCGGATGCACTATCACGACTAACTGAAGAAAACTACTTTGAAATCCCTTCCGTTCCTATAATACCTCACAAACGCATTATTGGAGTTGTCCGTTCCTTGAAGGAAGAGGTTTTGCATGGTATAAGTTTGGATTCACCCCCACCACAACTAAATACTGATGCAGAAGGCTTCCTCTACTACAACGACAAACTTTACATACCACCTACCCTACGCACCAAGATCTTGGAATTATCTCATGATGTGCCTATGGCAGGACATATGGGTATGACAAAGACTCTTAATTTGATTTCCCGGCAATTCTGGTGGCCTGACATGAAAACATCTATACAAAAATTCGTCTCTTCATGCAATGTCTGTGCCAGGTCCAAAATTGACACTACGAGACCATCCGGTCTACTATGCAGTCTACCAATACCCCAAACTCCATGGGAAGTTTTGTCCTTGGACTTCATCGTAGAATTGCCTCTTTCCAAAGGATTTAATACCATCTTGGTGTCAGTGGACCATCTGACAAAGATGGCACATTTCATTGCTATTCGCAGACTACCTTCGTCCAAACAAACGGCAGAACTCCTGATGAAACATGTCTTTAGATTACATGGTATCCCAAAAACTCTTCTGTCTGACCGTGGATCCCAATTTATTTCTAAGTTCTGGCAAGAACTATGTCACATACTACGGATCGAGCGGAAGCTCACTTCTCCTTACCATCCGCAGACCAACGGACAGACTGAAAGAGTCAACCAATGCATCGAGCAGTATTTACGTTGTTATACTTCTTACCAACAGGATGATTGGGTGGATCTTCTCCCTCTGGCAGAATTTGCCTACAACAACGCAACCCACAGTACAACCAAGCAGAGTTCGTTCTACTTGAACTATGGGTTTCATCCCTCTATTCTTCCACCACGCATCCTTCCTTCAAACAACACAGTAGCCTCAGACTATCTTACCCAAATAAAGGATTCTCTGGGTTTATTAAATACTACTATTGCACACGCTCACAGTCAACAAAAGAAGTACTATGATCTTTGCAGAAGACCTTCTCCACAGTACACTATCGGGGACCTCGTTTGGCTCTCAACAAAAAATTTAAGACTGAAGATCCCTAGCAAAAAGCTTGGACCTCTGTTCTTGGGACCTTTCCCAATCAAAAAACTTATTGGAAAAGCTGCAGTACAGCTTACATTGCCAATAGACCTAAAAATCCATCCCATTTTCCATGTGTCGCTACTGAAGCCCCATGTTCCGGACCACGGAATAAGGCCTAATATTCCACCTCCGCCTCCTGTACAAGTTGAAGGTGGAGAAGAATACGAGATAAAAGAGATTCTGGATTCTCGTATCTACAGAAGAAGACTTCAGTACTTGGTTAGATGGAAGAACTATGGGCCCCAAGACGACACCTGGCTAAACACCTCTGAAATACATGCCCCTAGATTAATCCGCAATTTTCATGCGAGATACCCAGACAAACCAGCTCCAGAGGCCTTCAGGAGCCGGCCTTAAGGGGGGGGTATTGTAATGTTCCGGTACCTTTGGTACCCTAAATTACTCTTTTCACAAGTGTATGCACCCCACCATTCTCTTTTGGAAAGGTGCGCATACACCTTTAAGACTGAAGCTGTCATCACTCAGCGCCGGACTAGATGGCTATTTAAAGCGCCGGTTCTCACTCACATGTGTTTGTTCAAACACCCTTACCTGGATGCTAACTTGGCTTGAAGCTTTCGTGCTTGCAAGCATACCTCGCTGACGGAACCTCGCTGCGCTGATCCCTGCATCCCGCTTCCGGATCATCCGCTCCTTCGGCTGTATTGCTATTAGTGCTAAGTACCCCGCAGGGGAACCCTCTATAAACTTATACTAAGCTTACACTATCTAGCTCTGCATAGTAAAGACTATTTATCACATCTGCATATCTAGATTGCTAGCTCTTAAGACTACTGCTACTTATTCCTGCACTGGGTTGATCTCTCTTGTATGTCCACCTGCTACTCTGTCATCTGCTACCATACATGATTGCTAAACCTACCTGCATCCATCTGCTACTGTCTTACCTTCAAGTGTCTGTCACCTACCACCTCCACTCAACCTGTCTCTTAAATCTTCATCACTGTGTTACTACATACATAAAGTCACTCTAGGAACCAGCTTGTTGAGTGTGTGTATTTACTAGCTGAATTAAGACCTTCCACACATGATGAGTCATTGAGGTTGGGAATGGTATCTCAGCATCTCTCTTACATAACTACTGAAGTGGAATATTTCTGGAGCTGAAAATCCACACCATACATGAAACGCAGGAGCGTTACAGATCCCCCGCCATCCTCCCCCGCTGTCCTCCAGCCATCCTCCCGCTGTCCTCGTTGTGTGATTCGGCCGATGCCTTCCAGTTCCCTTCCCTGCACCGCGACGCAGGGTGGTGGAACTGGCGGGAGATTAAAAAAATAAATAAAAACAAATGACATGATACACTGTAATCTGTTAGGATTACAACTTTGTATCAAGCCCTTTTACCACAGGTTTTCACCTAGTATCTTTTCCAGTGCCCTGCCTGTATTTTTGCGGTTCTTTGTGCCTGGAAAATTGAGAACATCCATGGCATCCAAAAAGCGTTCTTTTAGCTAAAAAGCACCTTTTGACGAACATGAAAACAGCGATAATGAATTGGAATTGTTTGAAGAACTGAACAATAGGGATTTGTGGGAAAATTCGTTATCAGGTGAAAGTGAACGACATTGATGATTCTGCGACTGAGCTCAGCGATGTGAGAACTTGGTGCTCTATTGACTGCAAAACGGATCAGGCAGCACCCCCAAGATTCACATTTACTGGAGCACCTGGTATAAAAGTTGACGTTGACCATGACAACCCCTTGGAATACCTACAATTATTTCTGACCGATGAGGTTATTGAAAAAATAGTTACCGAGACAAACCGTTACAAAGAGCAACAATTGGCTATGCATTAGAAGTTTTCAAGATGCAGAAAGTAGGAACCAGTGAATGAAGATGACATTTGGAAACTTCTGGGCCTAATAATTCTTAAGGGAGTGGTGGGGAAACCCCTGCAGAAGTGGTATTGGAAAACCAACACATTACTTGCCACTCCATTCTTTGGCACGGTGATGTCAGAATACAGATTCTCCCTCATAATGAAATATCTCCACTTCGAAAAAAATGAAGAATTTGATGAAACTACTCATCCTGCACTAAAACTAAAGAAAATTTGGGAAGTATATCAAATGATTCTATAGAATTTCCAACTGAGCTATGTGCCAGAAAGAGACATCAGCATAGAAGAAAGTCAAATGGCCTACAAGGGAAGGCTCAGCTGGGTGCAATACATTGCATCAAAGAGGGCATGATTTGTCGTAAAATCCTACATGCTATGCGAATCGTCAACTTGCTACATTTGGAATTCAGTGATATACACTGGAAAAAAAAACAAAATTTAATCAAAAATACAGCAATTATGGAGTGGCAATCTCTTCTGCTCTTTCACTAATTGAGCCATTGCTAAATCAGAGCTATTGTGTAACAACTGAAAACTTTTATACATCTCCTGAACTTTATGAGGTTCTACTGCAAAACAAAACGGACGCCTATGGAACCGTATGGGCTAACCGGCGCGACGTGCCACCAATGTTTGGCAAAAAGAAGCTCAAGACAGGAGAAATAGTTGCTTGGCAGAAAGACAAAATGATGGCACTGCGATGGCGGGACAAGAAATATGTGTGCCTAAAGAGTACACTGCAAAATACCTCCACTGTTATGGTACGCATGAAAGGTGGGAAAGAAGTCATGAAGCCACAAGTAGTGATAGACTATGGGACAACACCATGGGAGGTGTCGACAGAGCCGACCAAGCAATGACATTCTACCCAGCAATGAGGAAACAGCAAAAGAAGTACTATAAGAAGATCTTCAGACATCTTCTTGAATAATGCTTGTGGAATGCCTACATTCTTCTCAAAAAAATAGTGACAAGCCTGTGATTCATTCGGACATCATTTGGAAAGTCGCCGAAGGTATCTTTCTGAATCACCAAACACCATCAATGTCTGGGAATAGACCTGGACGTTGTGCTGTTGGTGTTGTCATCCTGGAACACCTGACTGGTCGTCACTTCATGGACTACATCCCACCAACTGAGAAAAAGTCAGCACCTACAAGGATGTGCGTGGTTTGTTGCTCGAAGAAAGATCACAGTGGAAGGAAAATAAGAAAGGAAACCAGATTCTATTGTCCCAATTGTGACGTTGGACTTTGTGCAGTCCCATGTTTCAAAATCTTTCATACCCGAGATGTTTACTAAACCATTATTACAGTGACTAGTAATATCGCATCCCTTGTTTGTACACATCTCAGTGTTTTTGGTTTGATTATTTTATTGAATAAAATTTATTCTTATTATATTATAATTTTGGATTTTGTGTTTCAAACTTTATCATACCCGGGGTGTTTACTAGACTCTTGTTTGGATAGATTTAAGTGAGTTATTCCTAAGAATTACAGGCCTAAAATTTAAAACAACAGATTGCAATGCAAAACACTGTACCGCTTTTAGATCAAAAATTGTGACATAATCAGACCGCCAGGGAGGTTAGTAGTATACTCAAAAAAAAAAAAGAAAACCCTGCAAGACAAAGGCATAATGAGCTAGTATGCATCGCATACTAGCTCATTATGAAATACTTACCTGGGAACGAAGCCCGGACATGGACCCCCGGACACCGCTGTGGGAGCGGAAATGATCCCTCGGCGTCTCTTCTGGGTTCGGCGGCTCCGGCGCTGTGAATGGCCGGAGCCGCAATGACGTCACTCCTGCGCATGCGCGCGGGGGATTACATTTCCGGCAACTTCCCGGCAGGGAACTTTGAAGATCCGCCGGACCTTCAGAGCGCATGGGACGCTTGCGTCAGCGGCTGCATGCAGTGCAAATATCTCCTAAACTGGACAGGTTTAGGAGATATTAATTTTACCTACAGGTAAGCCTTATTATAGGGTTGCAGGTAACAGAAAAAAGCCGCTCAGGTGAGATAAAGTGCTCCGGTGCAGGTCGGATCCGTCATCCAATAGTCCAATAATCAACAGAAGAAATGTGACCGCACTCAGGAGAAGATGAAGATGGAAGTGTTTAATTCCCCATACGCTTGAATATACACAATGCTTCACATAGACACGGGACAGGTAATTATTATTATTATAGGCTTACCTGTAGGTAAAAGTCACAAAAATCGGTATACTAACGCTATAATGAACTGTAGCTCCCCAGTGCCGGCAGCACTCATGCAGCCCCAAACCATGACACTCCCACCACCATGCTTGACTGTAGGCAAGACACACTTGTCTTTGTACTTCTCACCTGGTTGCTGCCACACACGCTTGACACCATCTGAACCAAATAAGTTTATCTTGGTCTCATCAGACCACAGGACATGATTCCAGCAATCCATGTCCTTAGTCTGCTTGTCTTCAGCAAACTTTTTTCGGGCTTTCTTGTGCATTATCTTTAGAAGAGGCTTCCTTCTTTGACGACAGCCGTGTAAACCAATTTGATGCAATGTGTGGCTTATGGTCTGAGCACTGACAGGCTGACCCCCCACCGCTTCAACCTCTGCAGCAATGCTGGCAGCACTCATATGTCTATTTCCCCAAAAACAACCTCTGGATATGATGCTGAGTATGTGCACTCAACTTCTTTGGTTGACCATGGCAAGGTCTGTTCTGAGTGTTAAACCATTGTATGGTCTTGGCCACCATGCTGCAGCTCAGTTTCAGGGTCTTGGCCATCTTCTTATAGCCTAGGCCATCTTTATGTAGAGCAACAATTCTTTTTTCGAATCCTTCGAGAGTTTTTTGCTATGAGGTGCCATGTTGAACTTCCAGTGACCAGTATGAGAGATTGAGAGCGATAACACCAAAGTTAACACACCTGCTCCCCATTCACACCTGAGACCTTGTAACACTCATGAGTCACATGACACCAGGGAGGGAAAATGGCTAATTGGGCCCAATTTGTACATTTTCACTTAGGGGTGTACTCACTTTTGTTGCCAGCTGTTTAGACATTAATGGCTGTGTGTTGAGTTATTTTGGGGGAACAGCAAATGTACACTGTTATACAAGCTGTACACTCACTACTTCACATTGTAGCAAAGTGTAATTTCTTCAGTGTTGTTACATGAAAAGATATAATAAAATATTTACAAAAATGTGAGGGGTGTACTCACTTTTGTGAGATTATCTGGATGCCAAAGTCGGTAGCATATAATACTATTGTAAAAAGGAAAAAAATATTTTTTTGGGAATGTATTTAGCTTTTCTCCTGAGCTAGTCCTTTACTGTCAGGGCCATGGTGGCCACTTGTGCTGTTGTATGACTCTTTTTTTCTGTTGTCACTTTTAAATGGCCTACTTGTAGTATGTTTAAAAATGTATTAAAATTTTTTTTCAAAAAATAAAATAAAAATGATATAAAGAAAGGTCAGTTTCTCCTACAACTTATTCATTTAAGAAAGTCCAAGTTCCTCCTACAAATTATTCCTTCTGCCTACAATCTGACCAAGTTGGGTGACAATTATCAGAGTTTAGAACCCCCTTAAAAACACACCTCAGTCAACATTCAAAATGACTTTTTCATTTAATACAGGCATTGCTGTACCATATCAGTGTGTCAGTAATCTGTGAACCCCACATGTAATACTGTAGCATTGTTTCAATCCCCACCCGCTATAGGTTCCTTGCTGCTTCTCACCAAGAGAAATCTGATGTAAAAAATGTCAGTGTCCCATTTTCCCAAATCAGATTCAAACCTGCCCTGAAAATATAAAAAGTGTATCTACACCCAAGAAAAAAATGTTTTTCTTGCAGTTTGCCAATCCTTAGAGATGTAGTGGCTGTATTCGTTTAAAACTTTTCAGTCTTTTTGTCTCCTTTAATTTTTACCTGGGAATCTCCTGCTGGTAATACACTTTCTTTCCTCTCCTTTCTCCAGTGATTGTGTTTCAATGTATCAGGATGTGAGTCCAGTGATTGACAAGTATGGAGAGCTGTTTAAACACTGCTAAAATGAGCACTAATGAGTAAAACATATATGTCTGACCACAATGAAAAAATAAAAGTGTGGTTTTGCAGTACTACACTAGATGTTCATTAGAAAAGTGATTTTTTTAAAAATGCGGTTATGGACAATAATATATATAAAGAATTAATTGTAACGTTGAGTGTGAGATCTAACTTCTTTGTGACTGATACAAAATATTAAAGAGAACTTGCCACATTTGGACTCATGCAATAATTTGAATATTCCATTCTCCATTTATTATAATGTGCAGGCTTACTTATAAACTATTTAAAATTGTCCCGTTTTTGACTTTGCATGTGTCTAGCTTATCCTCTGACACCTTGGTTAAAGGATGCAAGGACACTTGAAGCCTGAGATCAGCTGCCCTGCCAACTCCCTGAGCTTAGCTTTTATTTTCTCTCCTTGTGCCTCCTTTTGGTCAACCATTTTTCTGCCACAGACCAGTAGTATTCCAATAATTTAATTGGCACTAGTTTGTGCTTGCGTTTGACATTAGACTGTAAACTGGTTTGGATGCAGGGAGCTCAGTGCTATATAAAGGTTTCAGCATTTTAGGGAATTCAGCGAAAAAAATAAACAAAAAATTAAAAATCCAAGGGGGTCTTGCAAATTTCTATATATAACTAGATGGTCTTTGATATTGTTTGGCTATGAATTGTATGCTAGAACCATAGTTCTGATGGAAAAGATTTATCTTATCTCCTTGACAGTGGTTTATTTTTATGGACCATCAATGAGTTATAAGTCATGATGTAGTAATCAAAACAGGTCTGAAATTCTCCTGGCCAAACAGCTTGTGGGCAGACTACACACATGCCGAAAAGGCAATTTAAAACCTTTTAATTAACAGAAACCACTTTTACCGAACAGATAGTGGAGAAATGCCAAGATAGTAAAAGCCTTTGACACATATTGTCTAAGTGAATGACAGTATTTAGGAATGTAACGCTTAACTTTTCCACACCCTTCTTTATAGAAGTCATTCATTTAAAGACCAGGATGATGACAGTCTTGTACAGCTCCTTATTTCACACCTCAGCTTTGGGTTTTGTTATCTCAGAGATTGTAGGGTGTATTTAGACATAATGGCTTAATAGAGGGACCTTTTCCATGTGGCTTTCATTAGCTTAGCGCAATGTTTTATATATCTCACACTTTTGAAGCCATCAAGACAATCTGGTAGAGGCGTTTAGATAAAGGCATTCTTTTTGTGTTCCTGTTTAAAACTTCAGCTAGACAGCCTATTTTGCATAATTTGATATGTAAAATCCCATTACTATATTAATCTCAAAAAGGATCAATAAACCATTTTTAAATATTGTATAGATGGCAGTTAGCCACGTATTCACTATTTTGTAGTACAGAATGAACCAGAAGCATTGAGGGCAGACCTGCTGGGGCAGGTGTAGAGGTATGGGACATGCACAGTTGCTGTTGGAGTCCTTACAGGAACTGGTACTGATAGAAATGTAGAGCCAGCCTTGACAACCACTTTTTCCATAACTTCTAGCTTCTTGGCTGTGACACAATGGCGTCAAAATATTTTTAAGCCACAAAGCCAGACTGGGAGTTCTTACTTTAGAATGTAACAGTTCACACCACTCTAGTTGCCCCAATGCGATCCACTCCTTGGCACTGCTAGGTGCTAGGTACAGTTCTTTTCTTCCAATTACAAGAAGAAATATTGAACCATTGCATCACTGGATAGCAGGCTGACCTCATTATCAACTTAAAGCATAGAGGATCTGGTTCAGCTTTCTAGAGTGCATGCATAATAACAGATATGGGTGAGCTGACGCTATAGTCAACAATGTTTTTATTTTATTTTATGGTGTTACAAATACAGGTGCCAAGAAAGATGTAGGATGTTAAGTTGCAGTTTCACAATACTGGTAAATTATTGTACATAATAGGATCATTTAATATAAATCATTGTTGCAAAGAAAACTAATTGTAACTATTAGAATTTGGTTGTAGTTAAACCAACAACTGCAGTGTTCTTCAACATGAAATAAGATCTTTTTGGAAATTCCTAACACAAGTCAAAGTAATTCACCCATAAGTTTGACTAGTTTGAACTGAAAACAACAAAGAATGATTATAAATTGTTTTATCTAATATTTTCTTAGGCAACAATCCAGTACCTGGGCAACTTCAGACTCTGCATTCTTCCCCCTGACAAATCTTGTTTTGGGGAAGGGGAGTCTGTTGACTGGGTTTGATTTTCTGATTCAGTGAATGGCGTTCCTCTGAGAGAAGACAAATGCCAGGGTGTTCTTTCGAGAACACACACTTATCAAACATGAGGAGATAATCATTTGTCAGTTGGATAAAGCTTGCATATCTGATCACCATGTAATGGCTTTGGTCAGCTTTACCAAATTAGAAGCTTTAATTACAGCCTACACACTTTAATAAAAATGACCATCCAAGGCCAAATACACTGCTCAAAAAAAATTAAAGGAACACTTTAAAAACACATCGGATCTCAATGGGGAAAAATATCATGCTGGATATCTTTACTGATATTACATAGTTGGTGAGTCTGAAAAAAGACACCAGTCCATCCAGTTCAACCTATGACGAGCGTGTGTGTTTATGTCAATAGTACATTGTATACGCCTGAATGTTGTGTTGTTAAAGCGGAGTTCCACCCATTTTTAATAGGTTGGAATACATAGATCTTTGTAATCCCCTTTAAAATGGCTTTTACCAATGGAAACTTTTTTTTTTTTTTTTTGCTTGTAAATACCTTAATTTTGGCTTTATTCCTCCTCTCCTCACTTCCTGGTCCGATCGGCGATGACGTCATTCGGCGATCCGCAGTGTCTGCTGGGATGTATTATACTTGCAGTAGCTGTATCTGTACTGAGCCGTGCCTGCCCCGTCTCCGCCCCGCCTCCTCTCATTGAATTGCATTGTATGAATGTATTAAGGCTGTTCTCTGCCCAGCCTCCGCCCCGCCTCCTCTCATTGAATTGCATTGTATGAATGTATTAAGGCCGTTCTCTGCCCCGCCTCCGCCCCGCCTCCTCTCATTGAATTGCATTGTATGAATGTATTAAGGCCGTTCTCTGCCCAGCCTCCGCCCCGCCTCCTCTCAATACAACTCAATGAGAGGAGGCGGGGCGGAGGCTGGGCAGAGAACAGCCTTAATACATTCATACAATGCAATTCAATGAGAGGAGGCGGGGCGGAGGCTGGGCAGAGAACAGCCTTAATACATTCATACAATGCAATTCAATGAGAGGAGGAGGGGCGGAGGCGGGGCAGGCACGGCTCAGTACAGATACAGCTACTGCAAGTAGAATACATCCCAGCAGACACTGCGGATCGCCGAATGACGTCATCGCCGATCGGACCAGGAAGTGAGGAGAGGGGGAATAAAGCCAAAATTAAGGTATTTACTAGCAAAAAAAAAAAAAAAAAAAAAAGTTTCCATTGGTAAAAGCCATTTTAAAGGGGATTACAAAGATCTAAAGTTCCAAAAATGGGTGGAACTCCACTTTAAGGTACCCATCTAATAGTTTTTTGAAACTATCGATGATCCCCACTGACACCACTGCTTGTGGAAGAGAATTCCACATCCTTACCGCTCTGACGGTATAGAACTCTTTTTAAGGTTAAACCACTTTTCTTCAAATTTTAGTGAATGGCCGCGAGTCCTTTTATATTTCCTTTTGCTTAATAATTTGTTCCCTATGCTAGGGTCGCCAGTACAGTATTTGTACATTGATATCATATCCCCTCTCAAGCGTCTCTTCTCCAGAGAGAATACGTTCAATGCTTGTAGTCTTTCCTCAGATGAGATCCTCCAGTCCCTTTATTAGCTTTGTTGCCCTTCTCTGGACTCTCTCCAGTTCTAGTACATGCTTCCTGAGGACCAGTGCCCAGAACTGGACGGCATACTCGAGATGCGGCCGGACCAGCGTTTTGTAGAGTGGAAGAATTATCATTTTATCTCTGGAGTGAATCCCCTTTTTGTTACATGCCAATATTCTGTTGGCTGGCTTTGCTTGCAGCAGCTTGACATTGCATGCCATTGCTGAGCTTGTCGTCTACCAAAGGCTCTTCCCCTAGTGAATAACTTGCGTTCATATTTCTGGCACCCAAATGCATTACCTTACATTTTTCAACATTAAACCTCATTTGCCATGTAGATGCCCACACCATTATTTTGTTCAAGTCTTCTTATAAGGTTTCCACATGCTGTGTAGAAATGATTGCCCTGCTTAATTTAGTATCGTCCGCAAAAATAAGGAGATTGAGCTGTTTATGCCATCCTCTAGGTCTTTTATAAATAAATTAAATAGGATTGGTCCCAGGACAGATCCTTGGGAACACCACTTTCCACACCAGACCATTTCGAGTACTCCTCATTTATTACCACCCTTTGGACTCACCCCTGAAGCCAGCTTTTAATCCAGGTACTTACTCTATGGTCCATACCTATGTACTTTAGTTTGTACAGTAAACGTTTGTGGGGAACTGTATCAAATTGCCTTTATCTAGATGGCAGCTCACTTCTTCATAGAAGGTTAATAGATTGGTCTGGCAAGAGTGATTTTTCATGAATCCATGCTGATTTCTACTAACAATACCGTTTTCATTACTAAAGTCTTCTATATAATCCTTTATCATCCCCTCCAATATCTTATTGGCTATTGATGTTAGGCTAACCGGCCTGTAATTTTCAGGGATATATCTCGCCCCTTTTTAAATATTTGTACCACGCTGGCTTTTTTCCAATCTGCTGCTACCATTCCCGTTAGTAGACTATCCATAAAAAGTTCTTTAAGGACCCTCGGGTGTAAGCCATCTGGTCCTGGTGACTTATTTATGTTAGATTTTTCAAGTCAAATTCTGAGTTTGTCTTCTGTTAACCATGAGGGTGCTTCCTGTGACATGTTATCAACTCTAACATTACAAGCTGGATTACTGTGGCCCCCCAATTCTATTGTGAAGACTGAGGAGAAGAATTTATTTAGCACCTTTGCCTTCCTCCTGTCCTTTGTAGCCAGATTCCCTTTGTCGTCCTTTATGGGGCCAATGTGTTCTGGCCTCACTTTCTTATTTTTTATATATTTAAAGAATTTCTTGTTTTTTTATTTTTTTTTTTTACTCTCCTCCACTATGTGCCTTTTGTGTTCTATTTTAGCCGCCTTGATTGTGCTCTTTCATTTCCTATATCATTCTTTGTAATCTTGGAATGCTGCCAATGACCCCTCAGTCTTGTATTTTTTGAAGGCCTTTTCTTTAGTTCTTGTATGCATTTTTCTTTGGAGTTTAGCCACACAGGGTTTATTTTAGCTCTTTTAAACGTATTCCCCGTTGGAATGCACTGGCCAATAACTTTATTTAGTATGTTCTTAAAGCACTCCCATTTTTCCTCCGTGTTCTTTGTTCCTAGGATTTTATCCCATTTTATATCATCTAGCAAAGAGCGCAGTTTAGTGAAGTTTGCTCTTTTGAAATGCAGTGTCCTTGTATTACTCTTGTGTTTCCTATTTCTATGATTTATTCTGAAACAAATTCACCCGTTGTCATTGTTTCCTAAGTTGCCCCATATTTCTACATCTGTGATCAGGTCTGTATTGTTAGTAATCAGTAGGTCTAATAACGCATTGTTTCTTGTCGGTGCATTCACCATCTGACCCATGAAATTGTCCTGCAAACCATTTAGAAAATGGCAAGCCTTAGTTGAATATGGACTGGTAATGTGTTAGGAATGAAAGGATGCCACATCGTTTGATGGCAATGAAAATTATCACCCTACAGAGGGCTGAATTCAAAGACACCCCGGAAATCAAAGTGAAAAAATAATGCAGCAGGCTAGTCTATTTTGCTGAAATTTTCCCCACATGCTTGTATGCATGCCTGACAATGTCGGGGCCTGCTCCTAATGAGACGACGGATGGTGTACTGGGGTATTTCCTCCCAGATCTGGACTAGGGCATCACTGAGCTCCTGAATAGACTGAGGTGCCACCTGGTGGCGTCAGATGGACCAAAACATAATGTCCCAGAGGTGTTTTATTGGATTTAAGTCAGGTAAGCGTGGGGGCCATTCAATGGTATCAATTCCTTCATCCTCCAGGAACTGGCTGCATACGCTCGCCATGAGGCCGGGCATTGTCGTGCACCAGGAGGAACCCAGGACCCACTGCACCAGTGAAGGTTCTGATAATGGGTCCAAGGATTTCATCCTGATAACTAATGGCAGTCAGGGTGCCACTGTCTAGCCCGTAGAGGTCTGTGCGTCCCTCCATGGATATGCTTCTCCAGACCATCCCTGACCCACCACCAAACCGGCCATGCTGAACGATGTTACAGTTAGCATAATGTTCTCCACGGCTTCTCCAGACCCTTTTACATCTGTTACATGTGCTCAGAATGAACCTGCTCTCATCTGTGAAAAGCACAGGGTACCAGTGGCAGACCTGCCAATTCTGGTGTTCAATGGCAAATGCCAATTGAGCTCCATGGTGTTGGGCAGTGAGCACAGGGACCACTAGAAGACATTGGACCCTCAGGAAACCCTCATGAAATCTGTTTCTGATTGGTCAGAGATATTCACACCAGTGGCCTGCTGGAGGTAATTTTGTAGGGCAGTGCTCATCCTTTTCCTCCTTGCACAAAGAAGCAGATACCGGTCCTACTGATAGATTAAGGATCTTTACGACCCTATCCAACTCTTCTAGAGTAACTGCCTGTCCCCTGAAATCTCCTCCAGGCTCTTAAGACTGTGCTGTGAGACAAAGAAAACCTTCTAGCAATGGCACATATTGATATGCCATCATGACCGAGTTGGACCTCCTGTGCAACCTCTATAGGGTCCGTATCGCCTCATGCTACCAGTAGTGACACTAGCCAAATGCAAAACTATTGAAAAACCGTCAGAAAAGATGAGAAGGGAAATAAAAGTCAGTGGCCTCAACCTGTAAAACCATTCCTGTTTTGGAGGTTGTCTCATTGTTGCCCATCTAGTGCACTCTGCTACTTAACTTACCAGATCAATATCCCAGGATTTTATACGACTTGATTCTATAATCTGACTAAAAAGTGTTCCTTTAATTTTTTGGAGCAGTGTATTTGCAAACCACAGAATCAATTTAGGAATTGCTTGTGATAATTAAGCTGTTCAATGCTTCTTACCTTAAAGCGGTAGTATCCCGCTTTTTTACACTTTTACCTACAGGTAAGCCTATAATAAGGCTTACCTGTAGGTACAAATAATATCTCCTAAACCGGCATGGTTTAGGAGATATTTACAGTGCATGCAGCCGCTCGCGCGAGCGGCGCATGCGCTCTGAAGGTCCGGGGGGACCTTCAATCTATTTGCCGGGAGCTTGCCGGAAAATCACTCCCGCGCGATGTCCGGGGGTCCGTGTCGGGGCTTTGTTCTAAGGTAAGTAATACATAATGAGCTAGTATGCGATGCATACTAGCTCATTATGCCTTTGTCTTGCAGGTTTTTTTTTTTTTTTGAACTTTGGGTTTACAACCGCTTTAAGCCTTGGCTCACACTGAGGCGGGTTTGAAATCGTGTGAGGTCAGCTAAACTTACACGATTTAAAACCGGCATTTTCAGTCTGACTTCGGGGGCGATTTCACAGACACCTGTGCGGGTTCCTGCACAGATGTCTATCTAAATCACCCCCCAAAGTTGCCAAAAGTAGTGCAGAAACTTTTAGGAATCAGTGCGGCGCTGCACAATCGGCATAACATCGATTTTGGACTGGCCATTGCCAGCAGTTGGCTCCAATTTGACGTCAATTCGGACCAATGTCATCTGTCATGTCAACACACAAATACATGTCCTGCGTGCATATATCCTTAGCAAGACGGGCACATGCTTTACCAAAATTCTTACGAGACCGACAGTGGAGTCAGCAGATTTACTACATGGAGCTCTGGTTACTTTTTAAATCAGATTGTATATATTATTATTATTTCAGGTACTTATATAGCGCTGTCAAGTTAAGCAGCGCTTTACATATACATTGCACATTCACATCAGTGCCTGCCCTCAAGGAGCGTACATTCTAAGGTCCCTAACTCACATTCATACATACATACATAGTAGGGCCAATTTTTTTTATACAGGATCCAATTAACCTACCAGCATGTATTTGGAGTGTGGGAGGAAACTGGAGTACCCGGAGGAAACCTACGCAGGCACAGGGAGAACTTGCAAACTCCAGGCAGGTAGTGTCGTGGTTGGGATTCGAACCAGCGACCCTCTTGCTGCTAGGTGAAAGTGCTAACCACTACACCACTGTTCCGCCCATATATATAGATGACGGATGGTGTCCTGGGGTATTTCCTCCCAGATGTGGACCAGGGCATCACTGAGCTCCTGAACAGACTGAGGCGCAACCTGGCGGCATCGGATGGACCCAAACATAATGTCCTAGTGGTATTCTATTGGAGTTAGGGGGCCATTCAATGGTTTTCATTTCTTCATCCACCAGGAACTGGCTTTATACACTTGCCACATAAGGCCTGGCATTATCATGCACCAGCATAGGATCTGAAAATGGGTCCACAGATTTCATTCTGATACCTAATGGCAGTCAGGGTGCCATTGTCTAGCCTTTAGAGGTTAAGGACCTTTTACAGCCCTGTCTAGCTCTCCTTGAGTAACTGCCTGCCTCCTGGAATCTCCTCCATGCTTTTGAGACTGTGCTGGGAGACACAGCAAACCTTCTGGCAATGCCACGTATTGATGTGCCATCCTGGAGGGGTTGGACTTCCTGTGCAACCTCCATAGGGTCCAGGTATTGTCCTAGACCCTAGCCAAATGCAATACTAGTGAAAAACAGTCAGAAAAGATGAGTCGGGAGAAAAAATGTCAGTGGCCTTTACCTGTAAAGCCATTCCTGTTTTAGAGGCCGTCTCATTGTTGCCCATCTAGTGCACCTATTAATTTGATAATTACCAAAACAGCTGAAACTGATTAACAACCCCCTCTGCTACTTAACTGACCAGATCATCATCCCAGGAGTTTAATTGACTTGATGCTATACTCTGATTAAAAAGTGTTCCTTTAATTTTTTTGAGCAGTGTATTTGAAGAACATGTTCCTTTTTTTGGCCAGGGACCTTCTCATAAGACCGTAGTAAAGCCCAATTGAAGTCTAATAGAAAATTGCACTTGTGATTTCAGAGCGCAGCAAAATTACAGATTTTCAATTGTCTTAGCTGTCAGTGCTGTGTACATATGCCACACTGACACCAATACTGACAGTCTGCTACCAGTACCCTGCGGCTAAGAGCTACTGCTATTTTTGTGAAATCAGTGACCTTGCTGCAGAGATTCCACATGTTCCCTGATGAGTGAGGCCGATGAGTGTGATTTTGCCACAACTGTTGCGTGAGAATCCTGGGAAAACATGAGTGTAAAATTGCTCCTGGCTTAGGGCCAAAATGTGGTCCCTGAACTTCTTTGGAGCGACAATCGCACATAGGGCAGCCAATTCAATGAATAGTCTGCCTGATGTGCAACATACATTTCTGCACGAGAATTGAACAAATAAAATTGCAAGCTGAAATGCAAGTTCCAGCTATGCGTAGTGTAAACAGGTCCTAAAGTAGCGGAAGCAATTTTCTAGGAGAGATCAACTGAGATTTAAATAGACATCTTTAACCCACTTTTTTACTGTAGGGGGCCAATGGGGATACCCATTTTCTTTAGATTGGCTTTCTATTGATTGCCCTTGCAACTCAGTTTACCACTCATGAGCCATGTGTATAATGGATGTGTCAGGGCTGATTGTTCCAGCGTGCGATCTATGTGTAGGAATGTAAATGAAGAATTGACTTCTGGGCGTGGCCTGCATGGGTATGTGAGCGAATGGATCTTACCAGGCTCTGGCTGTAATCCTCCAGCGAGTCTTTCCTCCATCACTGATTGGCTCCACTTCGCCCAAGCCTGTCGCCCAGCATATCGGGAGTCCCAAGGCTGTGTCTCCTGCAACCTGCCACACATATGACGACCCGCAAGGACCGAGAAGAAGCAGCATCCTCTGCAGCTTCAGAATCACAAGATGGCACCCAGCAACAGCAAAGGCCGCCTTGTGGAGTGGACAAGACTAAAGAGTGGAATGAGTAACACTCCCAAACCCCCCAAGCATTTTGGGGAAGGAGCGGGATATCTTAAATTACACACATAAACTGCCAGCTGTGGCCGGCCAGTTTGCTGTGGGGGATGGTGTCTCCCCCTTTGATCAGGACACTATGAGTAATGATGGGGCTGATATATTTGAGGCAGATAACATGTCAGGAGACATGCAGAACATGACTCTGAATCCTGATGAAGGGGGCAATGATGATTTTTTCCAACTCACCCTGAGGAATATTCTGCATTCTGTGCAGAAATGCACTGCGTTTGTGGAAAATATAAAGCATCCCCTGTTTTGGGGGACTATGGGAGGAAGTGACTCTTCTCCACCAAGACTTGCAGAAGATAAGGGAGCATACAACTGCAGCTGAGGGCAGAATTAGCGATCTGGAAGACCAGCTTCCCCCCCCCCCCCTGCCTGTGATGCCAGAATTGCTGCACAACAGGTGGCAGCCACTAATGAGAAGATGGATGACATAGAAAACCATCTCCGCCGTAACAATTTGCATATCGTGGGGCTGCCAGAGAAAGCAGGCCAGGAACCCACCATATTCGGTGAACGGTGGCTGCTGGAGGAGACTAAGGTAATGTCAGAGAGGCCTTCACCCCTCTATTCGCAGTGGAAAGGGCTCACCGTATCACGCCCAGACCCTTGCTCCCTGGTAAACAACCACGGTCTTTGCTGGCTCACATGCTGAACTACAAGGATCGTGAAAATATTCTATGGCTGGCCAGAGAAAAAGCAAATATACAGTATAATGGCGTGAAAGTCTCCTTTTATCCAGATTTTTCTGCTGAGGTTCAATGCAGAAGGGCGAAATTTCAGGATGTGAAAAAGTGCATGCTATGCCTTTAACTACCTTATGCCATGCTTTACCCGTCCAGGCTGAGGGTTACTGCAAGAGGCCAAACTCACTTCTTCGAATCTGCCCCGACGAGACCTAATGGCTGGATCATAATGAGAAAAGCTTGCGACATCGACGGGAGGCCGTGGATGAAGGCTGACCTGCCCTACTACTTGCCACATTGTGCGATCTGTGGCTACCTCTTTTCCATCCTTTTTGGATATCTACCTTTACAGTTGTTTTCACTTAGAGGGCTGTTTCTTTAAAATTGTGAGCTAGATCTATGAAAGAGTTTTCTACAGTGTAATGTTAATGAGGGGCGGCTGCCTCCTTGCCTATACACTTCGTTACATTCTTCAAATCATCCTGTTGATGAAAATAGATCTGATGACCTTGGTTGGGTCAGTTCGATTAAACACTATATTTGTTTATGTGACTTCCAATGCTAGATACGGAATTACATCTGCTCCCCTAAGCGCACAATGGTGCTTTTTACCCCTTCCTTGTGTCCGGTGGCTACTAATTCACAGCCTGTCCCTATGTCCTTCCAGATTTCTAGAAATGTTGGCATACTTCCAGGCGGCTCCTAGGGAATTTTCTTTTTACTGGGATTCTACTCCACTTCTTGACCTGACTTGGACTAGTACATATGGATGTGCCCAGGTGGGATTTTTATATCAATATGATATCACTGTTGCTGTATCATGGCTGACATTCCGTTAGTGTCCTGGAACATCCAGGGTGCTCATAACCCTTTAAAGAGGACCATGATCTCCTCCTGTATAAAGCTATTCCAGTTAGTGAGAATATGTTTCCAAGAAACTCACCTTACTTTGGACTCCGTGTCATGCCTTAACTACTCATGGCTACAGGAAAGCTATCACTCGGCACATACAAATTATTCACGCGGGGTCAGTGTCCCGATTCACAGAGCCCTGGCCTTTCAGGAATTGAGCTCCAAAGTGGACTCTGATGGGTGCTTCATTTTTTTACACTGTGAACTATACGCTTTTACTGTTGCGCTGGCTTTCATTTATTTACCCCCTTTCTTTTCGGGAGTGGTGATAAGGAAGTTACTGTTGTACCTGGCTGACAAACCAGATATCTGGTGTTACTTCTTGGGGATTTTAATTGCTTCCTAGAACCGCTGTTGGATAGGCATCGGTCTGTGCTCCGGCCTAGTGGGAGCAGAACCACGCCCTTGGGTAAAATAATTTCAGAAGTAGGCGGGATTGATCATTGGCGATTTAAATATCCTCTGAACAAACCGTTTTCTTGTTTCTCCAAATCCCACGGCTCCCTATCTAGGATTGACCTCTGTCTGGGCAATACTTCTAGTATCCTCTTGGTGTGGCGCTTGGAATATTTCCTGCATGGAGAGTCTGACCATTCCCATTTAGTGGTTTGCTTACAGGCCCAACCGCCCTCATCACTTCCTAGAGCACCATGAAAATGGAACGCCTTTTGGCCACAATTATTTCCCCCTCATGAGCATATACATACTCAGATACAGAATTTCTTTGTCACCAACCTGGGTATTGGGGAAGAACTGATGTGCTGGGAGGCCTTCAAGGCACATTTAGGGAGAACTTTTATAGTAGAAATTAACGCAATCAAAAAATCTTCTGAGTTTGTGCTACAGGTGGAAGACCAGGTGCGACAGTTGGAACTACAATATATTTCTACCTCACTTGACTCCACAAGGGAGGCATGGATATCGGCCCAGGATTCTCAGGACTGGTTGAAAACCTCCACTGCGGAACGTAAACATTTTTTTTCTAAAATGGCGAAAGAGAGAGAAAAGTCAGGGCATCTGCTCGCTAGAATAGCCAGGTCTCACTAGTCCTCCCCTGCCATAGGTGCCATACATGCCTCTGATGGTCATATAGTGAACTGCCCTGAACTTATCACGAAGGAGCCAACTCAATTATATGTTACTTTCTACCAATGACGGAGTCAGTACTCTATTGAGGAATTGTATCTAGATACTCTGGAGTTGCTCACATTGACAACTGGTCAGCGGTCTAAACTGGACTCCCCGCTGACCTTGGGTGAGAGCGGCTGCCTCTTTCCCTGCATCTAGGACCCCTGGGGACGACGGTATTAAGGTAGAGGTATACATGAGGTATGGGGAATCTATTCCGCCAAAAGTAATGCAGATCTTTAATGCTGCATATGAAGCCCAATGTCTACCTGAGTCTATATCAAGAGCTAACATCGTTCTGCTCCTAAAGCCGGGTAAGGACCCACTGGATCCAGGGTCATATAGGCCGATTTCTGTGCTGCAGAGCAATGTTAAAATTCTAGCCAAGGTACTTGCCATGCGTCCAAATGAGGTTATTCTGTCTATTATACATGCTGACCAAGCGGGGTTTATGCCCCATAAATCCACTGCCCTGAACCTACGAAGGCTGTTCCTCAATAGACAGCCGAGGATAATATGGGCCAGCGAGCGCTATTGCTCCTGTACGCCAATAAAGTGTTCGATAGCATAGAGTGGCAATATCTGTGGGCAATAATGGCCAAACTTGGTTTTAGCGAAAGATTCATTAACCACTTCCGGACCCCCCACCGCAGTTTTATGTCGGTATTTTGACGTTAAATACCGGGGATATGGCAGCAGATAGCTGCCATAACCCCGGTATTTTTTTAAACTGCCGGCAGTCCTATTTCTTATAAGGGTGGTCCCAGTGGCACATTCACTGCTGGATCACTGGAGGACTGGAGCGATGTCAAACGTCGTCTCCTAGCAACGCATTTAAAGAGCCCATTTTTTTTCATCATGAAAAAAAAATGACTTTTTTTTTTATTTTTATTTTTTAGTGTAGATGCGAGGTCTGAGGTCTTTTTGACCCCCAGATCTCACATTAAAGAGGTCCTGTCATGCTTATTTCTATTACAAGGGGTGTTTAAATTCCTTGTAGTAGGAATAAAAATGATCAAAAAAAACTGTGTAAAAATAAAAAATAATAGATAAAATAAATAGGAAAAAAAATTAAAGCGCCCTGTCCCCGTTAGCTCATGCGCAGAAGCGAACGCATACGCAAGTCCCGCCCATATATGTAAACGGTGTTCAAACCACACATGTGAGGTATTGCGGTGATCGTTAGAGAAACAGCAATAATTTGAGCTCTAGAACTCCTCTGTAACTCTAAGCTGGTAACCTGTAGAAATTTTTTAAGTGTCACCTATGGGGATTTTTTGGTACCAATGTTTGTTGCCTTTCCACGAACGTGCGCAATTTTGAAGCATGACATGTTGGGTATCTATTTACTCGGCGTAACATTATCTTTCACACTATAGAAAGAAATTCGGCTAACTTTACTGTTTTCTTTTTTTTTTTTTATTAAAAAAAATAGATTTTTTTCCCAAAAAAGTGAGTTTGGACGATCGCTGCGCAAATACGGTGTGATAAAAAATATTGCAACAATCTCCATTTTATTCTCTAGGGTCTCTGCTAAAAAAAATATATATATAATAATTGGGGGGTTCTAAGAAATTTTCGAGCAAAAAAACCTGATTTTAACTTGTAAACAACAAGTGTCAGAAAAAGGCCAGATCCAGAAGTGGTTAAATGGGTCCAACTCCTGTACCATGCGCCCCTAAGGCTGCTATCAGGTGCGCGGATAGGGATTCCCCTGCTTTCATGTTGGGATATGGGACTAGACAGGGGTGCCCCCTCTCCCCGTTGTTGTTCACGTTTGCCATAGAACTGCTGGCTGCCCTGATCTGTGCCAATCCCTCGATCACTGGATTTAGATATGGCGAACTACATGAGAAACTCATGTTGTACGCAGATGACATGCTGCTATTTTTAGAAGACACTGATTCCTCCCTAGAAGCGGTCATGGACACAATTTCACAGTTTTACCGCTTTTCATCCTCTACTGTCCAGGTTTAGAGATAGGGCGAACACCTGGAGTAAGTTGCATCTGTAAGTAGCGGGCAGAATCAATCTGATTAAGATTATATTGATGCCCAAGCTGCTGTATCCTCTGCACAACTCACTAGTGGTAGTCCCCCTAAAAACCTTCAGAATAGTTAATTCTATCTTTAGGTCCCTAATATGGAATAATCGCCCCCCCCCCCCCTGTATTAGACTGGAACAACGTCATAATCCCAAGAACGAGGGTGGCCTGGCACTCCCCAATCCTTAGCTCTATTACATTGCAGCCCAGTTAGAACATCTTACTGGGCCGTTTTCAGTTTCACCTGGTAGCTCCAATGGTCCATTATCATCAGTTACCTGTATTATGTAAAGATGTACTGGAGCCAATGCTGCCACTAGTGGCTTAGAAGCTGGACTATTCATTAAACCACATAAAACTTTTCTCACTTACAACCTTTTATCCAAAATTTGGCTCAAAGCTAAACAGCTGCAGGGGGTCGAAAGATTTACAGTCTATACACCAGACCTGGGGAAATAAATCTTATGGGGAACTGCACAAATTGCAAAAGGGTCTTAGATGGAAAGATTACGGGGTGACTCATCTGAAAGATATCTTTCACAATGGGAGCCTTCTTCCCTTTTCAACCCGCCAGGAGAAATTTATTCTCCCCTCCTATATGCAATTTTACTACATTCAACTACAACATGCGATTAGAGCTCAGGATAACAAAACTCAGTGGATCTTATTGCCAACCCCTATTTTAACATGGATTTCCTCAGCAGCGCATGCTAAAGGCCTTATCTTTCAGTGCTACAATATGTTGTTGAGTGACTATATGGATAGCTATACCACCAAAGCTAGAGAGAGTTGGGAGGGAGACGTGGTATCACTGTCTGGGAATCAGTGGGGAGACATGCTGCAGGCGGTGGTAACAAGTTTCTTAATCTCATCATAAAAACTATCCCAGCTATACATACTAGTGAGATCCCATCCCACACCTGTTAAACTACATATAATGGGAATACTTGCTGACCCAGCATGTTGTAGATGTAAACGGGACAGGGGTGAACTCATCCATCTTATCTGGAGATGGCCTAAATTACATCGGTATTGGACGGCGGTCTTGGGTACCCTATAGGGTATTCCAGTCCTTCGTCCCGTTAGACTCCAAATACCGTCTGTTAAGTATGTACAGTGCCTTGCGAAAGTATTCGGCCCCCTTGAACTTTGCAACCTTTTGCCACATTTCAGGCTTCAAACATAAAGATATAAAACTGTAATTTTTTGTGAAGAATCAACAAGTGGGACACAATCATGAAGTGGAAAGAAATGTATTGGATATTTCAAACTTTGTTAACAAATAAAAAAAAACTGAAAAATTGGGCGTGCAAAATAATTCAGCCCCCTTAAGTTAATACTTTGTAGCGCCACCTTTTGCATCGATTACAGCTGTAAGTCGCTTGGGGTATGTCTCTATCAGTTTTGCACATTGAGAGACTGAAATTTTTGCCCATTCCTCTTTGCAAAACAGCTCGAGCTCAGTGAGGTTGGATGGAGAGCATTTGTGAACAGCAGTTTTCAGTTCTTTCCACAGATTCTCGATTGGATTCAGGTCTGGACTTTGACTTGGCCATTCTAACACCTGGATATGTGTATTTGTGAACCATTCCATTGTAGATTTTGCTTTATGTTTTGGATCATTGTCTTGTTGGAAGACAAATCTCCGTCCCAGTCTCAGGTCTTTTGCAGACTCCATCAGGTTTTCTTCCAGAATTGTCCTGTATTTGGCTCAATCTATTTTCCCATCAATTTTAACCATCTTCCCTGTCCCTGCTGAAGAAAAGCAGGCCCAAACCATGATGCTGCCACCACCATGTTTGACAGTGGGGATGGTGTGTTCAGGGTGATGAGCTGTGTTGCTTTCTACGCCAAACATAACGTTTTGCATTGTTGCCAAAAAGTTCGATTTTGGTTTAATCTGACCAGAACACCTTCTTCCACATGTTTGGTGTGTCTCCCAGGTGGCTTGTGGCAAACTTTAAACAACACTTTTTATGGATATCTTTAAGAAATGGCTTTCTTCTTGCCACTCTTCCATAAAGGCCAGATTTGTGCAGTATACGACTGATTGTTGTCCTATGGACAGAGTCTCCCACCTCAGCTGTAGATCTCTGCAGTTCATCCAGAGTGATCATGGGCCTCTTGGCTGCATCTCTGATCAGTCTTCTCCTTGTATGAGCTGAAAGTTTAGAGGGACGGCCAGGTCTTCGTAGATTTGCAGTGGTCTGATACTCCTTCCAATTCAATATTATCGCTTGCACAGTGCTCCTTGGGATGTTTAAAGCTTGGGAAATCTTTTTGTATCCAAATCCGGCTTTAAACTTCTCCACAACAGTATCTCGGACCTGCCCGGTGTGTTCCTTGTTCTTCATGATGCTCTCTGCGCTTTAAACGGACCTCTTAGACTATCACAGCGCAGGTGTATTTATACGGAGACTTGATTACACACAGGTGGATTCTATTTATCATCATTAGTCATTTAGGTCAACATTGGATCATTCAGAGATCCTCACTGAACTTCTGGAGAGAGTTTGCTGCACTGAAAGTAAAGGGGCTGAATAATTTTGCACGCCCAATTTTTCAGTTTTTTATTTGTTAACAAAGTTTGAAATATCCAATAAATTTTGTTCCACTTCATGATTGTGTCCCACTTGTTGTTGATTCTTCACAAAAAATTACAGTTTTATATCTTTATGTTTGAAGCCTTAAATGTGGCAAAAGTTCGCAAAGTTCAAGGGGGCCGAATACTTTCGCAAGGCACTGTATGTATGTATATAATATGTTAACTATCAGTCCTTCCACACATGCCAGGGTGCTAGGGGTAACCCTGGACTCTGCACTGTCCTTTCAGGCTCACATCCAATCCCTGTCCAAATCATGCCGCCTTAACCTCTGCAACATCGCTAGAATACGGGCCTTTTTAACCAACGACACCACCAAGCTTTTAATTCACGCCCTGGTTATCTCTCGCCTTGACTACTGCAACTCCCTCCTCATTGGATTACCTTTACATAGATTATCCCCCCTTCAATCCGTAATGAATGCTGCTGCAAGACTTATCCACCTTACCAACCGTTCAGTATCCTCCACCCCTCTCTGCCAATTACTTCACTGGCTTCCATTCACCCAACAAATAAAATTCAAAGTGCTAACAATAGTTTACAATGCCATCCACAACTCTGCCCCCAGCTACATCACTAACCTGATCTCAAAATATCAACAAGGCCACTCCCTCCCAAGACCTCCTGCTCTCTAGCTCCCTTGTCACCTCTTCCCATGCTCGCCTCCAGGATTTCTCCAGCGCTTCTCCCATTCTTTGGAACTCTCTACCCCAATCTGTCCGACTGTCCCCTAATCAATCCATCTTTAGACAATCCCTGAAAACCCTCCTCTTTAAAGAAGTCTATCCGGCTACTAACTAATACACTGTTTCACTTTCTCCATCAGCTCATCCCCCCACAGCTATTACCTTTTGTATCAATTGACCCTCCCTTTTAGATTGTAAGCTCTAACGAGCAGGGCCCTCTGATTCCTCTTGTTCCAAATTGTATTGTAACTGTAATGTCTGCCTTCATTTTTTTAAGCACTGCGCAAACTGTTGGCGCTATATAAATCCTGTATAATAATAATAATGTTAAGCGATTTCATACCAGAGAAGCCCACAAGAGTGGCGGTTAATCGTGCTCTCTCCCAAGCCCACAAAATACATATTTTGCTATAGAAATCGCCTGACCCTCCCTCACACCAAATGTGGGTAATGCACATGGGACACACCCTTATGTTTTAAAAATATGTGTATCAACATAGGGGATGCTTAGAAAAGTTTGAACTGATATAGGCACCATGGTTGGATACTCCTGGACTTAGCCTGCGGGAACTTGTTCAGATGCGGCTTGTGCAATGTCCAGACAGACCCGTCCAGGCTAGATCTATTGAATAACGCAGTAGAGAATGTGGGTATTTAATCTGGTTCAATGTGATATATTTTGTATGTCAGCATCTGGGATGTTTATAACGTGCTTTAATGTAGATCATGGACGACTGTCACCGACATGTATCTGTATCTGTGTCTGTGCTGGGTTTTTATTTTTGCTTTTTTTCTGTTCAATAAAGAACCTGTTTGATATAAAAAAAAAAATGTAAAAGAAAAATCATGAACACACTTACATAAAGGCAAAAATACACATAACAAATATAGAAATTACAGCACCATTTAAACATGTTCTCACACAAAGCATATTCTGTCCTTATCTTTACTGTTAATTTGCCAAGGAAGGGTGGCCACACAGCTACTAAAAAGTCAACCCATAAATCTGGCGGGCAGATGAATAAATTATATGCCACACCTTTGCTGATAGCATTGTTATAGTTATTTCATAGGAAGTTACAGAGCAGAATCATTTGGAAAACTATTATGGCTCCTTCAAGGGATATTAAACAGAAACTCTGCAAGCAACATGATTCATAACAGAATATAATACATTGGAAGGAAACACTACTCATTCTCGTTTGTGACATTTCGGACATTAGTAAGCCCCAGCCATTGTTTGCTTTAAGTGTGGCATTTTCCAGTGCAAGTGACCATTACATTATTTATGATGATCAGTGTGTGGGAAATTTCTGAGCACAGTATGTGGTGGGAGAAAGTCCTTGTTCAATTTGTGAAAGTTTACATGCTTGGGAAAGCCCTGCAGCGGAGGTGAAGAACACTAACACAGTGAAGGAATTAAGTAATTACAGACACAGAGGGGACTCCTGCATAGGAAAACAAGATCAAAGGATTATTAAGTTGTGAGAAGTCAGAATGAATAAGCTGAGTAGCAACATTTATCAGGATTCTGGATATGCAGAACAAGATCTGGTTCAAGCAACACTTGGGGCACCAACAGAAAGGTCTCCTTTTTAGGTCGCTTTGAAGTAGGGTAAATATTTTACATGACATGCTTTGATGTGTTAATATATACTAGTACATCAGAACAAGACACCTTCAGAAACCTTTGTATTTTTGGGACTGCTGAATAATTATGCAGTGCAGAAGGTTGTAATGATATCCCGTACTGGACACATGAAAAGCTGTAGCAAGTGGCCATGTTGTTCAGTTATTAAAGGGTCAGCCATGACAGTCTTGCAGAACAGTTACACATTGCTGCAGTGATATTACCCCCTCCCTCCTGCTCTAATTCATGGAATGCATAGGTTTTAAACTTCAAAAGAGCTGTTATCTCAACTCAGAGACATCAGAAACCAGCGCTTAGGCCTGTGCAGAGCTGTTAGCAGCTATTTGAGTCCTGGCAGGATGTCTGTTTCTGCTGTCCAAGTCTATCGTAAAACTATGACCATGCCATAAAGGATATCCAAAACGAATGGGGATCGTAAAAAGGCAATCAGAGAGCTCTGCCTAATTCAAAACATAGCAAATCCACACACGATTCATAAACTCAGACAGGAACATGAGACATTAATAATAGGTATATATTTGAATGAGAAATGTCACACTGAACAAAATAAGATCATACATGACCACACTAGCACATATAAAAGGGAAGATAGCTGTCAGATATTCTCTGAGTGACAAGTTTATCTGAGCTTCCTTGTGTTTACTATCCATGGAGCGAAAGTCAAAGCTGAACAATAATCTATCAGTTTCAAGAATGCAACCGGTAAATATTGGAAGATATGAATAGTGGTAAAAACTGTTTGTAGAGGAGGGACCTGATATTGTCATCATAAACCGAGGACAGCCCATGGACACTCCGTTTTATTGGTCAGGGGCATCTGTCAACACCCCTTTGATCCTGGGGAAAAAGAGACATGCCTAACCAGTTGAGAGTTCTCTTGTACCATCAAAGCAGGAACATCTGTCAAGCTTGAGAATTGATAACACCTGGCTCACCGACTGAACTCTAATAACACCCAGGACATTGATTGCAAGTGTTCTTCCTCCTCAATTCTATCTTATTTTTCTATTTCTGAATTTTGTCTCTGTTTCTTTGAAACACCTTTTTTCTGTGAATATTTTATTTCAACTACAACATGCGATTAGAGCTCTTATTATTTTTAGAAGCTCACAAACACATTTATAGATTTATTTATCATCGGATCCTTATGTAGTCTACAGCTTTTTAAGTTAAGATCAATAGGTATTAATTTCTGGAGGCAGATAGAGTGGTCCACCTCATCTAGAGTTAAGCGCTGATTTTCTGTTTATACAACTATTGTGATACGTGGGGACAATATCAAATTAGCTGCTTGCTCGGAGGAGTTCCACGTCTGATTTTAGTTTTCTTCTAGAGTCTCCAGAGTGTCGCTTACCTCATTCTAGCGCATAAGTTTACTATTTCAGTGTGCTACATACGATTATTCTAAAATCATAATTGGTATTGCTAGACTAACGAGCTTCCTTCTGCTCGGACCAAACAGTGGGTGGCATGTAAAGGGTTAATTGCTTAAACAGTCCAGTGACAAACACTCTCAGGCTGCTGGCACCAGATTGTGGTCCCGCGAACTAGAAAATCTTTGTGCAGGGTGCAGCTGAGGGTGGCATTGTTACGTAAGTGACAGCATGGTGTGGGCTTGGCTGGTCCTTTGTCACGAGAAGGGCAGGGATCTGATATCCGCATTTGTCACAAAGGTCACATTACAAACTTTTTTTTTTTTTAAATATCGGAATGTTTAGTAAAATTAAGAAAATATCAAACACTATTACCATAAAACTGGCCTTAGATATTTGCGAATGCTCCGATGTACATGCATTATTCAAAAACCTCACAAGGAAATCTGCACTGGTCAAATCTGAAATCCTGTTTGGGCAATGTAAAAGACACATGCAGACTGTTCCGGACTGTCTTATCTCTGGAGAAGCAAAAGCAATGGATTAAAGTGTTACTAAACCCAGGACCCTGCATTCACTATATCTGGTCTCCCACAGTACTCAGAACATGGAAATTCAATTATTTTACTGAAAAAAACTGTTAAATACCTTTTCTCATCAGCAGTATAGAGCAGTCTTGTGACTCCTATCAGTGTCTGGTAAAGCTTGTATGAGGAGTTTTCACCCTACTCTGAGTGTCCTTTGAGGCTGCATGACCCCTGACCCTCTGTCTAGACAGTGCTGATTGGCCCTGTGACGATCACATGCACCCTCCCAAGGAAAAATTAAATACACACCAAACTGAACATGTGCAGAGTGACTCCAAAGGCTCTGTTCTATCAGGAGATGGACTGGGGACAGTTGAAGGAGAGGATCAGATAAGACAGGATCAAACAGCCTTTTTTCCCAATGCAGAGGATTAACCCCTTAGGTTCCACAGTGAGTATACCAAGCATGCTTTACGGCATATACAGACTAATTTTACTCTTGTGGGTTTAGTAACACTTTTTCTATTTTATCCATTTTCTAGGGCCACTGGGAAGAATGTCACGTAGATATAAGACTGTGAGCAGATCAGAATACCACCATCTAATATTCATGGGCACTGCACTGTGGCTCACTTAAGCTGGCCATATGCTGATTGGAATTCAGCCAAGCCAGCAGGAACCAGATGAATTGCAATCACTGTGTGGGCTAACACACTTAACAGAGGTCCATTGTTTAACCACTTCTTTCGAAGGGACATGCTTGAAAAATCTTCCATCAGTCAGTGGCCTCAGTCGCTGATCAGTGGAGGATGCCACTTTCAGAATACAATGTCTTGGTAGGCGGAGGGGGGGGTTTCCTTCATCTCCCTTGTTTGTGTGGATGGAGAAATCTGTTAGCTACTAAGTACAGTATATAGGCCTATTAAAACCTGCTTGTGTATGTTACCATTTTTGTTGTAACACATGTGGAACATTAAGGCCAGCATAAGGATTAATTCCATGTCCCGCGGGTGTTGCAGCACACATGGTAACAGACATAAGTAGGTGTTACTAGGTCTATATAGTTAGTTTCCATATCCTTTTAATAAGCTGCAGCACAAAGATGTGAAACAACCACATGGTAAACAAGAGGAATTCGACTTGGATGTATCTGCATGCATGCTTTGCTGCAAAAAAAAAAACTGACAAGTGTAAAAAGACTCTGAATGTTTTATACCTGGGATTCCCAAACTACGGCCCTCCAGCTGTTGCAGAACTACACATCCCATGAGGCATTGTAAAACTCTGACATTCACATACATGACTAGGCATGATGGGAATTGTAGTTCCTGAGCAACTGGAGGGCCGTAGTTTGGGAATCCCTGTTTTATACTGTACACATCATGCTCTGACTTGTATTTGATTATTACTTACTAATTATGTGGCTACAACAGCACCATAAACATAATAAATACAATCCAAAGAGTGCAGGTTATACACAAACTTCAAAACACAATCTTTATTATTCATGAGCTGCACATTCAAAAATATCTCAAAAATGACCTCCAACCATAAGAACATTCATTTAACCATTTGACCTCCAAAAGATTTACCCCCCTTCATGACCAGGCCATTTTTTTGTGATAAAGCCCTGCGTTATTTTAACTGACACTTGTGCAGTCGTGCAATGCTTTTTTGCGCTATAAACATTTTTTACTTTCTGCTATAAAACATATCTAATAAAAAATGTAAAAAATTTAATTTCTTAATAATTTTAGGCCAATATGTATTCTGCTACTTTTTTTGGGTAAAAAAAAAAATCCCAATAAGTGTATATTGATTGGTTTGCGCAAATAGTTATAGCGTCTGCAAACTATGGGATATAGCTATGGAACAGTCTGTGTTTATGAAGATATAAAAATATTTTGTCTTTATTTTGTATATATCTTATTAATTTTTTTATTTAATTATTTGTTTGTTATTTCATTAGTATACATGAGCAATAACCGTAATCCCCTGAAGAAGCTATATTTATGTAGCGAAACATGTCGAGAAATTTTGGATTAATTGAATGATTAAACATGCAGAGAATATATTTTTTATATATACATGTATGTTTTTAATATCTATGACAAATACCAATTGATATTTTTTTAATAATGTCTTGTGTTTCTCGCATCTTAAAAACCCTACCTAGTATACTCTTGCTTTATGTTTAAGTGATCCAGGGTGTGGTGCGTTATTTATCTATTGGTACATTCATCCTTATCCAAGTATATAATACATAGCTAGGGAAACGTTATTTATTTTTTACTAGTAATGGCGGTGATCAGCGACGTGTAGCGGGACTGTGATATTGTGGCAGAATATTCGGACACTACCCAAAACTTTTTTTGGGGACCAATGACACTAGAACAGTGATCAGTGCTCTAAAAATATGCACTGTCACTGTACTAATGACACTGGCTGGAAGGGGTTACCATCAGGGTAAAAGGGTAAACTGTGTGCTTAGTTTGTGCTTACTCGCTGTGAGGGAGGTGCTTGAACTATGGAAAGACATCGATCAATGTTCCTCCCAGGAGCAAAGCTGTGGGAAGGACCAAACAGGCCGCCTGCAGAAAATGACAGGAAGGAGGATACAAAACCATGGAGGGAGAGAGAAGTATTAAGCTGGATTACCTATTTATGGGATGGGATGAGACATACACCATCCATTCTAAGAAGCCTTTACTATGCACTGATCCAGTTAGAGGGCTTTCTTTAAAAGTAGCAATTCTTTTAGTCCCTTCTCACCATAACCTGTATGGTTTTACTGCCTTTATAATGTTAGAGGTGTGTCCTATTCTAGTACGGTCAGAATGTATATTCTGTTGTATATGTATATTATGTTCACAATTGCTTGAGATCTGTAGATATGCAGCAAAACCAAAAAACATAAAAACCTGTGGATTTAAATGTATATTTTTATTTTAAATTTTACACTGTAAACACAAACCAGTACATCACTGACAAAAAGAAAGAAGAATAAAAATAAAGAGAATAGTCTACAACACATTGTCAACATGTCCAGTTGTAGGTTAGAAACTGAAAATAGTAAAATTTAATTTTCTTTCCATTCCATACTATCAGTCTGGAAGAGCTCCTTGAGTGGAATAACTGGTAAAGGCCAGATGAAGAATGTAAGTTGGAATTGGATTGGCTGATGGAGGATTACAGGCATTTTCCATTGAGGACTTATGAACGCCAATAAAATACTATTTTGAAACAGTAACACAAATTTATGCACAAAAAAATGTGAAAACAACAATACCTTCTAATTCTAACCAAGGAATAATACAGAAGTGGTCGACAGAGTGAAGATGTTCATGTTAACCATTTGTAATAATAATAATTCCATTTTTTTTTCTGGTTTATTCCTGAAAATCTAAGATTCTGTTTGGTTGTTAAAGCCAAAAACTCTGCAGTTCATTTTATAAAATACTCCTGTTCATTCAATTTCCCTAAATTAGATGACAGAAACAAATCTCTACCTGCTGTGGGCAATAGGAAAGCTGTACATCTATAAGCTGATTATGTAGCAAGCTAGGCCAGTTTACACCACGTTTGCTGATAGGTGGCCAGGGACTGAAATGGCTTAGCCATGCAATTAATATACCATCATATGATTGGTCATGTGCCAAATATCTAAACTGGGCCTCCTGAGTTTAAGCCCAGGACATGGGAAAGTCTTATCTTCAAAAAGCTAAGCTGGTCATACAAGTGGGAATCTGATGAAGTGACTGCATCTTCTATTCCATTTTTTTTGCTGAAAGCAAAGCAATCAGAATAGTGGTTTTAAACTGCAATGAGATGCAAAGAGATGGCATTGAAATCACCTCGGCAGAACCTGGTGGGTAACTGACAATTTTCAACAAAACAAATCATTTTTTCAATTGTCAATTTGAGCCGTCAAACAGTATTGAAGCGGTTATTTATTATCGAGAATACATTTTACAATTGACCAATTTGTGGTAGTCAGTCAAACTCTTGGGTAGTACAGTGCTTATTTTCTGGTGATCATAGGTGCGATTTCTGGGGGATTGAAAATGGCTGAAATCAACTGAAAATTGCCATGTCTGTTGGGTTTTAGGGTTTGCTTTATACTTTTTTTTATCTCAAAGAAGTTTATTGAGAAAAGAGCAAACAAAACAAATAGCGCAGGTTCCAGATAATACATGTCAGCAACAATAATGTTATAGATCCACTTTCCATCATCAATGGGTGTTTTCCCCTCAGAGCATAACAACAGCACCACACTATAAATCCCACAATAGCAACAGTGTTAAAGAAGCAGCATGTCCAAAACCAGGTCCACTGGAGGTATCTAACAATGGGGACCATCATTTAGTTAATTTACCCAGGCACCCTCTATGTTGGAAGATATAGCGTTCCAAATGTAGAGTGTCCCCATTTGATTGATCTATTCCTCCAGTGTGGGAGGATCAACTGCCTTTCAATTCCTGCAAATTAGTTGCAGGCCTGAAAGAGAACTCTAGCAATAGCCTGTTTAGGAATATCTTCAATTGGAAGCTCATCTAGGATCCCCAGTCGACACGGTTTAGGATTTACCTGGATTTTAACCTGGAACACCCTATTAATGGTATTGAGAGGCTTTGCTTTATCCTTAGTCATACTCTTGTTCTAATAAAAAAGTCAAATAAAGCAGGCATCATTTATGAAGATAATTTCTTAAATAAAATGAGTATCCTAAAGGTGTCTTGACTTGACAAACGTAGAATCATTGGTATACAACAATCATTTTTAATCTTATTTATTTTTCCCAGTAAAAAAGATGGAAATGGCAGAAAGTGGACATGTCCTGCAATCAAGGAAAATACAACGACCAGTGTAAATTCACCAGAGGTCCTTATTTTGTGGCTATAATATGAATTCAGTCATTCATCTTTCTCTCCTTCTTCTGCTTCATCAGTTTTTTGCTTTCCTCTCTTCTCCTCTTATTCATTGGGTTCCTTGGATCGTATATCTCAAACGTGTCCTCATCTTGCATGTTGGCATCTTTTACCTTCCGACTCTTCTCATCAAACTGGAGTACATGAGACATCCTGAAAGAAGATGTTGATGTTAACATATGGAAAGTACGTGGAACAGATTCCATTATCATTAAGTGAGCAATCATATAAAAATGATAAAGCACAGTGTATGATGGCGGATACAGGATGCTGTAAATTAGGATGAAGGGGTGGTTATCTGTGTTCTGTTCCTGGATTCTGTGACTGGAAAATAAAATATGTTATAGTTAATCCTAAACACTTATGGGGAAACTAAAGTTTGCATAGGTAGATTTGGCCCAAGTACTTAGTATACAGAACTTTGGCACCTTCATAAATCTGACGGCTAAGGGAATCTATTAAACAGTGCAATGGTTTGTGTTTTCCCATAGGAGATATTAAAAGGCAAACAAGGTAAATGGAATTTCATTCTGTAACCCAAATAAAGAGCAGACAGAGCAAGACTGAGAAATATACATTTCACAAAAAATATAAATCTACTGACTCTACTAACATGTATGGATTAAAGACTGTCGACTGGATTTCACAAGATGACTCGAAAACAATTAGACATTACTGGAGTATTCTAAATTTTAAGCATGAACCATACAGCCAACTGTTTCACCAATAGAAGAGAGGCACTTGCAGTCACGGTAGTGAAATCTTTTCTTGTTTGGTGAATTTATAATCAGTATGCAGAATAAGAAGTGGGCAGCAGGTGTACTCAACGAGACTTGCAAAAAGGAGGAATTTCAACATGATTTTATGAATTTAAATTTATGCTACAATAAAATGGAGCTGTAATTACAGCACGAGGCTACGGTAAACATGGCACTCGATCCATTCTATATACACTGCTCAAAAAAATGAAAGTAACAATTTTTAATCAGAGTACAGCATCAAGTCAATTAAGCTCCTGGGATATTGATCTGGTCAGTTAAGTAGCGGAAGGGGTTGTTAATCCGTTTCAGCTGCTTTGGCGTTAATTAAATTGTCAACAGGTGCACTAGATGGGCAACAATGAGACAACCCCCAAAACAGGAATGGTTTTACAGGTGGAGGCCACAGGAAATTTTTTTCCCTACTCATTTTTTCTATTTTTTACTAGTTTTGCATTTGGCTAGGGTCAGTGTCACTTCTGCTAGCATGAGCCGATACCTGGACCCTATAGAGGTTGCACAGGCAGTCCAACTCCTCCAGGATGGCACATCAACATGTGCCATTGCCAAAAGGTTTACTGTGTCTCCCAGCACAGTCTCAAGAGCACAGAGGAGATTCCAGGGGACAGGCAGTTACTCTAGGAGAGCTGGATGGGGTCATAGAAGGTCCTTAACCCACCATTGGCAGGACTGGTATCTGTTCCTTTGTGCATGGAGGAACAGGATGAAAACTGCCAGAGCCATTCAAAATGACCTCCAGCAGGCCACCGGTGCAACTTAATGAGGTGTGCCTGAGAGCCCGATGTCCTCTAGTGGGCCCTTTGCTCACTGCCAGCACTGTGGCGCTCAATTGGCATTTGCCTTTGAACACCAGAATTGGCAGGTCCACCACTGGTGCCCAGTGCTTTTCACAGATGAAAGCAGGTTCACCCTGAGCACATGTGACAGAGGTGAAAGGATCTGGAGAAGCTGTGGAGAACATTATGCTGCCTGTAACATCATTCAGCATGACTGGTTTGGTGGTGGGTCAGTAATGGTCTGGGGAGGCATATCTATGGAGGGACGCACAGACCTCTACAGGCTAGACAATGGCACCCTGACTGGCATTAGGTATCAGGATGAAATCCTTGGACCCATGGTCAAACCTATGCTGGTGCAGTGGGACCTGGGTTCCTCCTGGTGCACAATAATGCCCCGCCATATGTGGCGAGCGTATGCAGCCAGTTCCTGGGGAATGAAGGAATTGATACCAATGAATGGCCCCCACACTCACCTGACCTAAATCCAACAGAACCCCTCTGAGACATTATGTTTTGGTCCATCTGATGCCGCCAGGTTACACCTCAGCCTTTTAAGGAGCTCAGTGATGCCCTGGTCCAGATCTGGGAGGAAATACCCCAGGACACCATCTGTTGTCTCATTAGGAGCATGCCCCGACGTTTTTAGGCATGCATGCAAGCACGTGGGGGCCATACAAACTACAAAGTATAATTTTGAGTTGCTGCAATGAAATTTCAGCAAAATAGAATAGCCTGCTGCATCATTTTTTCACTTTGATTTTTGGGGGTGTCTTAGAGTACAGCCCTCTGTCGGTTGATAATTTTCATTTCCCTCAAACAATGTGGCATACTTTCGTCCCTAACACCTTACCCAGTCCATATCAGAATAAATATCCAGCATGTCATTTTTCCCATTGAGATCTGATGTGTTTTCAAAGTGTTCCTTTAATTTTTTTGAGCAGTGTATATAGCGCGCGGTGGAACATCCAATCATTCCCCATGATGAAGTCACAAGCCCTGTGATGAAATGCACATGGGCGGGACCTGTGTTGCAATATTGCATGATTGCTATATTTCACAATAAGGCTGGAGACATTTGGTGTGATTTCACATCTGTTACATGTAAGTGTGGTTTAATAACATTATAAAAAGGATTAGCACTATCATAGTGTTTTTTTTTTTTTGCATGGTACTGAGCAGAGGAGTGAAGTTGGGGAGTGCCAGTGGAAGGAGGAATGGAAACGTAAGACCGGTGTCATTCTGGAATACTTACCTTGATCCACTTAGAGGGACATAAGCATTATTTGACCAAGGATGTTAAATCCAAATGAGAGCACATCTGGTGATGGTGGATACACGGAACGGATTTAATAATTAGGCATGCATGGTGGATGTTAAAACAGCATTTAAGATATTTATTTTGGAGAGACTTTGAAGGAGTTTTTTGTGTCAGTGAAATTTTGCATGAATAATAACCTGTAAATGTTTTGCCAGGGTGCAGCCCACCTTTCTCAAGAAAAGAAAGGTTGCCATTATTAAAACCACACTGGGTACACCTAAAGCCTACTTTATATTCTACATACTTTTTTCATAGATTGCACCTTGGCCAATATCCCTACAAGTGTGTGTGTGTGAGTAGTAGCCCATTTCTACATGAACTACTATATAGAGTAATTGAATCGGCGTGACCACAATATACCCCCAAAAAAGCCTGTATTGTATGTTCCGGCATTCATTTTTTCTTTTACCTTGGGAGAGACAGCTTGTGTTAGGATACAGTCACACTGGCGATTTAGGCTGGTGCAAATTATAGCAGCAAGAATCAAAAGATTCCTGCTGGGGCTCTGAGCGGCAGGTGGGGCAACAAGCCCTGCTCACTATAATGACAAGCCGGGAGCAGCTGTCTGTACAGCTAGCAATTACCACCTGCATTTACGCATCCAGCAGCGAGCACTGCACGTAATTGCTGGTTGTGCAGAGTCACAAAGCACACCTAGCTGCTCAGAACAGCAACAAGAATCAAAAGATTGCTGCTGCTACAATTTGCAGCAGCCTAAATCACCAGGGTGACTTTGGTCTAACTCCCTGTTACATCTACACCAGGTGTAATAAATCCACGCAGGGGTAACTGCTGGGAGGACAGCTCCTGCTGACAACCCCCTCCAGAACTACATCTTCCAAGGGAGCATTTCTTCCTACACACAGAGTCTGGGCAACCTCTAGGAGTAATGGCAGCAGCACTGTTTTGCTGAAAAAGAAATCAATGTATGCACATGGAGAATGACAGAGGGGCAAAGTAGGCAGAGATCTTGGGTAGGGCTAATACCGCCGCTTTTCTGCACCTTCAGGGCTTTTAAAGGGATAAAACATAAGAAAATGTGCATTTATTACAAAAATGATTTGCATGTATTTATTTGTTTTTGCAAAGATATACATTTTAACCACTTCAACTCCAGCGACATACTGGTACATCACTGGCCTTTAACCACTTTGCCACTGAGTACTGTAGTACTACTGCGGCAAAGTGGCTCGTTATCATCTGACGACGTAGACCTACGTCGTCAGACACTCCCCCTTGTGGGCGGCGCTGCGCGCCGCCGGAGGCTCGCTCCCGCTGTATTCAGTCACAGCGGGAGTCGGGCCAGGGGAGGAGCAGCGGCGATCGCCGCTGCTCTGCCCCGATCGTCGGGGATCTAGTGTGGAGATCCGCCCGCCTGTGTAAACACAAGCGGGCGGATCTCCCAAGTGACAGGGAGTGACAGATCGGAGTGTTCAGCATAGCTGAACACTCCGATCTGTCCCTGGCTCACACAGTCACCTCCCCCCCCACACGTCAGTAAGCACCAGGCATACATTAACCCCTCCCTCTCCAATAAAATTAACCCCTTCCCTGCCAGTGTCATTTTTACAGTAACAGTGCATATATATAGCACTGATTACTGCAGTAATGTCACTGGTACCCCCAAAAGTGTCAAAAATGTCAGTCAAGGGTCCGATCTGTCCGCCGCAATGTCGCAGTCCCGCAAAAAAAATTGCAGATCGCCGCCATTACGCGTTAAAAAAAAAAAAACACCAAAAATGACAGATATCTTTCCCTTTGTTAGTAAACGCAATAACTTTTGCGCAAACCAATCAAAATACGCTTATTGTGAATTTTTTTACCAAACATAGGTAGCAGAAAACAAATTGGCCAAAAATTTAAAAAAATTTTGATTTTTACATTTTTTTGGGGGGAATTTCATATAAAAAAATGTGAAAAATATTGTTTTTTCAAAATTTACGCTCTTTTTTTGTTTATAGCGCAAAAAGTAAAAATCGCACAGGTGATCAAATACCACCAAAAGAAAGCTCTGTTTGTGGGAAAAAAAGGACGTAAATTTAGTTTGGGTATGGTGTCGCACGACCGCGCAATTGTCAGTTAAAGTCGCACAGCGCCGAATCGCAAAAAGTGGCCCAGACGTAAGACAGCAAAATGCTCTAGTGGTAAAGTGGTTAAATGGGTATACCAGGATGATGCCTGCAGCTGCGGGCCAGTATTGTTTTTTAGAGCTCAAGGTAAGCTTTCCTGTAAAAGCAACCCCAGCGGCTAATTAGCCGCTGGGATTTATTTTACAAGCAGCGGGAGGGGAGGTCCCCCCTTCTTCGCCGCCTTCTGCTGCTTTCTCAGGCTCTACAATCCCACCGGAAGACCAAGCGACCAGCCGACACTTCTACCGGCTGACCATAGAGGTATTCAGAGACTGGAACGACTTTGATTGCCTCTGTGGTGTAGGAAACCGGAAGTGATGAGCATACATCATGTCTGGTTTCCCAGAATGTAAATGTTTAAATAGGGAAAGCATTTGATTAGACTCATCTCATAAGGGCAGAGGAGACATCTAGGATCTTAAATTCCTTCAGATTACAATAAAAGTGATCAAAACAAAACAAAAAATAAAATGAAAGTGACAATGTAAAAATAATAACAAAAAATACATTTTTAAAGTGCCTCCATTCCCCTGTGCTCGTGCGCAAAGACAAATCCACGCATTGGTCCAGCACGTGCGCAAACAGCGATCATCTCACATATGTGAGGTATCACCGCAAACGTCAGATCGTGGACAGTAATTCTAGCACCAGACCTACTGTGTAAATTTAAAGTGGTAACCTGTAAAGGCTTTTGAATGGTTGCCTATAGATAGTAAAATTTACGACATTTGTCGCCGTAGCATGGGCGTGCGCAATTTTAAAGCGTGACATGTTTGGTATCCTTTTCCTCAGAGTAACATTATCTTTTAAGTTTTACCAAACAATTGGGCATTAAACCGTGTTTCTGTGAATTCAAAATTTAAAAAAGTGCATTTTTTCCAAAAGATTGCGTTTGAAAAACCACTACATAAATACCGTGTGACAAACAATTGCAATGCCCACCATTTTATTCTGTAGGGCCTCTGCTTTAAAAAAATAAAAATATAATGTTTGAAGTTTCTAAGTAATTTTCTAGCAAAAAATACAGATTTTTACATGTAAACAAAAAGTGCCAGAAAAGGTCAGGTCTTGTTTGGATAGACTGCAGAAAGGTTAAAAATGTATTTTGGGTCTTTACTATCTGGGGTAAATCCAAACATAGGGAGTAATAGGCAGGTGGAAAGCATTTAAAGATTAGAGAAGGGTTAAAACTTCAGTCCATTTTTACTTGCTTTCTGTGTGGGAGGTTTCCTCACACTTCCTGTGTAGTCACTGGTGTAGGAAGTGAAGGAAAATCTCCCTGCAATGACACATACAGCAATAAAAACTTGACAGCGTTTTCACCTGTTTCTATTCTATAAAAATATAAAAATAAATAAAATAAAACATTTTGGCTATAGTCATGCTTTAGGCCACGTGCACACGGCTGCTTGTCTAGCAGCTGCTAAATGTATAGGACTAGAATAGCTAGTGAGCATTGAAAAGTACAACAGAGCTTTTTAAAAACAGGAGGTATTTACATGTCATCACTTTCGACACAAATTAAAAAAAAAAACGAAGGGTTTACTCCTCCCTTTTAGGACAAAAAGCAGAGCCATTACAATCATTTCTACCCCTGTGGCCATCTGTACATCCCAAACTGCTGGCTTTTAGCACAGATACAGTCTTAGTGTACAAAGTGGAATGGTTATGGACTATATCTGTGCTAGAAAGCAGCAGTTCAGAATGAACAGTTATCTCCTGGGACATATAGAAAACATTTGGCTCCATCCTATATCCTTACATGGAGACCAACAGTTTTTTTGGATGTGTGTTGTGATGACATTTAAATATCTTCTGTTTTAGAAAAGCATACCACACTTAAATGTATAGGAAATCTTATATTATGAACACAACTTCACTGATAATGCATTGGTACAGAATGTTGTAGTGTTAAAAATGATGATTATTATTATAATATAGGATGTATATAGCGCCAACAGCCTGCGCAGCGCTTTACAAAATGAAGGCAGACAGTACAGGTACAATACAATTTGGTACAGGAGGAATCAGAAGGCTCACAATCTAAGAGGTAGGGTCAAGTGATACAAAAGGTAATAACTGTGGGGGATGAGCTAATGGAGAAAGTAAAAACGCAATATATTAGTTATAAGCAGGATAGTCTTCTTTACAGCGTAACCTCCAGCTACAAACATCTGCAACACTGTCACTCACCAGGTGATTGCACGCATTCTTCTGTAGCTATCCTCCAACTGAGAGGTTTTACCCCATATTGACACTGTGGGGTTGTTTTAAGCTCCGTACACATGGGCCGAATGCCGAGCGACATTGACCAGTTCGATAAAAAACCGACCCACATTCGGCCCATGTGTATGCCAGGCAGTTCTTCAGAAGCCGGCTTCTGTCGGACATGTATGCTGGAAAACCAGCAACCAATGGCGGAGAGCACTGATAGGAGTGTTCTAGCGGGGGGGGGGCAACCCCCTGTCACAACAGCTCAGCGGGGGACATTTCTGTACTAACGTTGGATTGGCGGCTCCAACCGGAGCCAACAGTTTTTTTTCGTTTAACCCGCTGGGTTGAATGGGAAAAAAAACTCAAAGTGTGTACCAGGCATTACTAAAACTGGAAAATACGAAATCTGGTACAGCTCTAAATAGAAACCAATCAGCTTCCAAGTTTTTTTTGTCAAAGTTTAATTGAACAAGCTGAAGTCAGAAAACTGATTGGCTACCCTGAACAGCTGCACCAGATTTTGCACTCTCCAGTTTTAGTGAATCAACATCTGTATGTCAATTTAAAGGAAACATTTCCTTGCAGAAACATGGAAGCTGTCATTGAGGACCTCACATTGTGCAAGTACTTGTTTCCTGGCTATCTGGCTACTGTACTTGAGTACTTCTGAGACTTTGGCCTGCAACAAACATGCAGATAAAGAATTCTGACTTTTCTTTGACTTTCCTAAGATGCATATCTGTTTTAATTCAGTGACTCAGAAATATTGACGCAAAGGGGTCAGCATAATAGCCCAGCAACTAGCATTTTTAGAAGGACGTCAGCAATGGCAGTCGAGGCCAACAATGGCAGCCTACAAATTTCTATTACTTTAACCACTTAAGGTCTGCGCTATAGCAGTTTTACTGCTACCGGGTGGCAACTCATTGCCGGATCACGTATATATACATGATAGGGTAGCGGCTCGCTGGAGCTTAGCGGTGGGTACCACGGACTTGATGTCCTCCAGCACCCACCAATCCTTCGGTACAAAGACAGAACAGTGATCTGCTTATGTAAACAAGGCAGATCGCCGTTCTCTCAGTAGGCAAAGCAGGGACAAGGATCCATGTCTACCCCTATGAAAACACCTCCCATTGTACACTGAAACACTAGCTAGGCACACAGTTAGCCCTTTGATTGCCCCTGATGTTAACCCCTTCCCAGCTAGTGTCATTAGTACCTTGACAGTGCATATTTTTTTAGAAATAATCACTGTATTAGTGTCACTGGCCCCCAAAAAGTGTCAGCTAGGGGTTGGAGGTGTATGCTTATCAGCTGGTCCTTTTCAGTTTGTACCATCGCTATAACATCGCTATTAGAGTTTTGAGATACTAGACCAGTCATGGATGGGGGTGGGTTGGGGGAGGTTTGGGCTGCTCCCTTCCACCTGCCTCCTATCCATCCATTTAGCAGCCATGTGCTTCCATTATGGAGACACTCAAATTAGAAAGTGTTAGGACTGCAGGTAACACAGGGTGCCGTGTAGTGGCCCTGCAGCTTACACATGACTTTGCAAATGCGTGTCAACTAAACCCCTGTTCTTTTTTTATATCATGAGACAGGTCTACTTGGTTGGTGGCAGACTGGAGGGTGAGTACATCAGACTGGGGGCTGGCTGGCTTCCATGCACCTCTTTTAATCCTTTTCAACTTTCGTTTTTTCTGATACAAGGATGGAGACGCTGGGCATTACCTGCTGGTGTCTCACCTTAAGTCCCACATAGCCTACATTGTTTAAGTATCAGAATGTCTGCCGCAATATCGCAGTCCCGATACAAGTTACTAATCGCCACCGTTGTAGTAAAAAATAAAAACAAAATAATTATCCCATTGTTTGTAAATACTATAATGTTTGCGCAAAACAATCAATGAGCACGGTCTACCTGCTCTAAATATACGCTTATTGGGATTTTTTTTTCCAAAAACATGTAGCAGAATACATATTGGTCTAAATTGATGAAGAAATTAGAATTGTAAATTTTTTTTTAGTTTTAATTTTCAAAATTGTCTGTCTGTTGTTTATAACGCAAAAAAAAAAATAAAAACCACAGAGGTGATCAAATACCACCAAAAGAAAGCTCTTTTTGTGGGGAAAAAAAGGGACATAAATTTTATTTTGGTACAGTATAGTTAAAATGTATATAAACCCTGGCAACAAATTTATTGGTATATAGCATTAAAAATGGATTTTTGTAAAATCTTACCGTAAAATCCTTTTCTCTTAGCTCATTGACAGACGTAGTCCTCGGTGATACAGCACCTTCGGGTTATGTTGCCTCCACAGGAGCAGGACTAGACAGGAGATTAAAAAGCTCTGGCCACACCCTAGGGGCAGTCCCAGAGGGTATATCCTCTCTCTCTCTGCCTCAGCAAATCAGTTATGTGAAAAAGCAGTCTTTAGAGATTTTAACCCAACCCAACTCAAAAAACAGAGGGGCGGGGACTACGTCTGTCAATGAGCTAAGAGAAAAGGATTTTACGGTAAGATTTTACAAAAATCCATTTTTCTCTAGCGCTCATTGACAGACGTAGTCCTCGGTGATACAGCACCTTCGGGACGTCCCAGAGCAGTATCACAAATGAGGGGTGGGAAAATGAAAATCAAATCCCAATCTAGAAGGCCCAACCGGTGCCAACTAGAAGTTTACAATGCTCATCCTTAATGATGAGACTCAACAAAAAAGAGAAAAATTTTTTTTTTTTTTTTTCAAACAGAAAAAACCCTCGAGGTAGACCACCGGTCTCCTCAAATTGCGGCCTGCAAAACCTTGCGACCAAATGAGGCATCCGCCGATGCCGTCACATCAATTTTATAGAATTTTGTAAAGGTATGTACCGACGACCAGGTGGCCGCCTTACATACCTGGACCACTGACGCCTGATGGCGAAAGGCCCAGGAAGTACTGAGCGCTCGAGTGGAGTGCGCCCTAACAGGGAACGGAGGACTCTGACCCTTAATAGAATAAGCCTGTACCACCGTTTGTCTAATCCATTTGTCAATGGTCGCGGCAGATGCAGGCAAACCCTTTCTGGGGCCATCCGTGATCACAAAAAGTGAATCCGTCTTACGGAATGATTCCGTAGCTTTCAGGTATACCCTGATTGCCCGAACCACATCTAAGGAATGCAACGCATGTTCCCGATGATGCTTGGGCTGAGGACACAAGGAAGGTAGTACAATATCTTCATTCAGATGAAAATCTGAAACCACCTTAGGAAGAAAAGATGGCTTAGGATGAAGTACTACCTTATCCCTATGAATCACTAGGTATGGGGACTGGCATGATAATGCAGCCAGTTCTGACACCCTGCGAGCAGAAGTAATAGCCACCAAGAAGGCCACCTTCTGGGATAAAGTAAGCAAGGGAATCTCCCTGATGTTTTCAAAGGGAGGTTTCTGTAGAACCGACAAAACCAAATTAAGATCCCAGGGCGGTAAGGGCGCGCGGACTGGTGGAGCCAGGTGCCGCACCCCCTGGATGAAATTCCGCACCAAGGACTTGGTAGCTAAAGGCTTCTGAAAGAAGATTGCTAATGCTGAAACTTGACCCTTGATGGTGCTCAAGGCTAGCTTCTGCTCAACCCCTTGTTGCAAAAAGGCCAATATTCGAGTCACCGAATAGGTACGTGGAGGAAATCCTAAAGATTCGCACCACGCAATATAAGTCTTCCATGTGTGATAATAGACCTTGCTGGAAGTCGCTTTCCTTGCTTTAATAAGGGTAGGAATGACTGAAGTAGACAAACCTCTGTCCTTCAGTACTTGGGTCTCAATGGCCAGGCCATTAAAACCAGCGACTGTAAAGCATGATGGTAAATTGGTCCTTGAGACCACAGACACTCCCTGAGACGAAGTTCCCACGGAACGTCTGCGACTAGCATGTCCAAGTCGGTCAGGCCGGCTTGAGGAGGCCAGCCTAGAATTTCTAGGACCACTGGCGCTGATAGAATCTGAACCAGGCGTCCCTAGAGGTATCTGGCCCCGACCATCCGAGAAAGTCTGGTCGTTTTCTGTTCCCACACATTTATCCGATACCTGATTGTTATCAGGAAGGGTGATCTTTTCTGGTTGAACCTCAGGGACCGAAGTCACCCGACTAGAGGCTACTTGGCCTATCTGGTCAACCAGATCCGATTCCTGTGAGGTATAGGGACTAATCTTAGGAAAAGGTAAAGGAAAAGATCTATTCAGGGAACGGTAACTACCGCTTCCTGTAGTACTTAAATGTTGGAAGGGAAGAATCGCACCGGTAGTAGTGGTTGATGCTCGATCTAATGTCCTGAATACCGGTGAAAACGTCCCCCCACCCTGAAACCGGGTGGGGGCGCACCTTCAGGCTGTGTACTCCTTTGCTTCGGGTTTGGCTGGGTTGGTCCTCTGCTTGTCCGACCAGCCTTTCTTGAACCCTCCTGGAGGAGTCTTGCCTTTCCCGCTTGTACCAGCCGGGCGCCCTTTATGGGCGGTAAAGAAAGGTCCTCGCTTGTTGCGAGGTCCCTTAGCTTTAGCAGCCTGTGGCAAAAAAGTGCTCTTGCCCCCAGTGGCATCCTTAATGATTTCATCTAGGTTGGCCCCAAATAGACGATTCCCCTGAAAAGGGAGATTTGTCAAGGTCTTTTTGGAACCTAGGTCAGCTGACCAGCATTTTAACCACAGCACACGTCTGAGGATGACCGCTGACATAGATGCATGCCCTAATAAGGGAGTAGTGTCCAAGGCTGCGTCACAGATAAACTGTAGCCCTTGTATAATCTGTTCCATCAAATCAGATGTCTCCTGGGGAATATCTTTTCCCCTAAGGTCTTGGCGTACCATTCTCGCCCATTCCGTAAGTGTCTGGGAAACTAGACCAATAACAATTACTGGTCTAAATGCTGACCCTATCAGAGAGAAGATGGTGCGGGACTCTGCTTCCATCTTTCGATCCACCGGATCCTTAAAGGACGAAGTGTCCTCCACTGGGATAACCGTGGCTTTATTCAGCCTGGAAATAGGTGGATCCACCACTGGTGGTACCGTCCATTTCTTAATGATGGATTCCTCAAACGGATAGCGTCTAGCAATACGCTTGGAAATAGTAAAGGTACGTTTAGAATGCTCCCATTCTCCTTTAATCTGATTACCGAAACACTTGGGTACAGGAAAAACCTTCACCGTTTTGATGGGCTTATTAGTACCAAAAGGAATCTCTGTTTCAGTTGCCTCTGCCGGTAAAGCCTCAAGTTTTAAGGTTTCCTGCACTGCCACAACTAGTGCGTCCACCAATGCTTCTTCCTGAATTATAGCGGGAGAAGAAACGTCCTCCTCACTGTCTGAGGGGGCTTTACCTGAGACAACAGCCCTTGCAGAGGAACCTGCAACTGCAGTGACCATCTCTGAATCTGAGTCAGAGGTGTCAGATAGTATAGGGGTAGGCGGGGGTCGCTTCCTTGACCCCCGTCCCTGACAGGCCGCCTCCACCCGAGCCACCATAGACTCCAAGATTGCTGTAAATGACTCTACACTCTGTGCACCGGCGGGTCCCGTGGCCCCCTCGAGGGAAACAGGTGGGGGAATATGTGTGGCAGGGTCCATGATAATTCCAGTCACTTCCTGGATAATATAATTCAAAAAAATAAAAAACTTTTTTTTTTTTTTTTTTTTCAGACCCCCAGCGCCACAAAAAGCCCCTTAGTGTTACCTGCTAGGGATCCCTATCGATCGAGAGAGAGAGAGAGATAGACCCCCAGGCTCAACACTTGATGCTCAGAGTTTAACTGCAACAGGTTACAGCGCTGTCTTGACAAACAGGAAGTCTTTTGGCTGGCTGCCCAGGAAGAAAGGAGGCGGCTCCGCCCCTCTGCACGCCTTCCGGCGTCTCCCCTAGCTCCACGAGGTGTTTGGATCACCTCAAACATGGCCGCCCCCATGCTGGAGACGAGGCTACGCCAAAATGGCGGCTCGTGCGATCCAGCAAAAAAAATGGCGGCGGCCTGTACTGAATAGCGGTGTGCTGCAGGGCACACAACACTCTGCATGGGGATTTGGCGTGGGTGGCGGTACCGGCCCTGGCGGACCGCATGGCCATTCGGGAGGCCTGCTAATAGCTGGAGATCTGATTAGGAAGGCAGTCTACATGTCCGTGGCTTCTGACTGGTAGGTAGCTTATTCTTATCACCGTAAGATTCCCAGAATGCCACTGATTACAATCTTTTTAACATATATACAATTAGATTGTTAGCTCCCAAACCAAGCCTCCTGGCTTTTTGCACATAAAATCACACTCAAAGTAGGAGGATCTGTGTCATTTATAGGATAGAGAGGGACTCTATCTTACCATACAGAGAGGGGCCCGCGTTCACCACAAGACCCGTCAGGGGAAAAGGGGGAACATACTACTCACCATACCGGAACCAGGCGGGCACCAACTCCTGACAGTACCCCTCTCCACCGGGGCGGGAGGGCTGTCGACCGATATGGACGCCGTGACTCATGGTCTTTGGCGTTTCAGCGAGACGTTTAACTCGCGGGGTCAGTCCTTTAATGGGACTTTGTCGCGGCCGACCCAGCGCGGAGCTATGGCCTGCACACGCTCGTAGGCTGAACTGGGGTGACCACCGGATCTCAACATCCAGCCCGTCGCCCAGTTCAGCTTTCTTGCTTGAAGATCTCACAGGAACACTGGAGAAAAAAAGCTGTCTAAAAAAATCTTTTAAGAAAAAAATCTTGCCAGGACCTAAGATCCCAGCAAGGTATCTAGGTCCTTACTCCTAACTAGACAGAAAATAACTGATTTGCTGAGGCAGAGAGAGAGAGGATATACCCTCTGGGACTGCCCCTAGGGTGTGGCCAGAGCTTTTTAATTTCCTGTCTAGTCCTGCTCCTGTGGAGGCAACATAACCCGAAGGTGCTGTATCACCGAGGACTACGTCTGTCAATGAGCGCTAGAGAAAAATTGTTTTTTTATAACTTTTTAACATACAAAAAAATAACCCTTGATGCTACCAGGAATTTATTCAGTAGATAGCTTCCTGTGCTGCACTGTTATCAGCGTTTAAATCCTCCGCTGTAATCAATAATATCAGGTGTTACATGTGGCTGCACACACATGTTGATCGGATTGAACAGAGACTATTTTTTCAGTTCCAATGCATGCAATGTTTTCCCAATAGTAGTTCAGCACAGATGCTAGTTGCACGGTTTGTGTTTGACAAACATCTTTATTAGCACACTTCTGTATATGAAATGTGTTAAACAACAGGACAGACCCATGAAAAGATATGAAAATGATGTTAAATTTCTTTATCCAAATTAAGTAAGGAATACAATGTGTACTTCTGAGAAAAAAAAATAAAAATCTCTGCTTCTTAAACGTTGAGGGTTGCTAAATCCTCAAACAGAAGGAACAATTTAAGATGCGCTGGAAAAGAATGTATGCACACGCCGCACAATTATCACTGAAATGTGTCTTAATTGGTTTTTGTTTTGGTTAAACAATGGCTGAAAAATTAGCTGGATTTTAGTTGGGAGGCTTTCTTTGGCTTGGTCACTGTGTCACGTTGCCTGGAATCTTCTCCACTAATCCCTACTGCAGTGACACCTACAAATGAGGCAGAGCTGATCAGCTGCAGGCTTCCTCACTGCGAGAACAGCCAAGAACTCCATCATTACTCTTGCAGATGTTTCTCTGCACTGCTGGGGATTCAATGAATGCTTGAAAACACTCGTTTTCTCAATATTTGTAATTAAAAAAAAAAAAAAAAAATATGCACGGGCTTACAGAAAACAGCACCTCACGAAGATATTAAACAGTTATTACGCAGAGGATTACATATGAGCTAGAAAAATGTAAACCACTTTCCTTTAAAGGGATACAAAACACACACTGTTTAATCTACATTGTCCCTTCTATTTCTGTATGTTAATGATGGCACTGTAATTATTTTAATAAAAAAAAAAAACACATCAAAGTACCTTTTTCCTAATGAATATACAGCTGTCATATGACCCAGCTCTTTCCCAGCCTGTTTGCAGGGAAACCTAAGCAGGAGGAGCTTCTAGTCCTCTGCTACTGGTCACATGTTCCAAAAAAAAAAAAACAGTCTTTAGAATACAGAGTAAAAATATATTAGTATCAATAAACAGTTTTAAATTGCCATGCAACTATAAGTTTGAAATCAAATCTTTATTATTTTGGCAATAGCATTGTGTGGGAGGATTTCTACCAGTCACAGGCTGTGTGACGCCCCTCCAGCTTGTGTTTTAGAATATGAGGGAGGTGAAGCCTCCATTAATCTACATGCAATATCCGTCGGGAGGGAGTCGGCTGTCACTTACCACTGTGTATACGCCCACATGTGTGTCATTATAGTCACATGGCCTGTTCAGTCTTTTCTTTCAAAACTGTACCACATAAAGTCAGAGGAGCTAAAGAGTACTACACCCAAAATAGAAAAACTTAAAGAGGAGCTCCAGTCGTTTCTATGTTTATTAAAAGTCAGCAGCCACAAAAAGGGTAGCTGCTGACTTTTAATAAACACAGAGTCACCTATCCCACGATCCAGCGATGTGCTCACCCAAGTCAGTGCTTGTCTCCCTCTTCCCTCCCCAGCGCCGGCATTTCAACAGTGGGCACCTGGCTGTGACAGTTTGCAGCCTCACGCCCAGGTGCGCACTGAGCATTTGCGAGCCGTGCTGCGTGTCCTGAATGGTCCGGCAGCCATCTGGGACCTGTGACGGGTCCCAGATGACTTCAGGAAAGGAAAGGGGGAGAGAAGAACTTCCGCTCGGATCTCCTAGGTGAAACTAGGTACCCCCCTGAAAAAAAACGACATGCCAAAAGTGACAGGGAAGGGGGAGGAGTACTTAAAGTGGAACTTCCCCTATTGGGTGGAGCTCCAATTTAATTACTTCCAATTTTGGGTGCAGTAAAGAAATCACTATATCATTAGAAATCTCATGCATTTCCCCCCAAAAACACTGAACACAAGCAGAATTTGAAACAAAACAGCACAGGCAACTATGTAGAACCTCTCTCCTATGTAACAAGAAAATGTTGAAATAAGAGCAATTCACCATTCACACTGAGCTCAATCCAAACCCACTCCCTTATCTATTCCACTAAGTACTGTAGTGGCAGAGCTTTCAAGGAAGTATGATACCTTTTAGGTATGATAGGTCTAGCAAATACCCCCACCTTCTATAAACCATTGTTACTGCACAGTCTCCCCTGTACCACTAATAGTAGCATGCAGGGAAGGAGAGGATGAAATGACTCTGCTGCCAAAATCCTTCATTTTACATACAATGATAATCAAACAATTCATACAATTGTCACTTGCTCTCTATCAGACTTCACAACAGGGGCAGCCCGTCAATTGGGAGCGCAGGGGCGCCTTCCCCCATCCATGTGTCCGGCACCCTAATCTACATGCAGGGCGCTGGACGCATGGATTCTAATGGGGTTTTTTTTTTTGAAGCATGTGATTAGAGCCAGAGGCTCTAATAGGCTTCAAAAAAGGGTGGGCTCAGGGCGCAGAGTACTGCGCTCTGAGCCCACCTAGCTGTTTAACAATAGCAAATGAATATTCACTATTGTTACATGGATTCTCCTCCTGGCCAATCAGAAAGCGGGTCCTGAGACCCGTTTCCCAATTGGCCGAAAGGAGAAGCCATGGCATTAGCTGAGGAGGAGGAGGGAGAAGACGCAGGAGACCAATGGGGAAGCCTCTGCTGCTGACTGCCCTCCACATGTCCAGGGTGAGAGGGTGAGTGAGCTGGCAACCAGGGGGGGGGGGGGGTTATGGTGTGCAGGCTCGTGTGGTCCTTCCACAACACTAAAAATACCAAATATATTGATTAAGTCCCGGTTCACATATGCAATGACAGACATCGCATGTGATTCGGAGCGCTTTGTTCTGCAAATCACATGCGATGTCTGTGCGATGCAAATTCAGCCATACAGATTGTATGGCTGAATTCGCATTGCATTCGGACACAACTCGCACAGGACCCTTTTTGGGTTCGCACCAGAATCGGATCGCATGGGTGTTCACACCTATGCGATCTGATTCATGTCCGAACTGACAGTTCGCACTGCGATATGCGAACTGATCTGGGGGGGGTCTTTAAGTTTGTATTGACACCCCCAGCGATTCGCATATGGGGTCTTTAAGTTTGTATTGACACCCCCAGCGATTCGCAGATGGCAGTGTGATCTGCCTGCGAGTTGAATGCAATGCGGGAACCGGCAGTGGATTGGCAGGGTTCCCCATGTGAACTGGCACTAATACAGTGTAGTGCTACTGGTCATATCCTTATCCTCAGTGATATTTACAAATAGAAGTATCCACCATACACCATGTGAAGTGAAACAAAAATCAAATAATGTAACAATTAAAAAGTCTTTCAATATATGTTGTCAACCATCAAACCTTTGAACCTTCTTGATACACCTTGATACAGGTGGAATTCCTGCTTACCTCACAGTAGATAGTAATAAGCCTTTCACTATCTATTCTGCTGTTCTCATTAGGGCAATCTCCTCCTACTCCTCCTGGGATAAATCGCTCATCACCACAAATAGTCCAACTGTTTAAAATTTTCCCTGCTGCTCCCCTTCTTACACCTCTGGGATAGATCGCCCCTTAACCTTGTTGTTTCACCACATGAAACTAAAAAGCATCTCCATAGTGTTTTCCATTTCAAAATCTTTATAAAAATGCCCTCTTTTAAAATGCACTTATAAGATATATGATAAAATCGGCCGAATTAGTGGTGGCTCCGCGATGTAGAGGGCTGGCTCTTCCCTGCTATACGCATATCGCCTTCCAATAGGCTTCTTCAGTATACTTCATGGTCTGTAGGCCGAATCCAGCCCTCCAGGCCATTTCATGTGGCCCTCGTACCCAGGGTTTTTTAAATCCGGAACATGGTGGAACTCCATTCCGCCATCTCCCGCTCTTTCCCTCCTCTCCCCGCTCACCACTGTCACTTATAAGCACAGAAGCCTTCTGTCTTTACAAGGACAGCTTACCTCTTGGCTGCTCTCACAGATCCCTGCCTGCCCTGCACTCACAGACAGGACAAGGGAGGTGCAGAGTGGGGCATCATGTGGTGGGCTGCAATGTGATCCCCATTTGGTGCACAGATGCTGACCAATGACCTTGCTGTAAGTGAGAGAGAGGCAGAACTGCCAACACTGCCAGGAGGTACTAGAGCCGGGCTGGGTAGGTGAGATGAAAGGAAGCTTTTTTTTGGGGGGGGGGGGGGGGGTTGAGGGTCGTGGAAGAAGATGTGTGCAGAGGTGGGGGATGCGGAAGAGTGGTGCAGAGGTCAGAGCTGAGAAGGGGAGGGAGTGAGATGTGGGCAGACTGCGAAAGAGAGATGAACCCTGCACACTGTGCAGAGCAAACCCCTGAACCATGCAATCTGTAAACAGCACACCCCGGAACTCTGCACACAACTCACTCCTGGTATTTATTGCCCCTTTAAGGGTTGTTTTGAGTTTCTGCACCTATTGTTTAGAACAAAAAAATCCTGGATTTATTTATATAGTCTTAAAGGTACAAATGGCCCTTTGAGGGCAACCATAATGCTGATTCGGCCTGCAAAGAAATTAAGTTTGACACCCTTGTTCTACAACATGCATTCAGCCAGATGCTCTCTTACCCACCAAGACCAACCTCTATATATCTCCACACTATCGCCTTGCTAGACTACCCTAAGCCCAACAACTGGTCTATGCACAATTTCCACTCCATTCACCCCTTTCAACCTCTTTTTTTTTGACAATTATTATTAGTAGTCTTAGACAATAGTATTGTCTTCTCTTGTTCATACCCTTGTAGACTGTAATCTTGTATGGGCAGGGCTGTCACCCATATTGTATATTGTGTCCTTCCTTTTGCTTTGCTATGCAAGTCTCTGCACATGTTGTTCATGTGTTTTATATATATCTAAATTCATTTCTATTGTATGTAATACACTGAATACCAACATAGGTGACAGTGCTATATAAATAAATGCAGCATTACTGAGGTTGAAAAAAATTGTGATAGAGATCTTAGTTGAGTCAAGTCAAATATTTCCTTGGAAAAAGTTAGCTCTGAAAATAGCCATTTTGACAAATACAATACAATAAAATAGTTATGACTTGTATCAAACCAATGGACAAAAATATTATTTCAACAGTGATGGATACTCTTTTTTGTGCCCAGGTGCTGCCGCCTCACATTGATGGCTTGTTATGCTACAGACGACTGTGCCAACAATGGTCTCATGCCGAACACTGGCGAGAGCACCTTTTTCATTAATAGGAAGTCACTTGTGTGAAAATATTGTCCTAAACAAACTGAATTAAGAAAATGAGGTTTTGATTTATAACACTGAACAGAACCCCAAAATGTATTTATTGTATACCTAATGTGCAATATTATAATACTAATGGATTTCTGCCCAGAACTCATACATTTAACATTTCCCTTTTGTAACAAAACAAACACAATGAATGTTCCAAGAGCTTTTTTTTTTTTTTGTAATTTCTTCACTTGTTTGTCTTTCAACATATTTGACTCACTAAAATTTTTTAAACAAAACAGCTATTATTATTTTCAGCACAACTCCTCTGATTTGTCTAACTTCATCATTCATAGGTTTCACAGGGCTGAAACTCAGATCAAACTACAATGTTCATTGAAAACACAAATATACACAAAAGCAGAAAATAGTTTGTTGAAAATTAAATACTAATGATAATAATGTTGAAGCATTTCTATATTTGAAATTTTGATCAGCTTCAAAAAGTATTTCGAAAATAGATATCCAGGCAAAAATCTAAATCTAAGGATCTGAAATACATCCTCCAATTATGGCCACTTACTTTTATAGCTGCACGGTGCAGCACTCTTTACCCCTTAGATCATGATAAGAAACCCACCCATCCAATGGGTGACTATAAAAAAAAAAAACTGCACAGTGTCTCTTTTCTTACATGGATCAAAATTTGTCGGGTTCAGATTTGTGTACAGCCAGCCTGTTGGGTTTTTTCCTTAACGATCATTGACACAGGTTATAGCCGACAACATTGATCATGGTATTCTGCTAGCGGGGGGAAACACAAGAGAGCTGCGGGAGTGATTCCCCCATCCACATCAAATGCGTGGATGGGAAAATTGGCAAATTTTTTTTGTTCAACCAGCTGGTTGAACGTAAATAAATTCATAATGTATGGCCTGCCTTAAGCCTGGTACACATGGTAAGTATTTTTTTTACTAACTGTGATGTGATGTTAGTACAGGGATCTCCCCGTTGTGCTACTATGTTCTGACAGGGGGACTGCCCCCTGTTAGAACACACCAATCAGCCCTCGCAGCCATTGGCTGAAAGCGCTGATCGGATGCCGATTGGCTGCTGTTTTTCCAGCATGCCCGTTCAACAGCAGCCAGAAGTTAGGCCGGCTTCTGTCGGACAGGCTGCTGTTTACATGGGCAAATGTCAGCCAGTTTCTGTTGAACCGGCCGATATTCAGCCCCTGTGTACCAGCCTTAAAGTGTTACTAAACCCACAACAGTGAAATCAGTCTGTATATGCATTAAAGTATGCTTGTTATACCTATTGTGTAAGCTAAGGAATTAATCCTCTGCATTATGTAAAAAGGCGACCCTGTCTCCTCTGATCATCCCCTTCTTCCACTGACTGCAATATATTTTCTGATATTAACAAAGCTAGGGGACAGGCTGCACATTCTCAGTTTGATGTGTATTGCTAGAGAGTTTTTTCTTCTTCTTGGGAGAGTGCATGTGATCAGCACAGGGCCAATCAGCACTGTCCAGACAGAGAGTCAGGGGCCCTGCATTCTCATAGGGAGAATGAAAACGTCTACTACAAGCTTTAAACAGACACTCATAGAAGTCTAACTGCTGATGAAAAAAGGTAGTTTATATTTACTAAAATAATTGCATTTCCATGTTCTGTGTACTGTGGGTAACCAGATATAGTGAATACAGGCTCCTGGGTTTAGTAACACTTTAAGTCACCTCTCTTTGAACAGCCTATGATTAGACAAAAAAGGAGCAGCGGCACAATAATACATTTAAACCAGTGCGCTCCCCACCTGTAAACATGTTAGAATGACAGAACTTTTCAAAGCAAGAGACCCCTGCTTGGCTTACTTATTGTCTCTTTTGCAGGGCAGCACAGAAAGGTAATATTAAGACTGATACATTAGCTATATCACAATATGTATTTGATGACTTCTTTAACAGATTTATAAGTGCATTCCCTGTTCGAAGGGGTATATTTATAGAGCAGTGAATATGGCATTCACCTAACATTGGTAGGTGGGTAATCTGCAGTGAATATTTAGTGAATGTCACATTTACATAGAACAGAGGGCAAGATTTGGTACAATACTTAGCCTGTTACATAAAAAAAATGCATCCAGAAAAGTTTGTTCCAACCAATAAATAAAGAGATCACAAGTGACACAATTTGGTTTCATGATTTCAGAAGAGAACCAATGACCGTTTTTCACACATAAAACTGGTCTGACAGAGAAAGTGGGTCTAAGTTAGGTACAAAGGGAACTTTTTTCTGACCAATCTGCTTGGCCCTAAAGTGGAAGAAAAGCCTATTTTTACCTATTCTTACAAAATGTCCCCTACCTCTCCTTCTACCTATCCTGCCTACCTCTCCTTCTACCTATCCTGCCTAACCTGTTCAAAAAAGATGTTTCTATCTCCCATTTTTCAATTCACGTTGGTCCAGTCATCTGACCCTGCTGCTCCAACTCAACTGTGTCAGGGAGCAGCTGCTGCAGGGGAGAGGAAGGGGCACCAACATCTAAAGAAAAAGTCTTTGAAATGGAAGTTGAAATAACAACGGAAGTGACACCCTATTATCAATTATTACCTAGGCCCCGTGATGTCTATGAAACGTATCCCAAGCTAACCACATTCTTGCATTTCAAAAGGACTTGCTAATCAAATTACTGTTGCATGCAGACTGATTTCACACAACTTAACTTCACATAATGTAAATCAACTATTAGTTTAAACCACAAGTCAATATCTCATCCATATATTGACAGACATCTATTTACAGTTACTAATGGAGATTACACATAAATTTCTCATAAGGCAACAATACAGAGGCAAATACAAAAGGCAGAGGGGACCACTGCACTATTGCTTACTTTAATTCGCTACCAGCTGCTAACACCTCCCACTTAAGCCTTGCACATCTGTGTGGCCATTGTTCGGGGGGGATACAATTTTGCAATTTATGTCCAGAGTTTGCTTTTTAAAGGGGTGTGAAAGAACTACAAATAAGCCTTCATTTTCAATACAATAGAAAACGAAATAGTATTTGAGACTTACATTGTGGCTTGAATTTGACATCAGGTCATTTAGGGTAAATACAACTGAAACGTTTCTATTGCCTATATGACACTTTGACAGACACATTGATGTCCTAGACTGCTGAATTGGCATCACTTAAATTCCAAAACTTTTTTTCCCTCTTTTATGATAAAATGTCTGTAAAATTGTTTTCCAGAAGACGGACTTCCAGATGGATCTATTTTGGTTGTGATAATAAAGGAGGAGTGGCATGCTGCCAGAGAACTGAAGCAGGACTACAGCAGAGCAAAAAAAAAAGTTAAGATTATGTCCTACAACACGTTTCCAAAAGCACCTGACAGTATAAAGTTCTTATACCTTAGTCTATTCCTGCTGCTGACCAGAATATCGTCTATGGATGACATCAATAATGTGCAACATCTGTATGTTCATGAGGAACTATAAATCCCAGAAGATAAGCTGCCTAATAAACTGGACCAATTCTTAATATTTTTAAACAGAATCTGCAGGCATAAAATGATCAGCTAATCATTTTGGCTTGGGCTTGCAGTTAGTCATAAGGATCATTGTCTGATTCAGCCAGATAGGATGAGAATATTTTTTGGACAAACTATATTGTTTCTGAATCAAGGCCAATGTTTGTTTTTGAGGAAACAATGCTGTAGATGGCCAGGATACAATTTTACTTCCAAAATACACCTTATTCCAATGGCTTGCTTGAAGGATAACTGTCATGGGAGAAAAATGGAGAATGCCTCTGCTGACTTACTTTTTGAAATGGTATCTGGCTGCATGTCTTAAAAATTCCATATTCCGAGTCAACAAGTATTCAGCTGATAAAGTAAGCATGAAGCCCTAATATGCATGCTTGTTTTAGGTCAGTTACTCAAAAACGTATAAGGTTTGAATGTTGGTTCACATTGGTGTGATGCAGGAACCCTGCGAATCCACTGCGAGTTCCCACATCGCACCTGACTCGTAGGCAGTTCACACTGCCATATGCAAACTGCTGGGAGTGTCAATGCAAAGATAATAACACCCCCAGATTAGTTTGCATATCGCAGTGCAAACTGTCAATTCGGACAGGAATTGGATCGCATAGGTTGTGAACACCCATGCAATCCGATTCTGGTGCGGACCAAAAAAAGGGTCCTGCGCGACTTTGACATGAATGCAATGCAAATTCTGCCATATAATCTGTATGCATGGCAGACATCGCATGTGGCTTGTAGAGCAGTGCGGTGTGAATCACATGCGATGTCTGACATCGCTGAAGTGTGAACTGGCACTGAAGGTCAGTATGGTAATCAGGCCTCCAAACAAGGTGAGTATATGTTTTGTGGAATGATAACCTTTCCTGGAAAGTAATACTTGATTTTTACATGGTTACATTCTGGTTTTATCAGATTTTCATTCATTTAAAATATATATACACTTTCTTTAAAACGATTGTAAAGGTTAAAATTAAAAAACAAAAATAAACTTACCTGCTCTGTGCAATGGAATTGCACAGAGCGGCCGTGAACCATCTCTTCTCAGCTTCTGGCCCCTTCTCTCTGTCCAGTGTCCTTATGGGAAGCCACTGCCCAAAGGGGCACTCGTGCCTGCATGCTTCCGAGCCCTGCTGCTGCGTTCATTGACACAGACAGTGGGACTCGGCCTGTCCCCCACTCCCTCGTCACTGACATTGGTGCAAGAAAGACCCAGAAGTGAGAGGAGAGAAGAGCTGCAGGCGTGCACAGTGCTGGATCGAATGAGGGCTCGGGTAAGTAATAGGGGCGGTGAGGGGGGATGCGGATGCCTAAACATTTTTTTACTTTAATGTAAAGAATGAATTAAAGTGGATGTAAACCCCATGCATGAAATGACCTGGGCACATATATCTGTAGTGCTTACTTACAGTGGGTACGGAAAGTATTCAGACCCCCTTAAATTTTTCACTCTTTGTTATATTGCAGCCATTTGCTAAAATCATTTAAGTTCATTCTTCTTTCTCATGAATGTACACATAGCACCCCATACTGACAGAAAAACACAGAATTGTTGACATTGTTGCAGATTTATTAAAAAAGAAAAACTGAAATATCACATGGTCCTAAGTATTCAGACCCTTTGCTCAGTATTTAGTAGAAGCCCCCTTTTGATCTAATACAGCCAGGAGTACTTTTGGGAAAGATGCAACAAGTCTTTCACACCTGGATTTGGGGATCCTCTGCCATTCCTCCTTGCAGATCCTCTCCAGTTCTGTCAGGTTGGATGGTAAACGTTGGTGGACAGCCATTTTTAGGTCTCTCCAGAGATGCTCAATTGGGTTTAAGTCAGGGCTCTGGCTGGGCCATTCAAGAACAGTCACGGAGTTGTTGTGAAGCCACTCCTTCGTTATTTTAGCTGTGTGCTTAGGGTAATTGTCTTGTTGGAAGGTAAACCTTCGGCCCAGTCTGAGGTCCAGAGCACTCTGGAGAAGGTTTTTGTCCAGGATATCCCTGTACTTGGCCGCATTCATCTTTCCCTCGATTGCAACCAGTCGTCCTGTCCCTGCAGCTGAAAAACACCCCCACAGCATGATGCTGCCAGCACCATGCTTCACTGTTGGGACTGTATTGGACAGGTGATGATCAGTGCCTGGTTTTCTCCACACATACCGCTTAGAATTAAGGCCAAAAAGTTATATTTTGGTCTCATCAGACCAGAGAATCTTATTTCTCACCATCTTGGAGTCCTTCAGGTGTTTTTTTTTAGCAAACTCCATGCAGGCTTTCATGTGTCTTACACTGAGGAGAGGCTTCCATCGGGCCACTCTGCCATAAAGCCCCGACTGGTGGAGGGCTGCAGTGATGGTTGACTTTCTACAACTTTCTCCCATCTCCTGACTGCATCTCTGGAGCTCAGCCACAGTGATCTTTGGGTTCTTCTTTACCTCTCTCACCAAGGCTCTTCTCCCCCGATAGCTCAGTTTGGCCGGACGGCCAGCTCTAGGAAGGGTTCTGGTCTTCCCAAACGTCTTCCATTTGAGGATTATGGAGGCCACTGTGCTCTTAGGAACCTTAAGTGCAGCAGAAATCTTTTTGTAACCTTGGCCAGATCTGGGCCTTGCCCCAATTCTGTCTCTGAGCTCTTCAGGCAGTTCCTTTGACCTCATGATTCTCATTTGCTCTGACATGCATTGTGATCTGGAAGGTCTTATATAGACAGGTGTGTGGCTTTCCTAATCAAGTCCAATCAGTATAATCAAACACAGCTGGACTCAAATGAAGGTGTAGAACCATTTCAAGGATGATCAGAAGAAATGGAAAGCACCTGAGTTAAATATATGAGTGTCACAGCAAAGGGTCTGAATACTTAGGACCATGTGATATTTCAGTTTTTCTTTTTATCTTAATAAATCTGCAACAATGTCAACAATTCTGTGTTTTTCTGTCAGTATGGGGTGCTATGTGTACATTCATGAGGAAGAAGAATGAACCTAAATGATTTTAGCAAATGGCTGCAATATAACAAAGAGTGAAAAATTTAAGGGGGTCTGAATACATTCCATACCCACTGTATCTCTCTCCAAAGCCCTTAGTCTGTTGTGTCTTTCTGCTGCTCAATTTCTCTGTTATCAGCATGAAAACTTCTGACAAGTTCTTCAACATAAGATAAAAGCAGCTGAATATTTGTGTCGAGGAGGTAACTTAGAGATAGATAAGCAGAGAGCGTATCTATTCACAGCACAGCTCTGCATGTTTCTTCGTTCATCTGCCTACTGTATGTGGAGGGGGGTGTGTGCCTTTCTTCCAATCAGCTCACACAGTGTATGTCCAGATTCCCCTTGCACTGCTGAAACGGGAAAAAAAATTCTAAAACGATGTGCACTTTCTAAAGAATATAGAAAGCTGAAGACTGCAGATATACATGTAAAGCTTATGTAGGGAGATTTGTTTCATCTCTGTGTATCATCTGAGGCTATTCACTTCACTGTGTATATGTGAAGGTTTAAATCCACTTTAAGGTAAAAAAATGTTTAGGCTTTAGAACCACTTTAAATGCCTCTCCAGTGGTTATTTGTAGATCAGGTACATGGCCATTGGCGTGTGCATCCTTTTGCATTAGGGTGTGCACTCCCAGAGCACAAGCAAACATGCTTGTATAGCAGTAGAGCAGAGGATGGTGTATGAGCAAAAATGGTGTCAGTATGGCAGTGGACGGTGTACATCGTTTTTTCTTTCATTTTATTATTTTTTACAATATTTCTTATTAAGCTTTTACATTTTCTTTTAGGAACCCTTTTATGGGTTTTTTCTAAGACATGAGCAATCGGTACAGATCACTCACTGTGTTCATTCAGAAAAGGAAGGGCAGTTAATTAAATACTTACCATCCCCTTCCCTGCTCCTGAGAGGAAGAAAGCTGGCAGCACTGCAGGGGGGAGACAGAAAGCATGGGAAATCTATACCACATGAGGGTTTAGGGTGCACACGCCTATGTACATGGCCAATTCAGCTCAAAAACTAGATACAATCTCAACAATGTAGACTGTGTATTGCTGTCAGTTTTAGGTGAACTTTTCAGGCCGAGCAAAAGTTTGGCCCGAACATTGGCTGTTAGCCTACTCGGAAAACACATAAATTGGCAGGGCATTCGACCATTTGTTCGGCCCGAACGCCCCACAATGCACTGCGCACCACACAGTACAATCTAAGCCCTGATTAGCTGAAGCAATGAAGGGTTTGCCCAATCAGGACACAGAGCACTGTCACAGCCATGATTGGAGAAAGTCATGATGACTTAGCCCAATCATGGCTCATTGCTTATAGACCCACCCCACAACATAAAAGGTTTCTTCCCAGGGGAGTCATTTGCAGTGTGATATTGGAGTGGAGAGAGAGATAGAACAGGGCTCTGTTCATTGCTACTAGCGAGTTAGTGTGCTATAGTGTGCTATTGTGATTCTGAGTGTAGAGTGTCAGTGTACTGTGAATAAAGTGATAGTGCAGTGCATCCGTGCAGTTTTACTGTAGTATCAGTGTAGTGTGTCAGGGCAGTTTTACTGCAGTATCAGTGTAGTTTGTCAAGGCAGTTTTACTGCACTATATTGTAGTGCATCAGTGCAGTTTTACTGCAGTATTTTGTAGTGCACCAGTGCAGTTTTACTGCAGTATATTGCAGCGCTTCAGTGCAGTTCTACTGCAGTATGTTGTAGTGCGTCAGTACACTTTTACTGAAGTATGTTGTAGTGCGTCAGTGTAAGTGCGTCAATGCATTTTTTTTGCAGTATATTGTAGTGTATCAGTGCAGTTATACTACAGTATATTAAAGTGCGTCAGTGCGTTTTACTGCAGTACACTGAAGTGTGTCAGTGCTTTTTATTTTTACTGCAGTATATTGTGATGCGTCAGTGCAGTTTTACTGCAGTATATTGTAGTGTCAGTGGAGTGCATCTGTGTAGTGCAGTGTTTTACACCGCATTACATACCATTTAGAACTACAGTCAGGTCCATAAATATTGGGACATCGACACAATTCTAATCTTTTTGGCTCTATATACCAGCACAATGGTTTTCAAATGAAGCAAACAAGATGTGCTTTAACTGCAGACTTTCAGCTTTAATTTGAGGGTATTTACATCCAAATCAGGTGAAAGGTGTAGGAATTACAACAGTTTGTATATGTGCCTCCCACTTTTTAAGGGACCAAATGTAATGGGACAATTGGCTGCTCAGCTCGTCCATGGCCAGGTGTGTGTTATTCCTTTATTATCCCATTTACTACGAGCAGATAAAAGGTCCAGAGTTAATTTCAAGTGTGCTATTTGCATTTGGAATCTGTTGCTGTCAACTCTCAATTTGAGATCCAAAGAGCTGTCACTATCAATGAAGCAAGCCATCATTAGGCTGAAAAAACAAAACAAACCCATCAGAGAGATAGCAAAAACATTAGGTGTGGCCAAATCAACTGCTTGGAAGATCTTTAAAAAGAAAGAACGCACCGGTGAGCTCAGCAACACCAAAAGACACGGAAGACCAAAAAGTGAAAGTCTGATTTATGATTAAATCTGTCCCATTACTTTTGGTCCCTTAAAAAGTGGGAGGCACATATACAAACTGTTGTAATTCCTACACCATTCACTTGATTTGGATGTAAATACCCTCAAATTAAAGTTGAAAGTCTGCAGTTAAAGCACACCTTGTTTGTTTCATTTAAAATCCATTGTGGTGGTGTATAGAGCCAAAAATAATAGAATTGTGTAGATGTCCCAATATTTATGGACCTGACAATGCTGTATAAAAAACATTAGGTGTGTAACACCTGTTTGGTTGCTGCGTGTTATTTTTTTTATTTCTTGTCATGTGCCTGCCTTCTTTTTTAAAATTGTGAGCCAAAGTTTTTCAGACTGCGGTGCTGTTGTTCCCTCTTTTTTTTTTATAGTTTTATATATTTCTATCAGCGGCAATCCTCAAATTAAAGTTCACCAAACATCACTTTCCATTGATCAAAGTGCATCCAATTACACAATTCCCCCATCTCTATTATATTTCGGTAATACACCCCCCCATCATGTCTGGGAGGCCAACAAGGAGAGGCAGACGTTCCCATGCCCCTGTGAGGGGGCCAGCAGTGTATGTGTCCTCAGGCAAAGGTGGAGGTAGTTCGTCCTTAGGCAGGGCACCTTATCTGGTTTTGTGACAGATAAGAGTGCATTTGTCCACAGAATCCGTTGATCGGCTGACATTTATCAAAATTAATCATTCCTGGATTGGCCGCAGCTATCAAGCCCCTAATGTCGATATTGTCAATTAAGTATTTTTGGGATGTGGAATCTCTGCTTAGCCTAGCTTTGTGGGTGCTGATTTTTATCAGGAAGAAATTTTATTTGGTACAGGTTTCATGAGCACAATTAACACCCAAGGACCATTTTTTTCGCACCTGTTTGACAGGTGCATACAAAAATATAAAAAATAATATATATTTTTTCTACTTTCTGCTATAAAACACACCCAATGAAAAATGTAAAAAAAAAAAATCAAATTTCTTCATTAGTTTAGGCCAATATGTATTCTGCTACATTTTTGGTAAGAAAAATTCCCAATAAGCATATATAGATTGGTTTCGCAAAAGGTATACAAATGAGATATTTTAATGCAATTTTTTATTTATTTTTTTACTAGTAATAGTGGTGATCAGCAACTTATAGTGGGACTGCGACATTGTGACAGACAAATCAGACACTAAGTGAAACTTTTTGGGGACCAGTGACACTAATACAGTCATCAGTGCTAAAATAATTTACACCGTCACCGTATTAATGACACTGCTATTGAAGGGGTTAACATCAGGGGCAATCAAAGGCATAAATGTGTCCTTAGGAAGTGCTTTCTGTGTGGGGGTTTCTTGTATTGTGGGAAGACAGAAATCCATGTTCCTGCTTAGCAGAAACACAAAATCTCTGTCTTCCCTTGTCACAGAACGGCGATCTGCCTTGTTTAAATAGGCAGACCACCATTCTGCCTCTCTCGGGAATGATCGGCAGGTCCCGGTGGACATCGGCTGGCTGCCGGAGGTGCGCGTGCGGCAATCCTGAAAATAACAGGCGACATACGGGTAAGTGATTTTGCCTGTAGGATCCGCCGCTCCACAGTATATGTTCGTGGAGCAATCGGCAACTGGTTAAGCATCATGAAATCACTGCCCATATAAAAATGATTTTTTAAAACTTTTTTTACATTGATACATGTCCCCCAGGGCAGTACCCAGACCCCCATACCCTTTGTATGCCCAATAACTTGCATATAAGCCTTCAAAATGGGCACTTTTGATTTTAACAATTCAGGTCCCATAGACTAATGAAGTTTGTTGTTCGGCTCCAAACTTTTGAGATGTTCAAAAGTGTTGGCGCGAACCAAACGGGGGTGGGGGAGGGGGGTTTGTTCGGCCCATCTCTACTGTCAGTCAGTCAAAGCAAACAGAGTAAGGTAGAGTAAAATATGCACCACTGAGTAGGAAGTATAATCTCCAAATTTAACAAGCAAATACAGCAGTTATGCATAGAAAGGATCTTGCAACCCTCAATACAATTATTTACATTAAACAAAGTCTCTGTATAAACTTGTCAGCCAGTAATACAGTAGCCAGTTCTTATTGAGTACTGAGTTATAGCAGAATGGTGCATATGTACAATGTTACGGTTCTCCCAAGAATAGCCAGACCTTTGCACCATGCTGGATTGCTCGGTGGCCACTAGCTTGATTGCTGCTTTCAGTATTAATGTCAATACCAATGGCTAAATCCACAACATATTATTTGTCATTGCAGCAGAAGAAAATTTCTGGAACATTCTGATCCCAGCAGTTTTTTTAATAGAGCACATTTCGTAGGGAAAAAAAACAAAAAAACTACTACTTCAACAGTGGGCAGAAGCAAACATCATTCCTGCGATGTACCGATATAAAGGTAAGCTTAATGTGTAGAGCTTGGAACATAAAAGGCCAAATCAAATCCATATACTTGAATATACATTTTTTATAGTAGCTCTCAATACCAGCACTTATGTTCTAGCTTAAATTCTACAGAAAACTCCAATGTGCTGCGGTTTTGGTAATTTAAAATTGGGAGTAATAAAAGCAAGCCAGGAAAAAGTATGTAAACTGCAAGTTATATAATGAGACCCAAATAACCTAAGGTGCCACTCAAAACTCGAGCCAAGCCACCCTGTGATTCCATCCCTGATGGGTGCCAGCCTCCCAAGGGTCTGTCTTGCCCGATTTCAGACTTAGAGGAAAGAAATGGACCGCACATCAGAAAGGAATATGGGTCACAAAGTATCAGATAGGCTTCAGCTATTCTCCACCCAAGCCACGCCTCTCTAACATTTTTCACCTGCTAATGGCTTAGTCGTAGAGGTTGGAGTGGAGATGTAAGATTGTATGTTTAGGGGAGTTATAAAGTCAGCAGGTCTTTTTCTGTCCAGCGATGTCCATGAGTGTCTCAGCCATCCGAGATTATCCCTCCTGATTGGCTGAGACAAAGCAGCGGCACCATTGCCTGCCGCTGCTGTCAAAGTCAGCTAGCCAATCAGGAAAGAGAGGGGGCAGGGCCGGGGCTCCGTGTCTGAATGGACACAGGGAGCAGTGGGTTGGCTCGGTTGCCCCTATAGTAAGCTCCTTGCTGTGAGGGCACTGAATAGGAGGGAGGGGCAAGGAGCACTGAAGAGGGACCCGAGATATATAGAGGATCTGGGCTGCTCTGTGCAAATCCACTGCAACAGAGCAGGTAAGCCCCCATTCACACTGGGGCGACGCTACTTCGCACCGCGACCTCCGAGGTCGCGGTGCGAGCAGCGCGCCGCTACCTCGGAGCGGCCGCCACGGACTTCGTAACATTGAAGTCTATGGCGGTCGCCTCCTGGTCGCCCCAAAGAAGCTCCGGACCCTTTTTCTGAGTCGGAGCGACTTGTGTCGCTCCTATCAGAACGGGTCCGCAGCTTCCCTATGGGAGGCGACCTGCGGCGACCTGTGAGGCGACCAGGTCGCCTCACAGGTCGCCCCAGTGTGAATGGGGGCTTAGTATAACATGTTTGTTATTTTTATAGGAAAAAAAAACAAGACTTTTCAATCACTTTAATGTCAGTTCATTAAACATACAATGAAACTCAGCTAGGGCCAAAAAGAAAACCAAATCCAAAAGGAAAACAAAACCATAATCACTCCATGTAAAGCACTGCTTCAGTTATCTCAGGAAGGTTTTACCCCCTTCATGACCAGGCCATTTCTTGCTATTTAGCACTGCACTATTTAATTGGTAATTGCGCAATCATACAATACTGTACCCAAATTAAATTTATATCTTTTTTTCACACAAATAAGAGCCGGTTCACACTACTCCGACTTGGGACACGACTTGTGTGCCCTCAAGTCGCTCCAAGTCTCTTGTCATCACAAATTCAAAGTAAATGAATGAGAGCCATCTTAATATGCACTACTGAAGTCGCTCCGACTTCAGAAAAGGTTCCTGTACTACTTCAAGGCGACCTGTATCCGACTTGTGCACATAGACTTCAATGGGAGTCGCCTCTAAGTCAGATCCTTATCTATTTTCAAGCGACTTGTTATCAGACTTTCCAGGAAGAAGAAAGAGATTAGCCAGGCATTCCCCACAGACAAAGTCGCCTATCATGTAAGTCTCTTCAAAGTAGTGCACAAGTCTCTTCCAAGTCTCTAAACAAGTCTCTTCCAATTCACGCTAAAAAGTTGCTCCTTCATGGGGCGACTTTCTGGTCGCGGTAGTGTGAACCGGCTCTAAAGCTTTTTTTTGGTGGTATTTGATCACCACTTTTTATTTTTTTATTATATAAACAAACGTAAAGACCAAATATTTTGAAAAAAATATATATTTTTTTCTTTCTGCTATAAAACATATCAATAAAAAAATAAAATGTCTTCATAAATATTGGTGAAAGTGTATTCCACTACATGTCTTTGGTGAAACAAAATCCTAATAGATGTAAATTGATTGGTTTGCCTGAAAGTTTTAGCGTCTACAAACTAAGGTATATAAACTGGAATATTATTTTTTTTTGTATACTACTAATGGCGGTGATCAGCAAGTTATAATGCGATCGTGCAGCGGGCAATCTGACACTGAGTGGGAACTAACTGCCACTGACATCACCAGTGACAATAATACAGTGATCAGTGATAATACTATACACTATCACTGTGGAAAAAAAGGGGAGATTCAAACTGCGCTAACCAAAACAAATATAGAAAAGCTGCTAGCACATCAACCGACAAAAAGTTGCTCAAACAATGTATAAAAATAAAGTGCAGCACTAGTAAACATGTAAGAAGTCCAAAAAGGAACTATAAAATATATTGAAATAATTCCATAATAAAAAAAAAGTCCCAAGTGAAACAGTACAAGTGAACTGTCCAAACTGATGTTGTGATCAGAAATGTGGATAGATCCCCACGCCACCAGAATAGAAGTTGAATGTGCTCACCATAAACTGTAGACCCAGAATATTATACAGCAAATTGGTCATAAAGATTAGATATTAACCATGGGTCTCCCCATCAGAAGCTATGTCCCTGGATGTTCAACCAAATGGCTATGTAATCCTGAGCAAGTGATGGCTGGATCTCCCAATCAGACATTCACATGTGAAGATAAGCCAAATGACATGGACATAGTGTAAAACCACTTAAAAGGATTTATTAAAACAGGGTACATATACACTTACAGACATCCATGGGAAAAAGCACAAAACAAAAGAAATTAAGTTTAGCCGGCAAATGGTATGATACTGACGCATTTCGTCATAGATGACTTCCTCATAGGATGTTGCCAGCCTATGTACACTATCACTGTACTAATGACAATTGGCTGGGAATGAGTTAACATCTCGGGTAATCAAGGGGTTAAATGTATGTTTGTGTAATGTGTGTATTATTTTTTGGGTTTTTTTTTTGTTTTTTACTAAAGATCCTTGTTTTTTTATCCCTTCTTTGCAGGGATAAGAAACAGAAAAATTATTACAATTATTACAATAACAATCAACACAGGGCTCTGGGCTGTGATTGGACACAGCAGATTAGCTGGGGGGATTGTCAGCACGCATGCATGCGTCCTAAACACAGAAACAGGCAGCGATGTACCAGTACATTGCGGATGGGTGGTCCAGAAGTAGGTAAAGTAATTGTAGTTAAAGTGATTGTAAACATTTACATGTCATACTCACCTGCTCTGTGCCATAGTTTCGCACAGAGCAGCCCCGAAACAAATATTAAAACAAAATAAAAGGACCGTTTCCACATTTGTTGATCTCTTTTACATGTACATCTAACAAAAACATTGATATGTGTATACACGGCCATTAAAGTGCTTCTTTATAATATTCCAGAGAAGGACACCACTTAGTGCTTGTTTGTTTATGAAGACTTTATCGCACTACATGTACATCCAAGAAAAACATTAAGATGTGTATTCTCTGCCATTAACGTGTTTTCTTATAATATTCCACAGAAGAACACCACTTAGTAATTGTTTGTTTATAAAAACTCTATTGTGCTATCCAAAGTTTCAATTAAAAGCATCTATATAAACAAATTGTGAAGAAGAGGAGAGAGGTTTAGGATGGTGTCTACATAAAAGTCTGATCTGAATTCTTTGTGTAATTAGTAATATAAAATTAGAAAATGGCCAGACTAATGACTTCAGATCACTGCTTACAGTCCCTTTCTCCGTAAAGGAAAAACAGTCTGCCTAATTCTGTTGCGTTGTGTAAGCATTTGTCATAATTTGCCTAAAACTCAAAAACATTGCCTAAATTTCATTTATTGCTAAACATTGTTTGATCGTTGGCTATAAAAGCATTTTGCAAGGCTTTGGTGCACAATCTGCAATTATCACTATGAGCTGACAGATAGGGTTACCCTTCCATCACACTTATTTGAACCAACTGTTTGTTTTTCTTCCCTCCACCCCCCTTTTTAGCTGCCTGAGGAGTGAAAGAAGTCAGTTCCTTTGAGGCCGGTTTTAGACACAGGCTGAATAGCTTACATTTTCAGTCCAGACTTGATTTCCAGTGTCTGACCTGTAATGACCCAGGTTCCCTCAGTGAGGCTCAACAGCTACTTAATATATCATATTTTATTTTCAAGTTTTATAGCAGCTCTTTGTGGACAGCTTCGGCTCACATTCTTTACTGTGTTTGGGTTTTCTGACAGTCTGGGGAGGACAGAAGGAAGCCGATTGTGATGGGGCTCAACTTGTAAAAGTGATAAATGAACGACTGTGGAGCAAACGACCTTAGATGGAACGGTGGCTAATATCCAGAAGGAACTACGGGGGCAATCAACAGAAATTAGGAAAAAAATAACAGTAAAGTGTAACAAGTGCAAGTGCTGTCTGTTATGACCATTGCTAAAGTGTACCTGTGATGAACAAAGCTGTCATTTTAATGGATGAAGAAATATTTTGATTATTTATACATACTGGTGACACCTCTTGGGAAGGCCAGGGTTGCTAACTGCCTCTACTTGACTTTTTTTGCCCCAGGGCACCAAATCCTTTTTTGAACTTTCAAAGCTAAATTCTTCATCGTCATCATCTTGCTCACCGTATTGTAGGTTTTTGCAGTCTATAAATATCTTGATAGAATGAGAGTGTTGCACCATGTTAGCCACAAATTAATGCAGAAAGAGCTACCCTACTCATGTGACTGCTAAATAACATTATGATATTTAAAGAAAATAAACTTCAGAGAGAACATTTTTCTTCCCATGCACTGCGCATTTTGTCCAGGGGCTCACTGAAAGGCTATACTTACCCGATCCTTTATTCTTTCGGAAAACAGCGCTCCCCACGTTCAGCGGTGGACTGTTTATGCTGACCGTGTGTCCAGAGCCGGTGAATGGGCATGATGGCGTTAGAAACAGTCCATGCACAAGGAGTGGCAGGGATTTGACAACCATAGACAAAAACAAGCAGTTAACCCATGCAGTGCGGGCACAGCCCCACTGCATGGAAAAACAATTCCTGGAGGTTTTCTCTAACCACTTGCTGACCACACTATAGCAGTTTTACTGCTACAGGGCAGCAGCAGTGGGCCACATCATGTATACATATGTGATCCCGCACTTCCGCCTGCAGGGGGCATGCCCATGCACCAGCGTGCCACTGTTGCTGTGATTATTCACAGCAGAAGCCAATCTGCAGGTGCCGGGCACTCTATGTCCGCTGGCACCCGCCGATCATCGGGCATAGTCTCAGAATGGAGCTCTGAGTAAACTAGGCAGAGAAAAGACAAAAAAGAAAAGAGGACGCACCGACCTAGTGCATCACCACTAAAACCATTTATTAAAATATTAAAAAGTATACAGAATACTCACAAGGCAGGTGTGATAATACACACATCAACATTGCATATACAACCTCCAAGGTAGCCAAGGTCACATATGTAGCAAATAGGCATACAGATTGTCGCATGGGGCTGCTGTGGCTGGGCTGATGCGTTTCAGGGGCGAGCCCCCTTCCTCAGAGACAGAGAAATTGCTTCTGAGCCACACTCCGGACGGCCAAGGGATAAATGGGAGCTAGCTACACCCCTTCCTGCTCCGCCCCAACCCTGGGAGTGGGGCAGGGGAGATGGGGGGAGGGGAAAAGGGGGGGGGGAGGGAAAATGGAAAGGGTTGGATAGGAAGGAAGGAGGGGGGGGGGAGGAGAGGGCAAGAGGAGGGAACATGGAAGGGGGGGGGGACGGAGGTACATATCCCACTTGGACCAGAAACCCCCACCCTCAGAGGCCAAACCAGTGTAATGTGTGAGAGGAAAAGGCAGCACTGTAAGCCAACCAGGCATTACTGCATTTCAGAAGAGATTTCCATCTAAGGGCTCATTCACAAAGGCAGAAAAAAACGCTGCATTTGGATGCATTGAGCAGATAGTTTTGTAGGCATCTAAATGCAGCAGTATAGTAATCAACGAGCTCATACATAGCTGTGTCTACATACGAAAATGTGCACTGCGTTTAGTCGTGCACAAAAAAGTAGGACACAGCAGCAGATTTTAAGTGCGTTGATCTGACTCAGATTTAACGCATTTACACGTATGAATATCGACTTCAGGCACATATTTGATGCAAGATCTTGTAACTCTGCCAACAAGAATCTCTCCTTCATTCAGAAGATATACGTCTAAATGCAGCAGTTTTTCAGCCCATGTGAATGAGCTCTAGCTCTGTCAGCAAGAATATTTCTTTAATGCAGAAAATATGCATCTAAATAAACTGTTAAATTTGGAACTGGCTGATTAAAGAAAAAAAAAAAATCATAATCAGAAATCATATCACTACCGAATTCATATTGACCAAATAAAATTGCTTTGACTGCAGTGGAGCAAAGTAAATGGTCAGGACTTTTTATAGTATCTGGCAGAGGTTGCTGGATTAAAAAACTGCCTGAACAGAATTACACATTTTGTGGCAAATACAGTATCTCACAAAAGTGAGTAAACCCCTCACATTTTTGTAAATATTTTAATATATCTTTTCATGTGAAAACACTGAAGAAATTACACTTTTCTACGATGTAAAGTAGTGAGTGTACAGCTTGCATAACAGTGTAAATTTGCTGTCCCCTCAAAATAACTCAACACACAGCCATTAATGTCTAAACCGCTGCAACAAAAGTGAGTACACCCCTAAGTCAAAATGTCCAAATTGGGCCCAATTAGCCATTTTCCCGTCTGCGATGTCAAGTAACTCGTTAGTGTTACAAGGTCTCAGGTGTAAATGTGGAGTAGGTGTGTTAAATTTGGTGTTATCACTCTCACTCTCTCATACTGGTCACTGGAAGTTCAACATGGCACCTCATGGCAAAGAACTCTCTGAGGATCTGAAATAAGAATTGCTGCTCTACATAAAGATGGCCTAGGCTATAAAAAGATTGCCAAGACTCTGAAACTGAGCTGCAGCATGGTTAGCCAAAACCATACAGCGGTTTAACAAGATAGGTTACACTCAGGACAGGCCTTGCCATGGTCGACCAAAGAAGTTAAGTGCACGTGCTCAGCGTCATATCCAGAGGTTGTCTTTGGGAAATAGAAGAGTGCTGCAGAGGTTGAAGGGGTGGGGGGTCAGCCTGTCAATGCTCAGATCATACGTCCCAAACTGCATCAAATTAGTCTGCATGGCTGTCGTCCCAGAAGGAAGCCTCTTCTAAAGATGATGCACAAGAAACCCAGCAAATAATTTGCTGAAGGCAAGCAGACTAAGGACATGGATTACTGGAACCATGTCTGGTTGTCGGATGAGACCAACATAAACTTGTTTGGTTCAGAAGGTGTAAAGCGTGTGTGGCAGCAACCAGGTGAGGAGTACAAAGACAAGTGTGTCTTGCCTACAGTCAAGCATGGTGGTGGGAGTGTCATGGGCTGGGGCTGCATGAGTGCTGCAAGCACTAGGGAGCTACAGTTCATTGAGGGAACCATAAATGCCAACATGTACTGCGACATACTAAAGCAGAGCATGATCCCCTCACTTCAGAGACTGGGCTGAAGGGCAGTATTCCAACATAATAACGACCCCAAACACACCTCCAAGAAGACCACTGCCTTGCTAAAGAAGCTAAGGGTAAAGGTGATGGACTGGCCAAGCATGTCTCCAGACCTAAACCCTATTGAGCATCTGTGGGGCATCCTCAAATGGAATGGTGGAAGAGCGCAAGGTCTCTAACATCCACAAGCTCTGTGATGTCGTCATGGAGGAGTGGAAGAGGACTCCAGTGGCAACCTGTGAAGTTCTGGTGAACTCCATGCCCAAGAGGGTAAGGGCAGTGTTGGAAAATAATGGTGGCCACACAAAATATTGACACTTTGGGCCCAATTTTGACCTTTTCATTTAGGGGCATACTCACTTTTGTTGCCAGTGGTTTCAACATTAATGGCTGTGTGTTGAGTTATTATGAGGGGACAGCAAATTTACACTGTTATACAAGCTGTACACTCACTATTTTATACTGTAGCAAAGTGTCATTTCTTCAGGGTTGTCACATGAAAAGATATAAAATATTTACAAAAATGTGAGGGTCGTACTCACTTTTGTGAGATACTGTAAGTTGACAAATATGTATTTAAAAAGGGTTTTCAGCTTATTGGCCCAGTTCACACCTGAGAGATTTTCTACTTGTAGCTTGTAGCTCTAAAACGCTCAACAAAGAAAAATCCCATTCATTTCAATGGCCCCTATTCACATATAAAGGTTGTGCTGCCTGAAGCAATACGCTTCTAAAACGCTTTAAAAACAGCTGCAAAAAAGCTTAAAAAAGGCTGGAAAAATACTAGCAAACTGCTAGCTCAGGCGGGAATGGAGCTTAAGGCTCTGTTAACATCTAGGCATTCTGGATCGGGGGCAGAATCCCAAATCACGGGATGCGCTTGCAATCCCTGTCATTTCCAATGGCATCCTAATCGCAGCGAGATTTTGCCATGATTGTAGCCCAACTAACCATTATAAAATTGCGCAAACAGAATCCCTGGATGTCTGTCGCTCAAATGAGGTTTCCAAAACTTCTCTTGAGCAACAGGCATCCAGTGATTCTGTTTGAATGATTTTTTAACTGTTTGAGTGATTCATCGGGCAACAATTGCGGCAAAATCTCCCTGCAATTGGGGTGCTATTGGAAAAGATGGGGATCACAAGCACGCCCCACGATTTGCAGTGATTCGAGATCGTGGCTTCCCCCCTGCAATCCAGAACGCCTAGATGTGAACAGAGTCTAAAGGTATTCAGCAGCAACTGCCACGATTAGGAATCATCTCATCCGAAGAAGTCATGGAAAGAAATTGGACAAATGTATGAATTTGGAAGGCACTCAGTGCCTTTGATTCGAGGGAGCGGAAGAGTTAAAAATAAAACATAATATAGAAACATTTAAGAACTGTGCATATTTTTGTCCTATATACAAATTAAACATTACAATAAACATTCTAAGTCTGAACAGAACGCAGTGTTAAATGTGCTACCGCAGTGTTTTTCCCTTACCCCAAGGAAAATAACTAGAAGAGTCTATTGGGCAACAGTTTCCATAGACTTTTGGTATAAGAGAGAAAAGTAAAGCCATATGTTCCAGGATTAACAGTCTGCAATAAATGCATCTCTCTTTCAGACAAGCTTTTTGCCTATTACAAATCACAGAAAGCACATAAAACTTTAAGCTGCATTTTCCTAATTCAATTACATGCTTACAGTTTTTAGGTCCTTATCCTAAACTTCCAGTGACAGGGTAATGCAGCCAGCCCTGGTTTAAAGTGAGCCTTCAGACTTGCAGATGTCTGGTTTATTCAAAGTAGCATGAATAGGGCTCTCATTGTGCTCCTGTGTTAGTCGGTAAACTACACTGCATGGTTAGACCCGTAACTGTGCTGGAAATTAGTACTCAGGACTTCTTATAAAACCATTGACACTTTTGTCAATTCTAAGGCTCCATTCATACCACAACATGGTTCTCAGCAACATTTATTATGAATGGGCTTCATGTGAAGGACCATGAAAATAGGTCATTCACATTTTTTATTATTGCAACAAAGCTGACAGTGCATTTGCATATATGTGTTGTGGGGCACTATAGCACAGGTGCATCGCAGTGCACTGAGGATGTACATCAGGGTACAGGTGATAATGAAGGGCAACGGACTGCAATATTTAATTATTACAAAAAACTGACAAAAGATTAAGGAGCTAAATTACTTGTGCTAGGAATGTGAAAAGCGCAAAAAACATATTTACGTGCTGCAGACAATCCACAGGAGAAATAGACATAAAATAACCAAAAAGTACTACTAGTGCTGCACATTGATGAATAAAGGGTATTAATAGCACAATGGTAGATGATGGTAAAATGTATACATCGGATAAATTAAACTTGCTTCCAAAAGTTTGGTAACAAAAAGTTTATTGTATGAATAAAACCATAGTTAAAATACTTGGGTAAAAACCAACCTCTGTACACTGATAGAAACACCAGCATCGATGGTAAGATGGAAGTCACTAAACAATACCAAGAAAAGTCCAAAAAAGTGCACAAAAAGTCCCAATAAACTAAATGTGAATTCTCATCCAGGGAGGAAACTTATTTTCCAAAGCTCCTCTTGTGACAACCACAGGGAAGTGCAGGCAGGGGACACCACTGTGCAATACTAAATAGGAGGCAGCTTATCAAAACGGTATGGCCAATCAAATTAATGAAATGGCCTCACAAGCATATAGGTAAACAGATGGGCTCCAGAATCACCAAGAACAGCACCTGGGAGGTCCGGTCTCCACGGTATGTCCAAATGGTCAGATAAATGCAGATATGTATGGAAGATATATGACAGAAAAGCATAGCGTAATCCCGTAAAATTAATCCAAGCAGGTTTATTAAAAGGCTACTTACAATATTGCAGAAACAGACAAGCACATCAACAAAATAAGAACTGAAGATCCGATCGCGGCGTCCCGCGTCTTCACAACAGATAGAGAAGCACAAGCCGGCACAGAAGGGGGCGTGTAGATGTTGCGTCTGGTACCGCCGACGCGTTTCGTCATCAATAGACGTCGACCCAGAATTCACATTTAGTGTATTGGGACTTTTTGTGCACTTTTTTGGACTTTTCTTGGACTTTCATCACTTATTATTTATTTTTTGCTAGTTTTTCATATGATATTTATTTATGTTTATGTTATATAATGTTTTAGCGCTACACTATTTTTTACTCTTATGCATTTTGGATCACGGTCTGTTGGTCTAGTGTCAACAGCTTGGTAGTTTTTATTTCTCACACCTTTCTTATCTTTTAGCGCAGAAATTCCCCCTTGTTTTTTTACTAAACAATACCAGCCAGGAGAGCCTCAGAATGGAAGCTGCAGGGTGGCTGCCGATAGATGCAGAGACAACAGGGCCCAGTCTCCAAAAAGGCAGCTTTGGGGACACCAAGCAGATGGTTGCTCTGTGTGTGTCGGGCCTGGAGATGATGTCATTGGCAGCACCGTGTGAATGGGGAGATGTGAACAGCCAGACTCAGCCACATGCTGAGAGTGTCAGAGGGAGGAGTCAACCCAGGAGTGCTCACTTGTCCAATGGGATAACGAGTTTCAAAGCTTTGTCAAATGCCTAATAATTATTATTTATAACAGCTATTTTTTTTGGCACTGACAATGCTTCATGGACTGTACACTGATCTCACTCTCTGCCCTCAAGGAGCTTACAAACCATACACATACTAAATGATGTGTTTCCTTTTATTACTGTAACAAGTGTTATATTGTGAATTTTGGTGTGAATGATCCCTACAACACAGGTAAGGGATCGGTTGCACAGGTACCCATTACCTGAAAAGTTTAACTCCACTCAAAATTATATTTATTTTAGAGTAGACATAAAAAATAAAGAGAAAGATGATTCTCTCAGATTATCACTCATTTATAACATAAATTGCAAGTTCAATGTGTGGAAAATGAGCAAAAAGCATTATAGCACACAATTATGGCAACCAGAAGTCCCTCTGGTAAAACCTATTAATAAAAGAGATGAACAGCAACCTTCAGTATTGATCCAGGACATACGACACCAATCTGCATCGTATTAAAGCAGACAAGAAGAATATTATGACATCCACACACACAGTGGGGAAAATAAATATTTGATCCCCTGCAGATTTTGTAAGTTTGCCCACGTACATAAAAATGAAGAGTCTATGATTTTTATCATTGGTGTATTTTAAATGATAGAGGAGACAGATTAACCAAAAATCCAGAAAAAAGACACATAAAAAAAAGCTATGAATTAAGTTGCAGTTCAGTGAGTAAAATAAGTATTTGATCCCCAAGCAAAATATGACTTAGTATTTGGTGGAGAAAACCTTGCTGGCAAGCATAGAGGTAAGACGTTCCTTGTAGTTGGTGACCAGGTTTGCACACATCTCAGGAGGGATTTTGGTCCACTCTTCTCTACAGATCTTCTCGAAATCCTTAAGGTTTCTTGGTAACTTAAAGTTTCAGCTACCTTCATACATTTTCTATAGGATAAAGGTCTGGAGACGAACTAGGCCACTCCATGACATTAATGTGCTTCTTATTGAGCCACTCCTTTGTTGCCTTGGCGGCATGTTTTGGGTCATTGTCATGCTGGAAGACCCATCCACAACCCATCTTCAGTGTTCTGGCTGAGGGAAGAAGGTTCTCATCCAAGATTTTACAATACATGGCCCCGTCAATTGGCCCCTCAATGCGGCAATGTCGGTCTGTACCTTTAGCAGAGAAACAGCACCAAAGGATCTTGTTTCCACCTCTGTGCTTGACTGTAGAAATGGTGTTCTTATGGTCATAGTCAGCATTTTTCTTCCTCCAAACACAGCAAGCCAAGTTAATGTCATAAAGCTAAATTTTGGACCTGACCACAGCACTTTCTCACAATCTTTCTCTGAATCATTTAGATGTTCATTGGCATGACTGTACATGCAACTTCTTGAAGAGGGGGACTCAACGTGTTTGGAGGAAGAAATATGCTGACTATGACCCTAAGAACAACATCCTTACAGTCAAGCACAGAGGTGGAAACATTATGCTTTGGGGCTGTTTCTCTGCTAAAGTTACAGACTGACTTTACTGTATTAAGTGGCCAAGTTATGTAAAATCTTGGATGAAAACCTTCTTCCCTAAGCCAGAACACGGAAGATGGGTCAAGAATGGGTCTTTCAGCATGATAATGACCGAAAACCTACCACCAAGGCAACAAAGGAGTAGCTCAAGAAGAAGCACATTAAGGTCATGGAGTGGCTTAGCCAGTCTCCAGACAATAATCCTATAAAAAAATGTATGGAAGGAGCTAAAACTGATTTGCCAAGAAACCTTAAGGATTTAGAGAAGATCTGTAAAGAAGAGTGAACCAAAAGAAGTAGATGAGGGTCAACCAAGGCCCTGTTAGGGGGGGGGGGGGAGATATGAAATTAATAAGAAAAGCCAATTAGAAATTTGTATTGGACTTTCTCTTCAATATAAAATAAAAATTACTCCTAATTGAGACTTTATCCTGACTAAAATGGAGGACAAACTGTTAGGTCAAGAAATACAGTCTACATCACAGCTAGAACCAGAATATAACACCCCTCTAATGGCACCATCCCATTAAACCCATGAAAATGATACAATAATCCTACTTTATTCTCTCACCAATTGAAAAAGGAGAAGGTCGCTTGGAAGGAAGAGGAGGAACAGAAAAAAAAAAAAAGGGCAGGGCCACATAACATCCCCACATTCAACCCACCAAGACACCCCAGATCAATGGAACATGAAGTATGGGGGGACAAAAAAGACACAGGTGTGACAGATATGTCACCTCAATCAATCTGTGGTGGTGTTATGTGGTCCTTCCCTTTTTTCTCTCCTACTCCTCTTTGTATTTTGGTAAAGTTGACCTTATTTATCACTTTTCACATTGTCATTATTGTTCTGTACAGCTGTATCTTTCAGCATTAGAAGGATGTAGACCCTGAGGAAGTGAGAATATCGTGGCGAACCATCACACTTTCTTGAAACGGCAGATTTAAGCTCAAAATGTCAAATGTGATATCGCGATTTATTTATTTTGTGTATTCTTCTTTTACCTGAATCTTAACCTTTGTAATATTACAGGGTTGATTTTATATCTGTATTTGTCCTCTCTGTGGCACAATTAGAGTCCAAATTTACAGTTCCAATTGAGAAGAATGGAGTAGGATTAATGTAGAATTGTTATGAGAAGAAATTCACTGCTGAGACTACTGTGACTGTAGTAGCTCTCTATTGGCCTGTGAATGCAAAATTGATAATGAGAGATCCATGAGGAGGTGATCCATCATCAATGATCATTGTCGTATTCATGACAAAATTTTACTGTTAGAGTTACAAAAAATTAAAGAGTTCTGACTTTAAATTCCCTACTCTATTAGAAACTACTCTTTTTGGGTACCATTATTTGTATTATGTGTATTTTGCTTGGTTCTTGAACCACTTACTATAGCTGGCCACATGCTGTATATTAGATGGAGACTGGACAATCCTATCACTGGGTCACTGCCTTCTATTTGCAAGCCCATGAACACTCCTCTATACAGAACATTTAGGTGCCATGGCACACCTCCACACTGTGAACAGAGAACAACAGGTATCTAGGTAGAAATTGAGGCTTTCTTCTGCAGTCCGTTTCACCACATGCAATGCCCAAATGACCTGCTCTCAAGGTGAAATCACAGTTAATGGACAACGGGAATCTAACTTGTATGGGCACATTTTTAGCATTAGCAAATAGATCTTTTTTATAGACTTTGTGTTTAAGTTTAAGCATCCTTAGAAAAAAATATCTGTTGAAAAAAGGGCATATTATCTGATCTCAGTATCCAAAGGAAAAAAAAAGTGTAAAAGCTAGCTATAGACACTAGAAGGCAGTCCGGTGTACAAGCAGTTTCCAAACATCATAAGGCATCTGTGTCTTCTGCGGCCACACTCCTAAATACAAATGTTTGTATGACATGATTGTGCAGTCTAAGGAAAGAGGTGAGGAAGGAGGCAGAGCTGCAGATATCTCTAGAGCCAGAAATAATAGTAACTACACAAGACTTTTTCAATAACTATTCCTTACAAGATGCCTTGGCCAGTGGTGTCAGTGGTAGTTCACAAACATTAGAATTGTGATAGGTTTGTCCAAAAACTGCCAGATCAGAACAATGTATATGAGCATCATATACCTATTTTTGCCAAATTTGCATTAGCACAATGATAAAATTTGCAATTCTGTAATGATTTTCTAAATAATTTACTAAACATAGCAGCATAGACTGTAAGAGAGGAGAACATGCCAATTGTAAGCTAGCATATTCACAAGACCCAAACATAGTTAAAAGTGTCCAATCGGCTGGGGGCAAAAGATATATTTTACTCAAGAAAAAAAAAATACTTGCATTACAAGATCTATTGCTAAAGTACTGACATTTGGAAAATACAGGTGACCATTTAGGCTAGGTTCACACTGCTGAAATCTGATTTTGATCTGATTTGCTGTGCAAATATATAGTCCAAAATGGATGTGGTCTGCATACTCCATGGGGCCAAAAACGTACACTGGAATCGCACCAAAGTAGTACAGAAATCTTTTCCAAAACCACGCCATCCTGAATTGCATTAATGTGAACGTGCACCATTGAAAACAATGTGATTTCCATTGTCATGCAATTCAAGTCATTAATACTTTGCTATGTTTGAGTGATTTCGGAGGTATGTGGTATACTATACGATGAGGCACAACTATCTAAAAAATTATTACACAGATCAGAAAAAATATACTGCAAACATGAAAGTCCTTACAGTGTTTTACAGCACTTTCTAGAACATCAGATACTTCCAGAGTAGACAAGCCAGTATATGTTTTATACATAAAGTTCTATCTGGAATGTCTGACATTTTTTTTCCTTCTACCAAAACATATGTCTAGAATTAACTGTAATTGAAAAGGACTCAGACTCTTTAAGCAATCAAGAAAAATGCTGGGGCTGGTCATTTTTGTCAGGTATGATATTTTTAAAGAGGTTTGTTTAATCAATCTGTTTATCAGTGGAGAAGAGGCATAGTATGGAATGTACATTAGAAGTGCTGAAGAGTGTTAGGTTACATGTGAAAAAGAACCAAGCCTGAGTATGTCAGTGGTGGCAAATGAAGGTTAGAAAAGAAAAAAATACTTATATCAAATACACAAGGTGTAAGCGGTAAAGGGAACCCATTGTCCATACGCACTGAAGGAAGATATTTTGGAACACAGGGTGGCTGTTAAATAAATGATCAATAAAAATAAGAAGCAGCGCTAAACCCTAAAAGTGCAATCATGAATAATCATATGGTAAATAATGTGGCATGAAAACAAATAAACATGCAGTGAATAAATTATGAACAAAATATATCATTGAAAAAAATCAATCATATGAAAGTGATATAATGAAATAGATGCAAAATCCAGTGTTGGCTGAACATAAAAAAGTCCTTTCAATGAAAAAGTCCTTTTCAATATTAAACTAAAGTGTCCATAAAGTGCAAAAAGTGTATAAGTAACGTTGATTGATGAAATCCACCACCAAGCACCAACACTTAGTATAAGGAAGGCCATAGACGATTCGAATTTCGTTCGAAAATCGTAAATGGCAGTGTTATCGAACGATTTTCGTATCGTTAGTGTGGTATGTAAAACGTTCGATTTTCGTACGACAGCAAAAATTCACATATCCAACATGTTGGGTTTTTTTGCGAAAATCGGCCGAATTTCGTATCATTAGTGGGGGAGTTGTATGATTTTGCCTAACAAAACACAGAACAGTAGGGAGTGTGTCCGGTAGAGATGTGGTTAAAAGGCACAAAAAATAGTGTTTTGTCGTACGATTTTCGGCTCACATTGATGGTACACTCGATGATGTGCATGAGTGCCGCTTTCGTTTATCGAACGATAAATCGTACGAAATTCGAATCGTCTATGGCCTGCCTAAGCTTCTTACCATATAGCATAGACCAAAAACTATAATAGTCATAAAAGCACAAAATAAACCGGCATCCAAGATAGACGGTGGCTGCTCAGCAGCAGCTCCAAATGGATCGGGAATAAAAAAAAAAAGCATAGTGAAGCCTGCTAACATTTAAGTCCATTTAAAATATATAAAAAGTACCTTAGATGAGTTGTAAACAGGCACAAACGAGTAAAAAACCAGCAGACAGTCAGCTCTTGAGAAAGGAACTTCGTGAGTGACGGCTAAGCAAGCATGATGTCTTCAGTAACAGCCAATTTAAACGCGTTTCATCATGGGTGATGTCTTCCCATGGGCAGGCTGAACGTCAGATACCACATAAATGTTTAATAAATAACACTATGAAGATCCTGGGGGCCTCTTATTATTATTAAGTAGTTTCATCTACTTTGCTTAACGTTGTATCAGCAAAAAAAAACCAAAAACACCTGCCTCCACAGTGTATTAGTGGTGCTTTAAATAAAGTCATTCTGATCACTTGAAATATATAATCATACAACAGTGGTAACTACTTTTCTTGCAATAAGGAAGCCACAGATGCAATCCAGAACCACAAACTGTACATCATCATTCAATCTTTACTTGCACTTGCCTGCACAACTTTCTGAGAGCAGAAAAAGGCCCCATTTAGACCTGTGCATTACCACAACGCATGGTTGTGCATAACTGTCACAGTCGAGGGGTCAGACTCGAAGACCAGTAGCTAAAGTGGAGAGGCTTACACCTACCGGCTAGATAAGTGCAGCAGCAGGTCACCCTGGGTTGAGTGCGGAGTCTAAGCACTAATCGGTGTTAACCAGAGCTCCTGGTAGTGGAGATGGGTTCTGCTGTTTGTTAATACCAAGTTGTGGCTCAATCACCCTACTAGGAGGTGAGCAAGCTAGGGTCCAGTAGCAGATAAGCAGGTAGGGATCAAGCAGAAGAATAGTCAGTAAACAAACCAAAGGACAATAACAAGCATAGTCGAGGAACAAGCCAATGGTCGGTAATGAGTGGTAGCAGAAATACAACGTGCATAAGGAATGACAAGGGCAAGATATTGGTTGGAGAGAGGACAATAATCTGAGAAACAGGAAGTGCAAAGGCATGGCTAAAATAAGAAGTTCATAGGAGGAGCAAAAGGTTCAAGGTTTAAGGCAAGATCGTTCAAATAGTCCAGGGAGCTGTCCAGCATCCCGGTGGCTCAGCAGGAAGAGATATCGCCAGACACAGCAGAGGTTGCAGGTTCAGACCTGGGTCCCGACAATAACACACATTAGTTTTGTAACACGCCAACAGATGGCAGCACAAGGCTGCAAACAAAGTCACAGGGAGCACCAACCTTTATAAGTCAGTGTGCCAAAAGACATCATCCTATGTACATCGGGAGCTGTGCATTACCACTTATGCTATTTCAACATGGACAGCAAGTTAGAACAAAGAGCAAATGTAAAATTCCACATGAAACTGGGCAAACCTGCCACAGAGACGTTTAATGTGATTCGGCAAGTTTACAGTGATGTTGCAATGCTTTGAAGATCAGGCCGCTGTTTTGACACCATTGCGGAGATCCAGCACGAATAGCAGAAGGTGCTTGGCACGCTTTGAAAAGAAGACTTCCAAGAAACATTCCAGAAGTGGCAGGAACGCTGGAAGCGCGGTATTTCTGTGCAAGGGGACTATTTGGAAGGTGATAGGGTGTAATCGTAGATAACTAAAGTACTTTATGGTAAACAGAGATAGTCTCAATTTTTTTTGATACCACCTTGTATTTCTCAAAGCATCATAGTGGCTTATCCTCAACCAGAGGCAAATGCACAATTATTTGTCAAATAGGTTTTATTTACTGTAGCTAATTTACTCAATTATAAATATCAGAAAAAAAGGGTAGCCTTCATGAGTGCAATGCTGGGAACCTTCCAATGAAAAAAATATAAAAATACAATTTATACATGACACTACTGTTCATAAGGGCCACGGGAAGGCTATCCCCTTCAGTGAACACAATTCTGAGGAGAAACATTGAGTATAATAAGTGCTTCCAATCCTACATGAAAATACATGCCTGATATTCTCATGTTACATGTAAGTGCACTACCTATTAAATAAATTCATTTTTTTTAAACAATATTACGCTATGTGCTATTGTTACTTCCTCATGTATATGGACCCCATGTGCCCTATATGCCCTCCTGTGAGTTGACCTGAGCAGCCGTGTCAAATGATCTTTATCCGGAGGTCTACAACTGTTTACAAGCGCTTTTTGGCTTTTTCATTCATTTGGATTGTAAGCTCTAACGAGCAGGGCCCTCCGATTCCTCCTGTATTGAATTGTATTGTAACTGTATTGTCTTCCCTCACATTGTAAAGCGCTACGCAAACTGTTGCCACTGTATAAATCCTGTATAATAATATAATAATAATTTGGATAGCCAAAAGTCTCTTGTAAGCCATTCCCCTTTTTGTGTTATCCCACTGGTGGCTTCCTCTCGTCTGTCGTGGAGGGACTGAGACTCTCATCTGCATGCGGAGACTTGTGGTTCTCTTTTATGCACAAGTTTTTTTGACATTTTTTTTATATATGAACTTTTTTTTGGACTTGGTGATTATTTAGAATTATGGTTTCACTGATTTAAGTTTCATTTTGACACATTATTGTAAGCGCTAAACATTAGCCACTATTGCTAAAAGATACCACACTGAAAAATATTTTACCCACTAGGCCCCAATTTATTTACACTAAACCACTGACCTTGCGTATTAAATTAGCCCATGATGTGATTAATACTCCCACTAAAACAAGCAACTTTTTGGATCAGGTGGGTTTCTATAGCCACTTCTGGACCGGAAGGATTCGCCCCCTAAATCACCAGGCCATTTTTTGCGATTCGGCACGGCATTACTTTAACGGACAATTGCGCGGTCGTGTGACAGTGTGCCTTTTCCCCCACAAATAGAGCTTTCTTTTGAAGGTATTTGATCACCTCTGTGATTTTTATTTTTTGCGCTTTAAACAAAAAACGAGCGTCAATTCAGACAAAAAAAAAAAAAAAAAACAATATTTTTCACACTCTGCTATATAAAATTCCCCCCAAAAAAAGTTAAAATCAATTTTTTTTTAACTATTTAGGCCAATTTGTTTACTGCTACATATTTTTGTTAAAAAACATTTGATTGGTTTGCGCAAAAGTTATCGCTTCTACTAACTATGGGAAAGATTTGTGTCATTTTTATTGTTTCTTTTACTAGTAATGGCGGCGATCTGCGATTTTTAGCGGGACTGCGACATTGCGGCGGACAGATCAGACCCGTAACTGACATTTTTGACACTTTTGGGAGGACAAGTAACATTACTACAGTAATCAGTGCTAAAAGTATGCACTGTTACTATAATAATGACACTGGCAGGGAAGGGGTTAAGGCTGTGGGTGATCAAGGGGTTAAATGTGTACCTAGGAGAGTGTTTCTGACTGTTTGGGGGATGGGCTTGTGAAATGACCATAGAGACATGTGATCCTATATAGAAGGATCACAGGTGCTCTGTGATGATTCCAGAGAGAAGAACGGTCAGCTGTGTTTACAACAGCTGACCGTACCTCTCTCTCAGCTGGGAGTGATCGCAGATGTCTGGCAGCAATCGAAATCGCCAGCCCCGTGCATCGGAGTCCGCGCATGCTCGCCCCCCTAGCTGCAGGCGCGCGACCGACGTAGGGCTATGTGGCTTACAATACGTGGGTCGGACCACAAGGGAGTTAAGGGTGAGACTGAGAGAACATGTGAACAATATTAAAAAAGGTTATCGACACCACAGTCAGTCCAACCACTTTAGATTGTGTCACAATCGTGATCCTAGTGTTTTGACATTCTGTGGTATTGACAAAGTACAGGCCCACTGGAGAGGTAGCAAATTAAAGAAATTGGTTTCTCAAAATAAAACCCAGTGGATTTATAGGTTGGGTGCTCTCAATCCGTTGTGGTTGAACATTGATCTAGATTTGAATTGTTTTTTTTATCTAACTGGTATTCCACATTTTGTCAAACTCTCTCTCTTTTTTTAACTTTTGATGTCAATACTGATTTTTATTTTTTTTTTTGAATAATATTTTTTATTAAAGAAATCAGCATTACAGGAAAAATGAACGCATTACAAATACACGTCAACAAGTCCAACAATTTGCATACAATGCAATACAATATCCCAAGGGAAAAGATAGAGGAAGGGGGGAGGAGGGGGGGAGGGAGGAAAACAAAAACAGGGGGGGGGGGAGGGGGGGGGAGAGGGAGGTTCCGACTAATATGAGAGCAGAATCAGGTCAAACGACTGCCAACAGTGTCATACAAATTCAACAACTGTATATATCAGGTTTGATGAACGTGATGGGCAGATCATAATCCACCTCAGTCCACTCACGTGCGAGTTGGGTAATGGGAAGGGGACACCCCCGTAGCCCCCAGTGGGAACATACTTGCCACAGGAGGGTCCCCACCCACTCACCCATCCATAAGGACAATTCAGGAGGAATATTTCCAGTACTGCCAAGCTAAACTGAATTTCTTGTAAGACAGGGAGTTGAAAGCTAAGGCCTTCTCCATGGCAAAATTGACATTAACAATCCTAACTACTTCAGAAAAATTCGGTATATCGAGAGATCTCCAACGACGTAGTATCAGCACCCTGGAAGCCAATAGGATATGTAACACCATCTGCCTGTAGGCAACCGGATAGTCATCCAGTCCCAAATTCAAAAGGGCGAGTTCCTTCTTAGGAGGGCGTAGAATACCCGTACAATCAGCTATACATCTGAACACTGTGTGCCAGAAGCTAGTCAAGGACGGACAGTCCCAAAGGATATGGAATAGTGTGCCTCTGTGACCGCAGTTTCTCCAACAGGTGTCCGGGATGTTTGGGAAGATTTTTGCCAACCTACTAGGCGTGTAGTACCACCTGTTGGAGATTTTCAGCATCATTTCCCAGTGTGCTGAGCAATGAGAGTATTGATAAGTACATGAAAGAGCGTGGGACCACTGAGTCGGGGTGAACTGGAGGTTCAGCTCAGTTTCCCACCTTTGCATTGACAACGTCTTGGGCAGGTCGGGTTTTTGGTGGAGTATGTCGTAAAACAAAGAGATGCCCTTGGCTGGTTTTCTAGCGGAGTTGTAGTGAGTCCACACTTTAAGGGGGATCCGGCTAGCTCTTGGGGGGTGTCTTTTAAGAAAGCTATGTACACTAAGCACTTGGAGGAAGAGAGTAGACGGGACTTTTAGCTTTTGTATCAGGGCTTGCGGGGTAATCAGAGCATCATGTTCGTAAAAGTGAGAGATCTCGGTGACACCCGAGCGCTCCAAATCAGATATCCGAAGGGTTGGGAGATATGCTTTTAAGCAGCTCAACGGTAGAGAGGAAGAGTGGAGCGGGGCAAATTCCAGTTGTGTCTCCCGGGCGCCTTCCAACCTCCGCCAGGCCATCAGAGAGACCTGAAGAGTCGGAGGCATACCCGACAGGGACCATGGGATCCAAAGGTCTCCCAGGAGAAACTGCCTCAAGTCGCCGGTGGGAGAGAGGTGACGTTCCATAGAGGACCAAGAAGAGGAACCGAGAGGAGCAAACCAGTGTTTAAGTTGGTCCAGCCTAGTGGACCAAAAGTACGCTTGAAGATCCGGCAATTTGGCACCACCCATGGATTTGGGAAGCTGAAGGGTGGAGGTAGAAACTCTTGCTCGCTTGCCGCTCCAGATAAAGCCTCTCAGTCCTCTAGAGAAGGCCCCCAGATATTTCCTGGGAAAGGGGACTGGAAGCGCCCTGAATACATAAAGCACCTGAGGCAAAATCGACATTTTATAAGCTGCCATTCTTCCCCCCCATGACAATTCAACTTTGGACATAGCCGCCATGGTACCGTTGAGCTTCTTAAGAAGGGGATCTAAGTTAGCGGGAATCAGTTTAGAGATTCGGGGGGTTATATGTAGGCCCAGGTACGGGATACTAACCTCTGTCCAAGGGTAGGGGCATATTGATTTTAACAAGGACACAACTTTCGGGTTAACCCCCATATTAAGCACCAGGGATTTTGAAGTGTTTACTTTATGATAGGAGATCCCTCCAAATGCCAATAAAATGCGGTGGACCGCAGGGAGCGAGCGGGTCGGGTTTGTGAGTGTTACAATAATGTCGTCCGCAAAGAGGTTGACTTTGTGGACTGTGTCACCCAGGCAGAACCCCTCCACCGAATCGTCAGACCGAATGGCCTCCGCCAGAGGCTCGATCATCAGATTAAAGATGGACGGTGATAAAGGACACCCCTGGCGGGTGCCATTGGTGATGGCGAACGGTGTCGAGGTAGTGCCAGAGGTGAGGACTTGGGCCGAAGGGCAGGAGTAGAGTGCCAGTAGGGCCGATAGTATACCTCCCGTGAATCCAAACCTCCCCAGGGCCGCACGCATATACATCCAGCTGACCCTATCGAACGCCTTCTCTGCATCCAACGTGAGATGCAGAGAAGGCGTTCGAGTGCTCTCCGCCACATGTACCAGATTCACTATACGCCTGGTGGCGTCAGAAGTCTGCCTTCCCGGCATAAATCCCATCTGGTCACTATGTATCAGAAGGGGTAGGACAGGCTGCAGTCGTGAGGCAAGTACTTTGGCGTAAACTTTAATGTCACTATTGAGAAGGGAAATAGGCCTGTAGTTGGCAGGGAAGCTGGGGTCCTTGCCAGGTTTGGGAATGGTCGTGATATAGGCGCCAAGCATTTCCCTAGGGAATGCCGATTTCTGGGCCGCTTGATTGAACACTGCAACAAGATAGGGGCTTAAGGTTTCGTTATATAACTTATAATACTCATTGCATAAACCGTCCGGGCCCGGTGACTTGCCGATAGGCAAGGAGCGGACCGCCTTAGAGATCTCTTCCTCCGTAAATGGAGCGGAGAGGATCTGTACTTGGGCTTCCGAGAGGGAGGGCAAAGACAATCTGTCCAGGAAGGTTTTTATGGCTTCAGGGTCTGGTTGTACTGTGGAGGGGTCTTGTGCCAAATTGTAGAGCGCACCGTAAAAAGTTGCGAATTCATTCGCAATGTCCTTAGGGTGGGTCAGCTTGGCATTTGTCTTATGATGGGTCAGATGTGATATACGTGCACATGCTCTTTTCTGTTTAACTCTGGACGCTAAGAATTTACCCGCTTTGTTGGCTTGGGCATAATAGCGGAGGTTAAGCGCCTTTATATGGCGATCATATCGTTCCAGTAAGTGAGATCTGAGGGATTCTCTTTTTTGAGTCAGAGCTGCGGTCACAGAGGGTGTGGGATTGCTCTTGTGTGTGACTTCCAAGGAGCGGATCTCAGAGAGGAGAGCATCAAGCTTCTGATTATATGCCTTTCGCAGTCTGGCAGTCTGCTGTATACAAATACCCCTGACAAAAGCCTTATGCGCTCCCCAAAGCGACCAAGGGTCAGAGACCGAAGAAGCATTAAATTCAAAGAACTCACGTATATGTTCAGCAATCACCTTACCAGTGGCGGGGTCTTGGAGTACCCTGGCGTCACAACGCCATATAGATGTTCATTCCCTGGGCCCTGTCTCCTCCACCACCATCTCCACCGCGGCATGGTCTGACCACGTAATACTTCTAATGGCCGAAGAGGAGACCCTACCCAGCAGAGGAAGATCCGTAAGAATTAGGTCAATGCGAGAGTACGAACGATGTCTGGAGGAGTAGTGGGAGTAGTCCCTTTCCGAGCCATGCTGACACCTCCAGACATCGTACAACTGCTCCTTGTGCAACAATAGACCAAGTGAAAGCTGTCGACCCCGGGCGGGCACCGAAGTGTCAAGCGCTGAGTCGACAACAGCATTAAAGTCGCCAAACAACACCAAGTTACCATATATTTCTGTGGATATTCTTTGAAGTAACCTGTGGAGGAAGCGCTGCTGATGACAGTTCGGGGCGTATACCGCAACCAGAGTCAGAGGCAAGTTGTTGAAGTCACCCCGGAGGATCAGGAACCGACCCTCTGGGTCACAGATCTCGTCCTTTAGGGAGAAAGCCACCGTGTCTCTGATTGCAATAAGAACTCCACGTTTTTTCTCAGAAGCGCTGGCAAAAAAAAGGTGTGGGAAGTGTTTGTGAGAGAAGCGAGGTTGTTGAGAAATTTTGAAGTGAGTCTCTTGAATTGATGCGATATCCGCTCGACTATTACACAATTCGGTCCATAAGGAGTATCTCTTGGCTGGATGATTTAGGCCATTAACATTTAAGGAGAGAAATTTAATAGTCATGGTGGCTCCAAGTGACAAGTACGGACGTACTGGATGGTAGCAAGACAAAAAAGAAAAAAAAAAGGAGAAGCCGAAGTTGTATGACTCATCAGGGGGGCAGAACTCCAAGGGGAACAGTTTAGTATCTGAACCAGAACCAAGGAAGGGGGGGGGGTCCAACAACGGAGCAAAGCACAAAAAAGGACATAAAAAAAAGTCTAACAGCAGGACATACCTGCATCCAGGAGAGAAGGGCCATAGGGAGTATTCACATCCTAGGCCTGGGACTGTGAAGAACACTGCAGGGAGACACTTTCGCTGCTACTCGACCTCTGACTAGAGTTGGAGCGTTTTCGGGATACCACTTGCCATTCCCCTTGGATGGGCACGGGAAAAGGATTAGGTGAGGCTCCATGTGGAGGCGGTGCATCCATGACAATCCCCCAACGGCGCAAGAGTGCCATTCCCTCCTCCATGGTAGAAATAGTGACCGTAGATCCATTATGGGTGATGGATAAGAGTGCCGGGTGTTTCCACTTGTGCGGAATGTGGTGGTTCCTGAGAGCCTTAGTAACCGTAGCCAGATTCCTGCGTTTCTGGAGAGTGTGTCGGGATAGGTCAGGCAGGATCTGAATTTGTGGGTGTTCTCCAGGCATCACTTGCAGTTGTCTCGAGGCCATAAGTATTTTATCTTTAGCCTGGAAAAAATGGACTCTCAGGAGTACATCACGGGGCAGGTCTTGTGCGATGAATCCGGGTTTTGGGATTCTATGGATCCTGTCAATGGTCAGGTCAGAGGGGGACAGGGAAGGCACCAGCGCTGCAAACAGATCCTTGGCGTATTTCTCCAGGCTTTGGGGTTGAACCGACTCCGGCACCCCCCTAAGCTTAAGGTTGTTTTGTCGCGACCTATCCTCAAGGTCAGCGACTTTGTCCTTGAGCCAAGAGATGTCTTCAGCATGCCCATTATGAGCTGCCACTAAGGTGTTGAGGGACAGTGAGCACTTATCCATAGACCTCTCCACAGAGTCCACCCTCTCCCCTAACTGGTGAATCTCCCTCCTAGTCTGGGTCAGTCCTTGGACCATGTCCGTATGTAGGGAGGACCATAGGGAGTGCATCATATCCTTCAGTAAGGATGCCGATATTGGGTGGTCTCCCACAGGGAAGGCTGCAAAAGGATCAGCTGCCTGAAGGGCCTGTGGCTGTGGTGCGGTGGGAGACAAGCCATGATCCATCTGCTCAGCAGGGATGGAGTGTGGGGGAGAGGGCCCTCGCCTCTGCTTCTGTTTGGCAGGGCTTCTCGCTGAGGGTGAGGGAGGCGTGGAGGAGCCAGAAGAATTCCCGCTATCGGGGTTAGCCACTTGCCTTAATGGTGGTGAGTGTCCTTCCCGCCGATCCGCACTGTGTGCTGGGGGCCGCGGCTGCCGACCGGCGCCATGTTGGTGGAGACCTGGCACGGTGGAAAGGAGAAATCCATCCATTTTAGTGTGCTGGTGGAAATTTTTCTTCCCCTTCGCCATCAGCGAGGAGGGGAGAAGCTGCAGAGGCTGTAAGACCGCAATACGAGTCTTCCCGTGGGTCGTAGAAGGCTGAAGTCCCGGGTGGCCGAGCGGAGCTTCAGAGCAGTGCTGCCATCCGCCGCGCCGTACGCCACGCCCTCCTGATTTTTATTTTTATACTTTTCATTTTTATTTCTATTTTTATTTTAAGTTTTTATTATTATTTTTATTTGTTTTATTTTTATTTATTTTTATTCATTTTTTTGTTACTTAGATTTTTTTATGTATATTTTTTTTATTTTTTCTCTGTTTTCCTTAGATTTTTTTATTTTTTTCCATTATTATTATTTTTTTATTGTTTATTTTTTATTCAATTAGTATCATATAATTTTTTGTCTCTCCTTTTCTTCCTTATTTTATTTCATTACATATTTGTTTGGAGGTTTTAAGTTATGTCTAAATATAGTATGCTTTTAATTCCATTTGAATTGTCTGTATATGATAGTATGCGGTTGAGCCAATTGTTTACAGGAAGTGACGACCATTTATTATTTAATTGGTTTGTCTCTCTATGGGTGAAAACCAGAGAACAGGTGTTATCTTGAATATAGAATGATGACTGAGCCGGAAATTATGTCCATTGACGACACTCGGAAGGGTGTGCGAAACGCGTTGGCGTAATTTCCAGTTTAACCAATTGCGTCACTTCCTGTCTCCTTGAGGAATGCACGCTAGTCAGCGTTTCAGGAAGTTTTTGTATGCTACTGTCTACTGCCTACTTTTACTTTGTGAGTATAATTGTGATCTATATAATTAAAGGATTCTTTTACAATATCACACTATGATCCTTTTATTTTATCTGGGCTAAGCTTGCCAAGGAAACCATTTTTGGGCACTTGAACCATACGTTACTGCTGGATGGTACCCAGGACTCCACACTACTATTAAGGCTAAAACTGGCCCAGAGCGGTCTTCATTTCTGGTGAGTGAGGGTGCAAGAGGGGGCAGTGGCACGCTGACATGGATGAGCACCTTTCAGGATTAAGACAAATAAGGCACCTGAGCACCTTTTTTGAGCACTTTTGTACAGTGTTTTCAAAAATCCTATAAACTTTATTATTGCATGCACTTATTTATTGAATTGAACTTGATTATGACATGCATTTATTGAATTGAACTTCATATTGTATATATTTATTTATGAACTGAATTTTTGTATTTATATTTTTGCTCAATTTGCACATTTATTTATTGGAATGTATAAATATAGGAATGTTTTGCACTTTGATGCACATTTTATCTAGCAACTTTTTTTTTAGCACGTTTCACAACGTATTTATTTAATAATGTACTGTATTTGATTTAATCTAGCAAGCGCTGTTTTATAAATTTTGTTTTTGTTTTTTCCCCACTTGGTGAACAGCAGCTGCTTATCTTATGTAGTAATCAGCCTAGCATGGGTTATTTTGTATTATTATTAAGAATGGCTATGCTGTTGCAGTCGAAGTGGTGGACCTTTTAGGAATGTTTGGAAGAGGTACCTACAGTGCATCCGGAAAGCGTTCCCAGCGCTTCACTTCTTCCACATTTTGTTATGTTGCAGCCTTTTTCCAAAATTGATTACATTCATTATTTTCCCGAAAATTCGACAAACAATACCCCATAATAACAACACAGAAATTTGTTTAAAATTTTTGCTAATTTATTAAAAATAAAAAACAAAAAAAAAATCCCTATGTACATAAGTATTCACAGCCTTTGCTTAATATTTTTTTGAAGCACCTTTGGCAACAATTACAACCTCAAGTCTTTTTGAGTATGATGATACAAGCTTGGCACACTAATTTTTTAGGCAGTTTCTCCCATTCTTCTTTGCAGAACCTCTCAAGCTCCATCAGGTTGGATGGGGAGCGCCGATGCACAGCCATTTACAGATCTCTCCAGAGATGTTCAATCAGGTTCAAGTCTGGGCTCTGGCTGGGCCACTCAAAGACTATCACAGAGTTGTACCGTAGCCACTCCATTGTTATCTTGGCTGTGTGCTTAGGGTCGTTGTCCGGTTGGAAGATGAACCTTCACCCCAGTCTGTGGTCCAGAGCGCTCTGGAGCAGGTTTTCATCAAGGGTGCCTCTGTACATGGCTGCATTCATCTTTTCCACGATCCTGATTTGTCTCCAAGTTCCTGCCACTAAAAAAACTTCTCCGCAGCATGATGCTGCCACCACCATGCTTCGCTGTAGGGATAGTACTGGCCAGGTGATGAGTGGCGCCTGGTTTCCTCCAGGCATGACACTTGCCATTCAGTCCAAAGAGTTCAATCTTTGTTTCATCAGACCAGAGAATTTTGTTTCTCATAGTCTGAGGTTCCTTCAGGTGCCTTTTAGCAAACTCCAGGTGGGCTGTCAAGTGCCTTTACGGAGGAGTGGCTTCCACTCTACCATGCCGGCCTAATTTATGGAGTGCTGCGGAGATTGTTGTTCTTCTGGAAGGTTCTCCTCTTTCCACAGAGAAACGCTGGAGCTCTGTCATAGTGACCATCGGGTTCTTGGTCACCTCCCTGACTAAGGCCCTTCTCCCCCAAATGCTCAGATTGGCAGAGCGGCCTGCTCTAGGAAGAGTCCTGGTGGTTCTAAACCTCTTCCATTCACGGATGATGGAGGCCACTTTGCTCATTGGGACCTTCAATGCTGCAGAAATTTTTCTGTACCCTTCCCCAGATCTGTGTCTCGATAGAATCCTGTCTTGGAGGTTTACAGACTTTTCCTTGGACTTCATGGCTTGGGTTGTGCTCTGACATGCACTGTGGGACCTTATATAGACAGGTGTGTGCCTTTCCAAAGCATGTCCAATCAACTGAGTTTACCACAGGTGGACTCCAATCAAGTTGTAGAAACATCTCAAGGACGATCAGGGGAAACAGGATGCACCTGTGCTCAATTTTGAGTGTCATGGTAAAGGCTGTGAATACTAATGTACTTGTGATTTTTTTCATTTTTTATTTCTAATAATGTGAAAAGATATCAAACAAACTTCCTTCAAGTTGTCATTATGGGGTATTGTTTGTAGAATTGTAAGGAAAATAATGAATTTAATCTTTTTTGGAATAAGGCTGTAACATAACAAAATGTGGAAAAAGTGAAGCACTGTGAATACTTTCCAGACGCACTGTAAATCTGAAGACAGACCACACAGAACTACAAACCCTTTGACAGATACAAGTGGAGCAAGGAGAGCTGTACATTTGTATTGTAACACATGTAGCCAGATTGACACATTAACCACTTCCCGAAAAATCACGTACCTGTATGTTTTTTAGAGCCGACAGTCGTTTTTTTAGTAATAACAACTGAAGTGGCTAATCAGCTGCTATTAAAAGGCGTGTGGAGGGGGGGGGGGCTGCCTTTCGCCACTCCGCCAAGGTCCCCTGTCCCATCTGGAAACCCAAGCCACCTGCCAGCACGCCCGCCGGCTGGCCAGAGTCCCGAACAAAGCCAGATCTGGCTTTGATCGGGTCTCCGATGTGGAAACCCGGAAGCGACGTCACTTCCAGTTTACTTGGCAGCCAACGGTGCCTGTTTAAAAAAAGAAAAAAAAAATCACAGTATTCAAAAACCCTGATTTTTGGTGTTTTGAATAGTTTTAAGTGCAGGGGAGGTGTTTGGGGTCTTAAGACCCCAGATCCCTCCATAAAGAGTTCCTGTCACAAGGAATGTTTTCATTCCTTGCGACAGCAATAAAAGTGATCCAAAATGTTTTATTTTTTTTTTGAAGGGACAGTGTAAAAAATAAATAAAAAAAGATTAAGAAAACATTTTTTTTTAAAGTGCCCTGGCTGGTACTGCTGGCTGGTACTACCGGTGGGTACTGCTGGCTGGTTTTGCTGGTGGTTACTGCTGGCTGGTACTGCTGGCGGGCACTCCTGGTGGGTACTGCTGGCTCCTCTGAGACATCAATGGAGTGTGAGGAGCGGCGCTGGAGGAAGCATGCAGAGCCGATGCTTCCTGTATCTCACCTCTCACAGACAGAGTGTATTTGATATCACTCTGCCTGTGCCCGGACGAAGCCGGAACTATACAAGAAGCATCGGCTCCATTCTGACAGCTCGGAGTTGGGATTTCGCATTGCACTTGCGGGTGTCAGGGAGCCGTAGTCTGCACGTAGCAGACTTCCGTACCTCGCGGGAGACTTGGGATGTCTGGTATGGGGAGAGGACACCTGCCGCAGTGTAGCCCAGGCGCCAGGCTGCTAATTCTAGTCACCAATGTGACCTGGCAAATGGGGTTTGTCGAGCTCTGCTCTATGGGCTGTCAACCTCCATACATCAAAACTCCATACATCAAAAAAAGTACTTGACTTCATTTTTTGCAAATGCAGCAACAGCAGGAGCTGGAATACACTCAGAAGCACATTTATGATGATAGGATCTCTTAAACAAGTTCCCTAGTACAAAAGAGGTGTGTAAAGGAACTTTTATTCCACACAAACAAAAACAGCAGATGTGGTAGGGGGCTGGTTTGGGACCCTTCCATTTTACTACACAGAAAGGCCCTTAATCAAATGGAGGATGTAAATTCTCTCTTTTCACATTTATAAACATATACTATTGGGCTGATTTACTAAAACTGGAAAGTGCAGACATTGGTGCCGATGTGCATGGTAGCCAATCAGCTTCTAACTTCAGCTTGTTCAATTAGGCTTTGACAATAAAACCTGGAAGCTGATTGGTTTCTATGCAGAGCTGAACCAGATTTTGCCCTTTTCAGTTTTAGTAAATCAACCCCTATATTTTGGACATCTATGAAAGCCATTTTTAGATCGTAATCAATAAAACATTTTGAGATGTTAAGCCTTGAAAAGTGCACCATACAACCATCAAAGACAAGAGGATGAGCTTAATATATCTTCTGATGATTAAACCAGCCCTGTGACACTCACAGTTCCTGTTCATTTAGTCTGTTCTCCATAACAGATGCTTTTCTAGTAGACTGTCATAACTTTCCTTTGTGCTACAGGATCTATGACTCCCTCACACACTGGAATTCACTTGCAAAAGAAAAATGTCCTCCTGCTAATTTGTTTAATGGTCACATCCTCCTCAGAAGAAAAAGAAAACGAAAGCACTCTGCATTATTCCAGGCTAAGCTATTTGTAATAGAAAACCATGTAAGTTAGAAGGGAAGCTATAAAAGGAGAAGTTCACCTTTGTTAAAAAAAAAAAAAAACAGTAAATGCACATCTTCTTGTAATCCCACTTGTAATTCATTCATTCACAGATCTCTGGATGGAGCCCCACACAGCTGCATTCTTTTCAAATTGTGACAGCGGGTGTGGGAAGAAGATCCCCAACCCGCTGTCACAATGAGGGGAGGTGTTGGAGAGAGGCTGCAGGAGTGGGAAACGGATGGAACATGTAACATTTTCCCAAAGGTTAACTTATCTTTTAAAGAAACCTGTAGGTTGAAAGAATGGAGGTTACAATTTGCTGAATTTTCCTTTTCAAAATGCTAGTTCCCTGGCTGCCATGCAGATTCAACCATTTCCTTATCCTTTCCCGATGTGCTCGCCTGAGCCATTGCTTGTATCTCTCTTCTCTCCCTGGCGCTGGCATTTCATCTGTGGGCACCTGGGTGTGAAAACTTGCGGCTTCACAGCCGAGTGCAAGTTGTGCTTCCATGTCCTGATTGGTCAGGCAGTCATCAGAGACCCGTGATGTGTCCCAGGTGACTGAAGGGAGGAAGGGGGAAAGGAGAACTATCAAAACTTTATACTCACTCTCCCCTACCCCCCCAAAAAAATGACATGCCAAAAGTAGCAGAGGAGGGGGGAGGAGTCCTTAAAGTGGAACTTTCCCTTTTGGTGGAGCTCTGCTTTAAAATCCTGTAGATGGCAAGTACATTCAAGCAAATTTAACAAAGGGGTCAGTAATTATAGCCTACATATTTTATTCAGGCTTCCTTGAAAAGGAAAAAATCCTGAATTATCAGGTGGGTACCTCCTGATTGCAGCAGCCTCCTGTGATAGTTTTTTCCGGGCCAATATAGATTTTTTGGTCACTCTTTAGGCTGATGGCCGATATTAGGTGCCGATATTCTGTACATTTAAAGTTTTGAAAAATCAACACAATTTTCGACACAAATCTGGTACTGAACATGGTAGTGTTTATTAAAATTTTTAACATTAAGGGCACAATGAGAAGAAGAGTAAAGAGAAGAACTATTGTTTTTTTTTTTTTTTATGCACTTGCAGAATGTGTGTGCAGCAAAACTGACATCTGTGTCTATACCATGGTGTGACTGAACGAACGAGGCCTAGAAGTAGACAACTGTGAAAAATAAAGTGCTTGAAAGATAATAACTAAAGGCTTCCCAAAACATAGAAAAGTGGCATAAACTCCTGCAGTAGTGCACTCACTGCAATGGTTAAATTTAAATCACTACAGCAGTACAAAGACAGTGGACACTACACTTCAATACTCCCAGTTAAGTAGAACAATATTATAGTGCACAGAAAGCATAACCTTTTTAGAATGTTCACCTGATAAATGGCTTCTGTTTTTTTCATATATTGCTGCCATTCACTAAGAACACGCTCACTTGGTACAGAGGAAGGACCAGAGAGGTATATTCTAGCATGAGAGGCAAGTTTTTTGTAGCATGCCTCATTTTCTTTCCACCACTGAAGAGGATTACCGCTTTTTCTGTAAATTACTGCTTCCTTCAATTAGTGATGAAGTTTATCATGCAGGCTGATTATTGCAGATTCAGAAGAATCCTCCGCATGAGGCACAGATAAAACACTGAACATGGCATTAATTCGACCATGATGAAGATTCTCCTCTGTCCGTTGTCTTTTTGGACATTTGTTTTTGCAGCACCCTTCTCTTCCAGAGCGGAAACATGCTCTTCCTGACTTGACATTTCAGCAGGAACCTCCTGCTCCTCCTGTTGAAAAATCTTCTGTTAGCCATTGTTTTGCCTTGGCTAATACATCATCAGAAGAGAAAGCATTATTCTTGTATCGAGGATCCAAAACACATGCCAGCACAACATTTTTATTCTCTTCATGCTTTTCAAAATGATTGGCGAGGCTGTCCCTCATGACCTGCCTACATGTTTTAATACCACATGTGTTGGGTCCTTCATTCTCCTGAAGAAGCGTCTTCAGCACTCTCACACATGGGACGACAGATGACACAGATGAGTCATAATGACTCACCTCTAGTGTCACTCCCTCTATAGGGTGGAGGGTCTCAATGACATTTGCTACAATGTCCCACTGATCAGCAGTAGGATAAGTATATCCTCCATTTCACCTGAGTAGATGGTAAGAGCTTGCGCCTGTTCCAGCATTCTTTGCAGTATGTGAAGTGTTGCGTTCCATCGTGTTGGAACAGTCTGAACCAAATTGTTTTTGGGTAGGCCAAGTTCTTCCTGAATGCACCTCAGTCGCTGCTTGGCAAGGATTGAATGGTGGAAATGACCTGCACACGTCTTCAGCATGCCAATTATATCAATCAAAGCTCTCTGGCTTGACAGACCATCATTTACCACAAGTTACAGAGTGTGTGCCATGCAACTGAGGCCTGACACTTCAGCAAGCCTCATTCCTTTCACCATGCTTGCTTCGCTGTCTCGAAGCACAAGCATCACTCAGTCTTTGTTTATTCCCCAGTCTTCAAGCATGCCTAGAAACATTTCTCTAATGTACTCCCCAGTGTGGGATCCTTGCACCACTTTTGTATTCAACACCATTTGCCTTTTTGTCCTTCCGCTGTCAATGAAGTGGCATGTAAGACTCAGTGACTCTGTCCTGACCAGCAGTCAGTCGTGAATGAGAGGGAGTTGCCAGCATTCTCTGGTTGCAGCATAGTCTTTACTTTCTAAACTAACTTTTGGTGAATCTTTCCCAGCATTTTGATTCAATAATACTTGTCAATCTTCAGTGTGTACCTTGGCTCAGCTATGGACATTACCTGCTTAAATCCAGAGTCAGACACCATTGTAAATGGCTGGTTATCAGTGACCATCATCTCTGTGATTACTCTGTCCAGCAGTTGGGATCTTCCATCTGAATTTAGCCACCTGTTTTTTTTCTTAAACATATCTGCTATTGTTGTCTGGGATAGTGGAGGTATTTCACTTTGTGATTCAATTTGTTTTTTTCTGTGCTGCATTATATAATTCAACATGATGAACTCTTAGATGGGCCCAAAGATTTGACATATTTTTGCAGTTGCTAATCCCATGCTCACATTGTCTGCGCATGTTTTGCACACTGCTGCTTTTCCCAGGGATGGTTTAGGGGAGAAATAGTCCCAGACCACATGTTTTCTGTCTGTATACATCTCCACTGCACTTTGAAAGAGAGTTTATACTGAATACAGATAAGGTTAAAAACTGTCGGTCTGGCACCCTGCTGTGGGTGGCTGGCTGACACTCTGCTGTGGGTGGCTGACTGGCACCCTGCTGTGGGTGGGTGGCTGGCACCTTGCTGTGGGTGGCCGGCTGGCACCCTGCTGTGGGTGGCCGGCTGGCACCCTGCTGTGGGTGGCCAGCTGGCAACTTGCTGTGGGTGGCCAGCTGGCATCCTGCTGTGGGTGGCTGGCTGGCATCCTGCTGTGGGTGGCTGGCACTGGACTGTGGGTGGCTGGCATCAGGCTGTGGGTGGCTGGCTGGCACCCTGCTGTGGGTGGTTGGCTGGCACAGGGGCTGTGGGTGGCTGGCTGGCATCCTGTTGTGGGAGGGTGGCTGGCACCCTGCTGTGGGTGGCACCTTGTTGTGGGTGGTTGTCTGGCACCTTGCTGCGGGTGGCTGGCTGGCACCCTGCTGTGGGTGGCCGGCTGGCTGGCACCTTGCTGTGGGTGGCCGGCTGGCTGGCACCTTGCTGTGGGTGGCCGGCTGGCACCCTGCTGTGGGTGGCTGGCTAGCACCCTGCTGTGGGTGGCCAGCTGGCAACTTGCTGTGGGTGGCTGGCTGGCACCCTGCTGTGGGTGGCTGGCTGGCATCCTGCTGTGGGTGGCTGGCTGACACTCTGCTGTGGGTGGGTGGCTGGCTAGCACCCTGTTGTGGGTGGCTGGCTGGCACAGGGGCTGTGGGTGGCTGGCTGGCACAGGGGCTGTGGGTGGAATTCTGTTGGTGGCTGGCTGGCACCCTGCTGTATGTGGCTGCCTGGCTGGCACAGGGGCTGTGGGTGGTTGGCTGCTGGCTGGTCAGAGGTGAGGGAGGCGGCCTAAGAAGCCAGAACGGAGCAGAGGCGTGTGGTGCAATGATGTGTGCTCCGTGCACAATATCGGTCATATCAGCAAGTTTTGGTCCAGAAAAATTGAAAAAGATGCAGTTCTTTTCTCTTTTTTTCTTTTTCTTTCTTAGATGGACTCGAGGGTAGACGGATGTAAACAGATACAAAACTGTTTACATCAGCCTGGCCATAGATATGCATTGAGCATCTGATCAGGTCTGCCTGAAAAACAGATAGACCTGACCGAAAAGCCTGTGTGAAAGGGCCCTTTCTGTTTTACAAACACTACAAATGTACCTTTAATAAAGGTAAATGTTTTTGTTATATTCCCCAGGCTCAAGCCACTTGAGCATCATCAAAACTTCTATAGTGTACCTGCTGCTAGTTCTCATACAGTACAGAATTACAAACTATATGAAGAAATAAGGTTTTCTAAAATGTACATACACTAATACAATTATTTAAATCAAATTGATGTATTTTACATGTGTAACTAAAACAAACAAAAAAATACATCCTTAAAAAACAATTACCTGGTCAAAGAATGACCTGTGTCTAAAAGTGGACATTTGTTCTGTAAGTGCTTATTTTTAATTATCTGTCTCCTGTTTGATGTCAGTAGGAAGGAAAAACCATTATCTGCAAACATTTTGGGAAACAGATATGGAAAAAAAAGTCTTAAAAGTTTTAAAAAAATCCATCAAGAAGAAGAAGAAAAAAAAAAAGAACACTCCTTTATGTTTTCAAAGGTGGTTAACATTAACTATAGTTGTCGGCAGCTTTATGCAAGTCTCTATACTATTCTAGAAAGGGGCATTCGTGTGTACTTAGTTACAGTCCGTCCCTTTTTTTTTTTTTTAATTTTTTAATTTAGAATGCTTTGATTTTCTCTGGACATGTATAAAAAAAAAAAGGCACCGTAACATTAATTTAGAGTGCTGAATGTGTGCAGGCCATGATTCTGAATATAAAAAAATAGATATTCGCTGCTGCTTTGTGTCAGTGTGAGGAAAGAAAATGGATTTTTGTCTTACCGTACAATCCTTTTCTCTGATGTTCACTGACGGACACAGCTCCATATCTTCTTGACTCTTGGGTTTATGCTGCCCCCTACAGGAGTAGATTACAAACAAAAAAGAGGTTGGGGGAGCACACCCTGAACATGCATTTCTAAAGCTGGTGCAGCTATAGACCAAGAGACATGCATATTTACAAAAAAGCGCACACATGCAAAAGAAATGACTATCAAATATAAAGGCAATCAATGAATAAATAAAAATGGGGATTTAGTCCCACCATATGGCCATATCGTGCTCAAGCCCACCACTACGTCAAAGTACCCCATTATCAGTGGGTCCTACACTATCCATATAAAAAAGGATGAATCCATAACTTCTCAAACCCTTGGAGACACTTACTCCTAACTGGGAGAGATGTGCGACTGCACTACGAGGGACTCATCCAATATCTACTAGTCAATGGACACTAATGGAGTACAGGTGTGGGAGGGTGGGGTGCTCACCTCAGAGTCTGGTCAGACCGAATACATTACAAACAAAAAAGAGGTTGGGGGAGCACATTTCTAGAAATGCATGTTCAGGGTGTGCTCCCCCAACCTCTTTTTTGTTTGTAATGTATTCGGTCTGACCAGACTCTGAGGTGAGCACCCCACCCTCCCACACCTGTACTCCATTAGTGTCCATTGACTAGTAGATATTGGATGAGTCTCTCATAGTGCAGTCGCACATCTCTCCCAGTTAGGAGTAAGTGTCTTCAAGGGTTTGAGAAGTTATGGATTCATCCTTTTTTATATGGATAGTGTAGGACCCACTGATAATGGGGTACTTTGACGTAGTGGTGGGCTTGAGCACGATATGGCCATATGGTGGGACTAAATCCCCATTTTTATTTATTCATTGATTGCCTTTATATTTGATAGTCATTTCTTTTGCATGTGTGCGCTTTTTTGTAAATATGCCCTACAGGAGTAGGACACGAGGCGGAACAAAAATTTGACTACGCCTATATGGCAGTCCCAGGGGGTATACTCCACTTCCTGCTATAGCTTGTCAGTTTTTTAACAGGCAGTATCAGGAGAACATAAAACCCAACTTAATAGAGGGGCAGGTGCTGTGTCCGTCAGTGAACATTAGAGAAAAGGATTTTACGGTAAGACAAAAATCCAGTTTCGTTCACTGATGGACACCGCTCCATATCTTCATGACTCTTGGGAGGTCCCAAAGGAGTGTCAGTATGAGGGGTGGGAAGAACACAGCAAGGATCAAATTTCCCAAAGGCTAAACATAGCCAACCAGGTAAAAACAGGAGCTCAACCAGGAAACAACTGGAGCTCACGTTACAAAAAAATACACCCTCAAAGAGGACTAATCCTCTCCAACAGCGGCCTGCAAAACCTTGCGAGCAAAAGAAGCATCCGCAGATACGATCAGATCCACCTTACTGAATTTTGTGGAAGTGTGCACGGATGACCAGGTAGCCGCCTTGCAAACCTGCAAAACCGACGCCTGATGATGGAAAGCCCAGGAGGCACTAAGCACCCTCTTAGAATGCACCTTAACGTGGAAAGGAGGATCCTGTCCTTTAATGGAGTAGCCTTGCACCACAGTCTACCTGATCCATCTGGAAATGGTCGCAGCAGATGCAGCCAGCCCCTACGGGCACCATCCGTAAGGACAAATAGAGAATCCGATTTTCAGAATGACTCAGTGGCTGCTAGGTACACCCTGATTGCCTGAACCACATCCAAAAAAATATAAGGCAATCTCTGTAGGATGCTTAGGCTTAGGACACAAGGAAGGCAACACAATGTCTTAATTTAAATTGAGCCCGTTTCTTCAAAGCATAGGCCTGAACAATTGTCTGTCTGATCCATTTGGCAATGGTCGCCGCAGACGCAGCCATGCCCTTCCGAGGTCCCTCAGGAAGGACAAAGAGAGAATCCGATTTTCGAAAGGATTCAGTGGACGACAGGTAACCCTGATCGCCCTGACAACATCCAAGGAATGCAATGCAACCTCCTTAGGATGCTTAGGCTTCGCACAGAGCGAAGGCAAAATAATGTCCTCATTAAGGTGAAAATCATAAAAAAAGATTAGAAGGCTGAGACTGTAGCCCCAGCACAGGGAAGCCTATCTACTTCTAACGCTAGGCAGAAGACAAACTGAGTTGGAATGGCTTATTGCAGGGGGGTATTGACCAGTGGAACAGCCCCCATGGGTGTGTCTATGTTAAATGCTTTTGTTTTTAACAAGTCTTATGCCTAGCTACTCCTGTGGAGAGGAAGTCAATACCCATTGGTGAAGACTGTATGAGTGGGCGGCGACTGTCGGAGGACATAAGAGAAAGGTGAATTTTTTTTTTAAAAGTTGAGCTTGTCCTTTAAATTCCTGACAAACCGGTTGACATCAAGGGTTGTAGTAAACGCATCGAAATGGCATGTAGGTAGAAAGGAAAGTCCTTTAGATAATCAGAACAAATCTTCACGTGTCAGTGTCACACTAGATAAATTATTCACATTATCGAAAACAGTAACTAGGTCTTCGGTTTTCTGTTCTGTTGTGGATATTTCTTGTGATCCTTAGTATCTGCACATTCTCCACCACCTTGTTCTCTTTTTTTCTGGGCCGTGTTGTTTTGAAGTGTCCCGTGTGTTTTTACATACTGTCTTCTGGGGAATTTTCCCTGGAAAAAAAACGAGCCAACAGAGCTCCTCTCCGAAGCCTGAGACACAGATTCAGGCGTGTCTGAGAGCTCTGATTGTGTGTTGGAGACTTCAGGTGCGCTAATTTTAACCCTGCTAGATCCTGGTTGTTTCTTTAGTATAGAGTGTGGAAATCTCTAGTCCTTGAGATCACATAGGTATTTGGACCTTTTGGTATCCATTATTTTGATTTCCAAACACTAGATGTTATCCATCAATTCAGAGCTCAGGTTTTTATAGTGAATGGTACCGGCACACCTCTTTTAGTATAGAGATCTCTGTGTTAGTGTCAGCCAACAACTTCTCATAGGAAATAATTAGTTTCATGGGAACACTTGCTGAGAATATTATTCTACTCTGACAAGAATGTGTCTGAATAGACAGTTTGTGTCTGAATAGAGAGTTGATGGAAACTTCTTAACCTGGAGACCTCTTGGTATCATGGAATTATCCACATATTTCTGCAATCCGGTAACATCCCACCATCTCTTGGGAAGTAAGGACTTTAGTTTGTCAAACATGAGTTTACACTGGGTATCTGAAGTTAGAGTATTGGAGTCCTTACTGTAAAATCTGGTAGAATTCCAGCTGTCAGTGTGATGTTGCCAAAGGGATAGCAGTGTCCCAAGTGTGCTCAAGTTCCATGTTTCCTGTGATACTTCCTGCAGCCATTGTATTGACTTGTATGTCAGAAGTAATCTGCAGCACTGAAATAGTCCCTATTTCGGTAGCAGGAGTGGGAAAAGCAAATACAAGCAAAAGATATTCAAACTCAATTGCACAACTGAAAAATACTTGCTGAGATTCAGTGCTCAGGCTGGAGGTTCCCCACTCCCCTGTTTGAACATCCAAAGCAGAATGGCCAGTGCATATTACTACTGCTTAACTAGTATATAAATTGTAACACTACATCAGTGGTATATGTCAAAGTTGCAAACTACAGTATGTAGGATGCACCATATGTTCCTTGAAGATCAGGATTTCGGAGCAATTCTTTTTGGGATTGAGCAGGTTAAGAAACCCCAAGAGGTAGTAATGTGCACCGATTACTCCTGCAGAGGGAAGTGTGGTGGATTTATACGTTAAATACTAGAATGCCTGCTGGCCTAAACAATAGATGGGACATAGACTTATTTCTGAAGTAATTGATTAATGTAATGAATACTTTCAATATTTTGACATATTTTGAATGTCTATAGTCATTTAGATACTATTGGTTTTCTGATGCAGTGTTATCTGGTGTGCATCCTTCATGTGTAACTATTTGGATGTTAAATCATTTTAATTGTAATTATGTTTAGTCCTGCCCCCTCCATTATTTGGGGGGTGGGTTTTTACAATATATAAGCAATGCCATTTTACTTTCAATAGTTTTTTATTGAGTTTTTAAAACATAACAACGAATCAAAGGTTAGAAACGTGCATGTAATAAACTGTACATGAAGTATAACGAATATCGTATACAGAACTCAAACAGGGTAGAAGGTAAGGAATCACATTAGTATTGGGGGTGGTAGCTTGGAGAGTCAGATGGGTGGATTGTAAAAGGGTCCAAATGAACCGGTCCTTATGAAATGTAGCTCCACGGGCAGTTGAGTATGCATAAGCTTTTTCTAAGAAGTGTTGGAGGTTGATTTGCCGGATCACTTCTAAATGGGATGGTACTACTGGTTGTTTCCAGTATTTGGCGATTAGCGTTCTTGCTGCAACCAATACATGAAACTAAACCGTTCTCATGTTGGGGGGGTATAAGCAATGCCATTTTAATGTTAATCATACTATTAGAAAGGCTGTAATGGCCAAAACACATCAGCCATGATCCTGTGCATATGATGTAGCCAAATAAAGGACAATACTAGTGAGATATCAAGTTACTGGGTACATTTCTGCCTTGCACTTCATGCTACAGTGTGTCACTATCTCCCAGTTGTACTACTGCATTGTCTCCCTGTCACATGGCCTTCTGATAAGACTACAAGTGACTGTTTCATCTCACATTACATTCAGGCATTTTCACCCTGTTGCCTAAAATATTTAAACATGTCAAGTCAACCTGCACCCAGCACAGATAACTAAACAGAATTAATAGAATTGTTGGCGGTAGGTTGCATTCTTTTTTTTTTTGCAATTTCAGTTCATGGCCCATCAATCCCACAATCTAGACTTATTCCTGTCCATTCATGTGTAGATGGACCCACTCAACAAACAGTTCTCCATCGGTATGTAAATGGGTTCACACAACACATCTGCCTCCATATATATGAACTCCTAATCCTAGGTGATCTTAATGTTCTTGCATAATCTTATTATCTATAACACATGTTTTGTGGTAAGATCCTGTTTAGCTAATCAACCACCCTCAAATAACTATAGCCATTTTACTTTGTTTGTATTTAGACCCCAGGAACAAGATGAGCTGAATATTTTACACTTCCCACTGATAATCACTTTAAGCTATTTTCCTAACAGCATATTTGCAATAGCAAATCAATATTTTCATACACACGCGTTAACATCCTCAACCAAGACAAACTTTACTAAAAAAAAAATGAACAAAAACAAAAGATCACTATTTTTTTTAAAGGTGATATTCCACACAGCAAAAAAATGCAGGTTCTTTGATAAAAAGAAGCTACTGTCTAACAAGAAACAACTGTTCCTTTTCTTGTGCCATAAATGCAAGCGGTATACTTGTGGACGGGATACGTCCCCGAGAGTCCACCCTTACATAGCTGAAATTTCCTGGTTTGGCTCCATGCCTCGCAATGCCCTCAGGCATCCATTTTAATCACATAACCAGACAAGCTGTTTGGCGTTTTTTGCTGTTATATTCAAACGGGTTTGACTTCTTTTTGGACAGACAGATAAGATAAGCCATAGACTCCCCATGGAAAAAAGGCCTATATCTGGAGGAAATTAAGGTCACTGCAATACAGAAGTGATGAGCATGTACACACACATATGTATACATGTTTCTGCTTAGAAGAAAAAAAAATGAAGCTCTACTGTCAATATACAGTTCACAAGTGTGCGCTAAACAGGTGTACATTTGCATTTTCTCTGCATATCTATTGTAACAAATGAACACTGTCCATTAACGAAATACACCATACAACCAAAGGTTTGTGTAAACTGACATATATGGGGCTTTTAGGACATTCCATTCCAAAACCATTACACAGATTTGTACAAGGTATCTGAAGTTTGTTAATTTCTTTTTTTAAAGAATAGCATTTATTAGGTTTTTGATATAACCGAGCAAAAGCATAGTGTGAATGTACAATTCACTATGTAAAGATACAGTACACTGTAACAACCCAACATCGCTTCAACATAAAATCTGTCATGTCAATACTTCAGCTTCCCTGGGTTGACATCGAAGGGACATGTAGTCAGCTTACCATGCCTGTTGGACTGGAGCGCAAATCTAGGGTATCTGTACTCAGCCTAGTATTCTGGGTGGCTCTGTTCATCAAGCACTCTACCTTTTGTTATTGACCCAAAATAAAGTTTCACACTGAACAAGAAGAAAAGAAAAGCAAGACAGATGGAGGATACGAACAGAAAGGGGGCAAAGGTAGAAAGGGGTAAAAGGTAGGGGGAGAAAAAAGAAAGGTGGGGGGGGGGGGCCTCACACTGCCCATCACTTAATTCCCACTGGATACTGGATTTAATGATCTACAATGGTGATCATAAATATGGTTGCGGTTTGGAGGAGATGGAAAATTCAATTTAGGTGTACCATATTTCTGTGAATTTCAAATGTCATTCACGAGGACAGGCAATCGACTGTTCCAGTCTCATAATATGGTTTAGTTGCTCCACCAAGTCTCTATTGATGGGGAGGGGGGGTCATCGACCTCCAATGCTGGGGAATCAACATCCAGGTCCAAGTCCGAGTCTTGCATGCATGTGTCCTCAAATAGTTTTAAGCCTCTGCTTAATCCCACATTTAGTAAGGAAATTGCGTAACTGTAGGTAATGAAGATGTGTCCCTGGACTCGGAGGGTCTGGAGTTGGGGAGTTCTCTGAGGGGCTTTATCCCAGATAGTCCAATGCCTGTATCACAGGGGATCAATTGCCTGGATCACAGGGGATAAATTTGCCTGGATCTCAAGGGATCAAATGCCTGGATCTCAAGGGATCAAATGCCTGGATCTCAAGAAATCAAATGCCTGGATCTCAAGGGATCAAATGCCTGGATCACAGGGGATTAGTCTGTTGAAATGTGTGCCCATTTAGTCAAAACAGCATTTCTGAGGGCAAGTACTGACACTGGAAGAAAAGGCCTGGCCCACAGGTGTTACAGTTCATCCCAAAGGTGTTCAATAGAGTTATGCGCAGGGCTCTGTGAGACCATTTCAGTCCACCCTGAAACTCATTAAACATGTCTATATGGATATGGGCACAGCTATGCTGGAATCCAAAAGGCCCTTCCACAAACTTCAGCCACAAGGTAGCAAGCACACAGTTGTCAAAACTGTCTTTGTATTATATGCTGTAGCATTAACAGTATCCTTCAGTGGAAAGATCTGAACTCAATAATGAACTCAATGCATGTCACACCACTTTCTCAAACTCAATCTTTCTAAAACTGAACTCATAATATTTCCTCCTGCCCGTGAATGCTCCCCTGGTCCCTCCCCTCATGCCAGGGTGTTAGGTGTAATCCAGGACAGCCACAAATCCAATAGCTATCCAAATCTTGCAGACTTCACCTCCAAAATACGCCACTTTTTAACCGTTGAAATCCCCAAGCGGAGTGTTCACTCCCTTGTCATCTTTCGCCCTGACTATTGTAACATCCTCCTCATTGGCCTATCTCTCTGCAGGCTATCCTCTATAGTCTTTCATGCATGCTGTTGCCAGATTTAACCACCTTACCAACCATTTAGTGACCGCCACCCCTATCTGTCAATCCCTCCACTGGCTTTTCCATTGTTCAACATATAAAATTAAAAACTTACATTAACATACAAAGTCATTTTCAACTCTGCTCAGCGCTACATCACCAATCTGGTCTTCAAATATCACCCAAACCGTCATCTCCCCTCCTCCCAAGACCCCCGGCTCTCTAGCTCCCTTGTCTCCTACTCCCATACTCATCTCCAGGACTTCTTCAGAGTTTCTCCCATCCTCTGGAATTCATTACCCAATCTGTCCACTTTTAGGCGATCCCTGAAAACTCATCTCTTCAGGAAGGCCTATCCTCCCTTTATCTAATAACTGAACCTTCTATTTATCCCATCAGTTCATCCCTCACAATTATTACCTTTTGTTCCACCAGCCCCTCCATATTTGATTGTAAGCTCGCAGGAGCAGGGCCCTCCTAACCCTCTAGTATTGAATTGTATTTTTGCTGTATTGTCTCCCTTTATATTGTAAAGCACTGCACAAACTGTTGGCGCTGTATAAATCCTGTATAATAATAATTTGGAGGAGGGTCTCCACATACCATGAAGTATAAAACAGCAGAAAAATATTCTTTGTCACTGTTCCTGATGGGACGTGCCTTTCCTATTGGTCTCTGGTAGAGATTTTTCACTTTCAGAAAGAAAGTAGGAAATCAAAATGCATAAATCTCTCTAATTGCTGACTGAATGAGGTCTTCCTATTAGCACCCCTGACAATCATCTGTTTAATGTAAAGCATAAAGCATGAAAGGTTATAAAAAACTGATACTGAGCAATTTTGACACCCATTATCAAATTTGCCAGTGACAAATGATGCTTGCAGCTATGCACACTTGGAACAACTGTTTACCACTTCAACTAACATACAATTCAAAACACAAAAGCCTTAGAACATAGATTTGCATACTGTGTTGTCCTGTGCATAATATAGTGGGTGCACTGTCCACAGTGGAAGCCATCCATTGGCGTGTACTATAAACATTAAGACATAATACAATAGTCAAATGTAAGACATATGTAGATTTGTTTGACATTACTTACAATCTCTACCCATTTCATTGTAATGGTTTGTTACACACAAATCATAAACATCGAAACTCGATCTTGTACCCTGAACGAATGAGTTCTTGAACCCACCTGTCCTGAATTTTGGACAGCCAAGGCTCGGGAAAACAACGCAGACGTCCCTCCACCCCTGAAACGGGTGAGGGCATCCCTTCAGGACGAGGCGGACTGAGTCGCTGTGCCAGCGTTGCCGGCTTTGGACTTGCCCACCCAAGGCTTCTTCTGGCCACCAGAGGCCTTGAAAGTCTTCCCTTTGTCTTGTGCCTTGAAGGCACGAAAGGACCCCTGGTTAGGTTTAAAGGAAGGACACCGCTTGGCGCAGGATGATTTCCCCCTAGTCACCTGGGGCAAAAGAGTGCTCTTGCCCCCAGTGAGCCCCTTGATCAGTTCATCCAGAGAGTCCCCAAAAATACCACTCCCCACATAAGGGATGTCAGTCACTGTCTTCTTGGAAGACTGGGCGGCCGACCAGCTTTTCAACCAAGTAATGTGTCGGATCGCAACCGCTGACAGTCGTGCTACTGAAAGGGGCCTCATCCAAGGCCGTGTCACAGAGGTACAGAACGGCTTGGCCCATTTTATCCACCATCTCCAGAGCAGCAGGAAAAGTGGAATCAGCAATCAGAGTGCGCCTAAGCATCTTGGCCCACTCCACAACAGCCTGAGAGACCATCACCGAAGCAAACACAGGCTTCAGCAAGGAACCCTCTACCAGATAGATGTGGCGGGAAAGCGTTTCCACCCGCCTATCCGCTAGGTCTTTAAACACCGGAGAATCCTCCACGGGCAGTAAAGTGGCTTTATTTAACCTGGACACAGTGTGGTCCACCTTAGGAGCCATAGCCCAGCGAGAATCCACCGGATCGGCAAAGGAATAACGGTACTGAAATCTCTTGGGCACCACAAAATTATGTTTTATACGGTGCCATTGGTCATTCACAGCTTCGTGAAACTCCCCGGGGCAAGGAAAAACCTGACCGATTTTTGGGCTTTGCGGGTCCCAAAAGGAAGACCGCTTACCCGACAGGTGGGGCTCATCATCCAAATTTAAAGTGTCCTTAACAGAGCGGATAAGTGTGTTCACAGCAGCGCGGTCCGGTGCTGACCCTGAGGATGAATCCTCCTCCTCCACATCCGACTGAGACCACTCAGGGGGGATGTCGTCTGTGGCAACCAACTCTGGCTCTAAATCAGAAGACTGAGAGGGCATAGGCCTTTTCTTAGAAGCCCGGTCAGACATCAACAAGTCCACTTTTGACGCTAAAGTCGCAAGTGCAGCAGTAAGTGAGTCTATAGCAGAGGATTCAGGAGTACCTGAACCCTCCACTAGATCTGGGGGGAATTTGCTATCCTGGGACTCCATAATAGCACTATGAATTTTAATGACGCTGGTCCTTTAAATCTGCGATTCCCGCGGTCCCCACCGCAAATGGAAACCTAGTACCCTGCTACAGGAAACTGTAAAAATGAATGCTAGCAGGAATGCAGGCCAGGGAATACAGTAAAAAGCCCCCCCCCCCCCCACAGTGTGCTATACTTGCCCACGCTGCTGAGGATCTGAAGGGAAGAAGGAGGATGTGACCTCATGCCCCTAGAGGCAAAGACAGCCCTGAGCCACAAGAAAATGGTTGCCAATAGAAGTCTATGGGAGAAAGCTCTGGGAAAATGGCCGCTGCCCACAAAGGATATCATGCCCACACTAAATATGGTGCCCGAACGGCGCCAAAAGGATGACAGAAAATGGCTGCTGCCCGGCCCCCGCAGCAATGGCGGCCGCGTGGTTTAGCGCTATTTGCGGCCCCAAAACGCCATGCACTGGCCCCCACAGAGTACCACAAGCACCCCAGGGACGTAGGAGACCCCCGCATCCCCCCACACTGCGGTCAAAACCACGACAGCGCCCCCGCAGGGACCGGGAAGGGACACACAGGGACCGCACCTACAGCCATGAGGGGGACATTACAGAACCCATTCTGAACTGTCATACCCAAAACAGAGGGCCCACATACACACCCCAACAAACACGGTCAGAGACAGAGGGGTAGCATGGTACTCACCGGTCCAGCGAACGTGGGCACCGCTCTGCGACAGGAAGCCTTCCACCCTGAGTGGGGTGCCGTCAGGCGAAAGGGGCGCTAGCAACACACGGGAGTACCGCAGTTGAGACATCCCGGTAAAGGTAACAACTTCGCAGGCTTGTCTGGGCGTACCAATAACCTGCTAACGCTCGATGGCAGGCTGGGAGTCCGCAAGGCTCTAGAATAACCAGTGCGAGTCCCAGCTCTGCAAACGCTGTATTCTTCTGAAGTCTGACTAACTAAGCACAGGAACAAATAAAAAGCTATCTTTTTAAAAGAAAAAATACTTTTTAAGAGAGAAACATAAAAAGAAGAAAAAAGCTGAGACCGAAGCCACAGCTAGGGAAAGCCAGCCTACTCCTAAGCTAGGCAGCAGAAAACTGAATTGGGAATGAAGCTAGCTGGGGGTATTGACCAGAGGGACAGCCCCCTGTGTCTATACAAAGGTTTTGTGATTATTCTAACAAAATCTTCTGCCTAGCTTACTCCTGTGGAGAAGGCCAATACCCAGACGTGCAGATCGAATGAGTGGGCGGCGACTGTCAGAGGACGTAAGCTGTGTGATGTTTTTTTTTTTAGGTGACAGGTTCTAAAAGACCCTGCATGATCGCATTGCAAAACATTCCTTCCTGGCTAAGCTAGCCAGGAACACCAAGAGGATGACTCAGGAGTGACGTCATAGGTGTCACTTTCCGGGTCACAGCAAGAAGGTCAGGGGAGTGGACATGTGTCCGCTCTTCTACTTCCCCCCTCCAGCTGCCAACACCCAACATGTCAGTCCCAGGCTTGCAGATGGGCAAGCAGAGCCCGGAAAACAAGGCGAGGGGTGCTTGTACTGTGACCAATCGGGCAACAGCGCAGCCACCCAAATGCTTTCACCTGACAGGCAGGAGTCTGGCTGTCAGTTTCAAACACAATCCCGGTGGCTGCAGCCACCTGATTGTGTGTGAAAACCCCTGCTGTCAGGTCCGTACTGCATACAGACCTGGCAGCGAATGGGTTAAAACAAATCCCACTTTAAAGCCAAATGTAAGTAATCAGAAATATATTAGATCTAATGAACATTTTAAAAACAGCCTTGATTATTATAGCCCTAACACCACTACTGTTACAGCAGCTGTGGTTTATCTACAAATGACTGTGATGTCCAGTAAGGTACCAGAGTTTGACCAAACGTGTGTCAATACCCTGTGTTTACATGGCATTTATTCAGCATTCTTAAGGCCTCATAACCGTCCTTCAATGCCAGCCATGAACATTACAACGGCACCACACAGTGCTGCTCATATAGGAGCGGTAGCGTTGTGTTAAAAATTAAACAGCATGTCGCTTTCATGAGGTATCGACACTTATCAGCCGCCTGCATTGATTTTAATGGTGATGCTCTGTAACTGAGCCTTAACAGTGCCTATAGCATTTATGGCATGTTTGTGAAGCATTTATAAAGTTTTAGCTGGACACTGGGGGGAGAGACAATGATGGTTCCTGTATCCCAGAATGCACTGGAAAAAAGAGACCTACGACGGAGCAGCCCCAGCCACTTCCTGTTTGCATAGAGCAGCTGTCTGTTAACACAATTTGCTTTTGTGTGCAGGCAAAAGCCTCAAGCTAGCCAGCAATACTGCCAGCACCAGGCAGGAGCAGAGGCATTGAGCATCATTGCCTGTACCAAAGCATTTTGTTTCAGCTAAGTTGAGCTGGACCAAGTGTCAAAGAGATCAAAGTATACCAATCCATCTTGCAGAGAATTCACAAAATGTCTGCTATCACGCCAAAACCTAACTACATTGCAAAGTAAATTACGGTATTTCCTCCACACCACTTCCTCTTTAAGCACTTGCCACTAGTAAAGCAACATATTCATGGACATTTATTAAAGCTGATCTCCAGCTTTAGCTTCAGTTTATATAGTTTGTTCAGGTCAAGCTGGCACCAACAATTTCCCTCACTAACATGTGCAGCCGCTAGGTGTGCTGTAAAAACGTTATGTACCTGAGGTTTACGAATAGCACTGTGTTCCGGGTGTGAGACCTTCCAGTCTCACGCCCGTAACAAATAGTGTTGGTCTGAGCGGCACAGCCATTCATAGGCAGCTTTATATTCTATCAAAGCATACACAGCTTCCACTGATTGGCATCAGAGAGGCGGGCTGATGATGTCACAACCACTGAATCAAAATACAAAGCTGCCTATGAATGGTTGAGTGCCGTTCAGACCAACACTATTTTGTCCGAGTCCAAGGCAGGAAGGTCTCATCTTGCACCAGGAACAGTGTTGTATACAGTATGTAGCATCAGCTACATGCAGTTTAAACAGTACACCCACTGGCTTCATGTTAGTGAGGGAAATAGTTTGTTTGGGCCAGCTTGGAGTTTTTTTTTCAAAATGGAGCATTCTTGAAGCTTTTTCAATGCTTTAAAAAAACAATGAAAACAAACGTTATGAACATATCATAAGTGCTATAGACGTGTTAATAAGCATTGCTTCGCTCTTCATGGTCAACACACGTGAGCGAGCCCTAAGTAATCAGCACTTTGTAACAGATATTGTCTGACACTCCCCCTCTCCTTCTCTGCATTCCATAGGAGGACCCATTTTGAGGGGACTATTACTGAGCTATGCCAGCATAAACCACTGAAGTGTGAAAGCACAAAGACTGGCATAAGCAAAAGCTGAAAAAGAAGAAAAAAGTCAGAGCCTTACCAACTTCAAAAACATAGGACTGATGCTGAAACACCCAGGAGGCACTTACTGCCCTATTTGAGTGATCCCTTGTCAATTTAAAGAACCAAAGCATGCTCCCTACATAACAGTAAGGCTAGTTCCAAAACTTTTCTCCACCTAAGGAAACTAGACTACACTGAAGCATGACAGGTATGAAGGGGTATCCTAGGGATGGCCTACATTTTTTTCCTGTAGAAGTGTCCTTTCTCCTGTAGGTGATACTATTATGACCCATGATTATATACTGTTCCAGTGTCTTTTAATAGATGATAGAGTAATAAGAATTTCATATTTCCTAGCTACACATCCCTACATACCTATTGACCCAAATAATAACATTTTTAATAAATGTGACCATTAACAAAATCCCTTTATGCATTTCTGGCAGAGCTGTGCTTTTGGCATGGGTCACAGGAGAAATTTTGCCTCCACAATTTTTTTTTCTGCGCTCAACTGTTTCTTTATGCAAAAGAATGAGAAACCCAAGTCTTCTGTAAACATTGTGTATAGTGTTTGATAATCATTACCAGACTGTGCTGTTAAGGAAGTGCCATTAGCAGATTTGAGAGAAGATAGAACACAAAATGGTCCTTCCTTGAAGTGCCTGAGGACTGGCTGAAAGGCCATAGCTGCTGGTTTCATTAGAACTTTGTGGCAGTCCATCAGGGGTGATAACATGTAGAGTCTTACCTAGCACATGAACATTTCCAAGAGAGTATAAAGCATACATTCAAAGGAATGAACAGAAGAAGGTCTGAATATATTTCTCACCAAAGATCAAAAACTGCAAAATGTTAAATTTATTGAAACAGACTAAGGGCTAATCGAAAAGTAGGATTCTGTTTTTTTAAATACATATTTTATTAATTTTCTCATTTAAACAATATGAAAGAACTAGGAGATGGTTCCATAAATATAGAATAGCCACACTTAAGGCATATAAGAAATTGACATCATGGAGTAAATAGTGGTTAGATACATTATTAAAAAAAGTTAAATATTGATGAAAAAATTTATAATTTTTCTAATCTCTATATACTCCAGTAAAGAATCAGTCCCTGCAAAAGTGATATTTTTGTTTTTTATAGATGGTTTGTCACATATGACATAGACTCTGGTGGTGAGATCTCTGGGCTTCAGTTTATAGGTATAAAAAACTTGCCATAGGATGGAGCAAACTCTTCCTATTTGATTTCATCTGAAATTTGTGTTATGAATATTGTGGTAGAAGCAGCTCAAATTTGGCAGCAATAGAGCTGGGAATTATGCTGGGAAGATCTTGTTGCTGGAGCTCCCTAGAGAAATAAGAATCAAATGATAAACCAGGGGGTAACTCTCCCTCTTGAACTGCACCTATAACTTCAATAATTCCTTGAGGTGGACTTAACTTTCTTTCCATGCTGCATAGGTAGCGTGGCTAATACACACTCCAGGAAAAGATACATTTAAAAAATGCTATATTTTGTGCCCACCTGACCTGCTGTGAAATGGATTACCAGCAAAAAATCCACACAGGAAAGTGCCTCTTCCACTTTTTTTGAGACCTGATCAGCTCTGAGGTACTATGCAGGAGTGGTCACTCATAGGTCTTTTTGATTCTTTCATATGAGATTGACTGTTAAAGAAATGAGATCCCCATAAACATCAAGTGTTTTTAATTCATGGAAAGGATTGTTGGCTCCAAGAAAAAGTACTGCGATTTTCAATCATTTTCAATCCTAGCAGTCTAAGCGGGTGGTTCTTCAAGTAAACAGGTCATTTTCTACATGTAAGTGTTCCATTGAGACTATAAGTACAGATTAAGATGGCCATACACAGGCTTTTTCAACGCTGCAAAAAATGTGGTTACCTTCAGAGAATAGTAAAGGGTGGTGATATAAAAATTCCAGTTACCCAAACTGCAAAAATTGTGGAATGTAAAAAACCTCATGTAAAACCTCTCTCTGCGTACCTCCACTGCATGTTCTCTTGACTAATTTCTAAAAGGAAAATAGGATTTTATTTTACCTACTGTAGAATATTTTTCTTCTTTAGTTGAGGGACACAGAAATTCAGATACAGTAAGGGTACTGATGCCTACAAGAGCATCGACAATGGCGAACAAAAAAGTTGTAAACCATACCAATAAAAAAAAAACCTCTTTCACCCAGCATGCTCCAATTTGGAGAAAAACAATAACAAGATAATGAACAAACACACAAGGGATGGGCCGTGCCCCTCAATGGGCTCCAGGCATAGGTTTGTACATTTAGCACAAAAATCTTCTTTTTCCTTTCTCCTCTAATGAGGGACACAGGAATTCAGAATAAGCTGGGACATCCAAAAGCAGTCAAACTGAGAGCTGGCCAACATACAACTACTAACAGGCCTGCATTCCAGAGTCAGTCTGAAGAACCAATGCCTGAATCTGACTCACCAGATCAGGCCAAGCTCTTACCAGAAAGGAGAGCCATCAACACAACCAGAGAGAGGGCTCAGACTAGGAAGAAAATGTCACCACAAGAAAGGATGACTGCACACTAAAAAAAAACACCAATTTGGATCAACAAAAAGCTGATCAACCAGAACCAACCAAAGCCAGGTGGAACAACACCGATTTTCTACATAGAGAAGAAAAACCTGATGTAGTCAACAAGAAATTGACTCAAGCTCCTGGAAGTAACAGGTACTAAAGGGCAATTAAATCAAAAACAAGTCAAGGTGAAGAGCAGGCCCTAAGCCCTACACTGCTGACCCCAAGGGACACAGGACAAAAACTCAGTTGTCTGTTCAGACACCTTTTGCAAGAGTAGATAAAAACTCAGTTGCCAGCCGTGATTGGCGGCGGGGTCACCCGCGCGGGGGGACGTCGGTGAAGCCCGACTGGTTTTCCCTGCTTACCCACACAACGTCCCATTTCCCTGTCTCTCGGCATTGGGCCGGAGCTACCCCCACTGCTTTCTTTCCCCTCCCCCTTGTCCCCCACTCACCCCCTCACCCTCCCTCCTTTTACCCCGAATGCTTGCAATTATCCCTCTACTCTCTCTCTCCCAATGTTTGGTATAAAAACCTTTAGCTGTCTGTGATCCCATGTGCGTGAGATGTGTTGCATTTCCCCAGTACACCTCGAGACGATCGCAGTGATTGTCCTGAGCCTGGTTGGCTATACTTTGCCTGACTCGAAAAGATGGGAATGTTTGATTTATATGGATATTATGCGGGTATGATGTTTCCCTCTGTAGACTCTACCTCTGATGTCATGCACTTTCTGGGATTGCTGTTTACTGATACCGTTGTCTGTACCTTGAAATACTTTACTTGCTACTTGTTTTGTACTTTTGTATGACTTAAATAAATAAAGAATTTGAAAAAAAAAAAAACTCAGTTGTCTGTTCAGACACCTTTTGCAAGAGTAGATGAAGTAGCAGAATGTGACTCAGAAGACTTCTTGCTAGACCTCGTATGCCATAGAAGTCTTGATTATAGTATCAAATGTAGGGCCAAAAAAACAACATTCCTTGAAGGACAAGCCAGTCAGATGCACTTACAGCCTCTGTGGTCAGTATCTGTGAGGAATTGGGTGAATTTTGTCACAAAGTTTTAAGTTATAGTAAAAGACTCTGACAATGAAGTTGGTGATCAGTCTCACCCGGTGGATCTGGAGGAAACTTTAAGGACTTAGACCCGATAACTATATGTTATGGGATTCCAGATAGCGGAGGACAACAAGTAGGCCCAAAACTGTTGGGAGAGTATGGACTGGATTTACCAGCATCAGCAGGACTGTCTCCTCTGTGTCTGTGTTTAGACATGTTGCACCCAAATGAAGGAGATGCAACTAGGTCCAAAGTGTAGAGCAAGGCCTCAGTGACTCAAAAACACAGGCAGCTGGCACTGGTGAAGGTCGGACAGCTGGAGGTTACCAGATTACTGTAGGCGGGCACTAGGAACCGACAAAAGATCGGAGTATCACGTGGTGCTTATCAAAGCAGGGGCAGCAGGATTTTGCTTTCCTTATGTTGAATGGTGGGAAGAGAGCACACCTGTGCGACACTCCACCTAGCAAATTACATCTGTCCCTCAGCCTTAACCATTTCCATTGTAAAACTTGCAGTACCAAGACATTTGAAAGGCACTTAGGGTAGCAAATAGATGCTAGCTCCTAAAGCTTCAGCCTGAAAAACATTACTTACAAAGTGAGTCTTCGGAGACAGGTTCACACTTTGGGGCTGTGGCACAGTTTTGGACTTGGCTAACTTATACCAGTATACATAGGGCTGGGAAAGAACCACAACACAAAGTCTAGTGCTTGAAAGTCACATTTCAGACTAGCCTGCCAATGTCTGATCCAGTAGAGCAGGGATCCTCAAACTACAGCTGTTGCTCTCCAGCTGTTGCAGAACTACACATCCCATGAGGCATTGTAAAACTCTGTAATTCAGAGACATGACTAGGCATGATGGGAATTTTAGTTCCTGAACAACTGGATGGCCATAGTTTGTAGACCTCTACAGTAGAGTCTAGGTTTGACATTGCAAAGTCATATTTAGGAAAGGCCGATACAAACACCTGTCGTGTAGAGACCAGCTCACAAAGTGATTTACTGAGTAATCTTGATTTTTTAGTTTAGTAATCTTTAAGTCAATAAAAAAAAATGAGCAAAAAAGGCTAGCAAAATATGATTTCAAAATTTCTCAGCAGGGCTGCAACATAGGCATCCTCCTAGGACAAAAGAAAAAAACTTGAGGAATGCCGAGTAGATGAGGAGTTACCCTGAGGCTGGCTAACAATTTTTCCGTTTGCCAGTACCCAATTTTCCTGTAGGCAGCAGTACAAACTAACTGTTGTCCCTCAATGGACGAGAAGGAAATAATTTCTTGCTGGTTTACATTATACAATGCCAACAATTAAAAAAATATATCCGGCTGCCTTCAGGGGATGAGGACATTTTTTTTTTACTCACACTACAGCAGTTTGGACCATACTTTATTGTTTTTTTTTTTTTGCCTTCCTCTGGAACTGTGAGTATAGGGTTCTGTATATTTTTCGGTTTTCCATTAATTTATTTTTGGTTAAACTAGATGGACACGTGTCTTTTTTCAACCTTACTAACCCTGTAACTACCTGTGAATGACCCCCCACTGTTAGTCCACCACTGTGAAAGTGCTCAGCTACTAGTCACACATTAAACCTTTAGGTCACTCCAGAACACAATGTTCCTCCATAATATCATTAAACAGCACGGAACCACCTCGCAGCCCTTTCCTTGCTTTTGTCTGGCTCCTGAAAAGCTTTGTGACATTTCATGATTCTGCTGCCAAAATCTAAAAAGGTCATTTCAGACCCTTGGCTTTGGCAATATGTAATACTACCTCTAGGTTGACAATTAAAGGAAGTGCTATTGAAACAGAAAATATACACTTCAGAATTGGTCTGATGGCATTCAGCAACAGCAACTGTACAAAGTGCACTAATACCTTGTTATACAGTCTCCTCAATATCCAGGCACATTTTCTAGCTGCTACTATGAGGCTGGGAATCCAAAACATCTCTCATTTCGGCATACCTAACCAATTAAGTTTACCTTTAATTAGCACCACCGCAGTGTGCTGAAATGTGTCCTGAAAAGTGGTTCCCCTGGAGGCTGTGCACAACGTAACACGCTTCCAACACATTCTTCTGCAGACACCAGGGAAAATAAATATTCAAAAACCAGGCACACTTCCTATAATATGTTTTTACATCTAATATGAGGCAACGTACCATAGCAAAATAACCACTGAGGGTCCCAAATAGCAAACTGCTAGAAAGAGAAGACATTTGAGGACAAGGAAGGTAAACAGCAATATGTAAACTCTACTTTAAGTTCAAAAGCAGTACTAGGATAATGCTGTAAAGTGAACCGGTTACATGACTAAAACAGCAGCTGTTACCTTTATCAGTACATACTGCACTAAAAAGCACACAGCCACCGTCCTGTTTCCACTTTAACTTCTTTAAAAAGAAAGTCATTAAGCTGCCCGCGTGGAGTGAGGTGGTCACCTACTTCTCAGTGCTGCAGAACAGGTGCCTCACTACCAAAATAGCAAATAGCAGTCCTCATTAGAACATAATTTACAACATACTCCCTGTAAAGGAGGAAGCTAGCTTATTAAGGTGGGGATCAAGGAACTGGGTGTGGTAGCATGTCCCTATCCACAGCTTGCAAATCTTGGAAAAGTAACATAAGTAACCATTCGCTTGGTCTTTAACCCTCCTCTTGTGTTAGGGTCAAAACTGACCCGTTTTCAGGTTTTGAATGTCTATAAGTATCACATAAATTTGTTTATTGCATCAAGATTTTTTTACTTTGTCAGGAACCTCTATTTAAACAATGTAATAGAAAAATAATCCTTTTCACTAAATTATAAAATACTGTGGTGAAAATTAAGACGTTCATGGTGTTAGGGTCAATTCTGACCCAGTTATAATATAGGATTCTAATAAGTTCCAAAACTGAAATCATAAACACTCTCTCTGCTTAGTAACACTGACAGCCAATCCCCTCTCAACCCTGTGAGCTGTAGTTAGGGAGGGGCCTATCTCTTTTCCTGCTTGTCTGCTTCTCTAAATAAAGTGAAGAAACATAGGACAAATTCATTTCAGAGTTGCTGACTTTATTTTACCATTTTTTAAATTTGACAATGAGAGGTATGCTATCAAAAGAAAGGTCTAGGGGTCACACCAAAAATATTAAAACCAATCTTTTCAAGGATAAAGAAGCCTAACAAGGTAACCAAGAGGTAAGAAACAAATTTGATGATAAATAATTATTCAGAGGGTATTTTATGGCTGATTTAAAACACGGGTCAAAACTGACCCTAACATCATGGATAGTAACGGAATTCTATCATAAGAGGAGGGTTAAAACCCTCCTGAACCCATACACTTTATAACTGTATTACAGTCAGGCTGCATTTATAGTAATAAATCTTCTTTTACTCTTTTTATTTAACTGGTAAGTGCTGTTGCGATCTGCAGTCAGATAGCAGCATTCTCACACAAAGCAGGGTCCTGGTCCTCCTCATGGTCTGACATGCCACCCATCATTTCCCAAAAAGAGCAGCATTCGTTACTACCCAAGCAGCGCTACAGATTAGTGCACTATTCCAGGATCCAGCACTTCGTATTCAGATTTTTACAGCTAAAAAAACCTCCAACTTCCACTCTATCCAAAACTACAAACATAGCTTGGGTTTTTTATATATATATACAGTAAAACCTTGGATTGCGAGCATAATTTGTTCCGGAAACATACTTGTAATCCAAAGCACTCTTATATCAAAGCGAATTTCCCCATAAGAATTAATGGAAATTCAGATGATTCGTTCCACAACCATTTATTCATAAGTCCTTCAGTTTATAGTCCATATAAAAAGATTATAGCATTGCGATAGGTTGTGTAACCATAAAATGTCCATCCACAAATGGCGCTTCCATAAGGGGATTAGAAGCAGAATCCAGCAGGGGCTACAGAGTATCAAAGAGAAGAGAGGCGCCTCTAAGTGTAGCATTTAATGAAGGTACAACATTTAGCAACTCACATTGTTGATGAATAAAACAAGCACATCTAAGTATGCAGGCATCCGGGGTAAAACTGTCCACATAGACCATCTTCTGCACCGCCGGCTGCCAGTCTGTAATCCTGACCAGGAAGACCACCCTGCAGTAAAGCGATCTGAAAGCGAGGGGCAGCATGGAAGGGATGACGTAGATGTCGGTGCGGAGGATGGTCTATGTGGACAGCTTTACCCCAGATGCCTGCATGTGCCTGTTCCAATCATCAACCATGTGAGTTGCTAAATGTTGTACCTTCATTAAATTTAACCATATTGCTACACTTAGAGGCGCCTCTCTTCTCTTTTATACTTAGCTGTGACTTGAGGCTACTTGTATATCAAGACATCGCTTGTATATCAAGTCAAAATTTATTTGAAAATTTTGCTTGTCTTGCAAAGCGCTCTTAAACCAAGTTACTCTTAAACCAAGGTTTTACTGTATATATATATATATATATATGTATATATATATATATATATATAAAAAGTCTACACATCTTGTGAACAACTTGAAAATGTTCATAGGTATGCTATAACCAGTGGGCACAAATGATGCAGAGAACAGATTTATGTGCTTCACCTTACTTTTTCCTGGCTTACTCCAGTTTTTTATTTGACCTTGCACCATTATTTAGTGCCCATTCTCGTTCCCTCTTTTTCCACCAGATTGATGTACTTTGATAGCCCTAACTTTGGTTCACCATACTGTCCAAAGTATTGTTCTGGGTGAGGAAACCTATTGCAGAGATGTGATTCCGTTGCTTTAACGTTCTTGCACCATTTAGTCAACATTCACGTTATGTTGCAAGCACCTTACTACCTGTTGTTTGGATATTGTTATTACTGCTGATTGTATAATCACTCTGCTCTGTACTATTGCATACCTTTAAATAATAATAATAAAAAGTCTACACACCACTGGTAAAATGGCAGGGTTCTGTGACGTAAAAAAAAAAAAAAAAAAAAGGAGACAAAGATAAATCATTTCAGAACTTTTTCCACCTTTAACCACTTCTGGACCACGCCTTTTTTTGACACTTTTTGTTCACAAGATAAAATCATTTTTTTTTGCTAGAAAATTACTTAGAACCCCAAAACATTATATATATTTTTTAGCAGAGACCCTAGAGAATAAAATGGAGATTGTTGCAATATTTTTTTATCGCACTGTATTTGCGCAGTGGTCTTACAAACGCAATTTTTTTGGAAAAAAATCTGAATTAAATAATAAGAAAACAGTAAAGTTAGCCCAATTTTTTTCTATAATTTGAAAGATGTTACGCCGAGTAAATATATACCCAACATGTCATGCTTCAAAATTGCGCATGCTCGTGGAATGGCGACAAACATTGGTACTGAAAAATCCCCATAGGCGACATTTTAAAAATGTATACAGGTTACCAGTTTAGAGTTACAAAGGAGGTCTAGAGCTCAAATTGTAAAAGAAAGGAGGGATGATGGCGCTGCCTATAAATAGAAAACTGATATAAAGTGTGGTAAAGTGATCTTAGTGTTATGTCTTCAATGGCCGAAGGTATAAAGTGACTTAGTGCTAATAAAGGTATATACAAATAATACCTAAAGATCACCAATACAATAGTTAACATCAAATAGTGCAAATCTCCAAGTGCAATATATTAAGGTGCTTCTAGAAAAAATTAAAGTGACTGGTGCATAAATTAGTGATACCTATGATAAATATCAAACGTAGGCGATAAACCATAAATCGCACCAAACAATATTTAAATTCATGCAATTATAAAGTGCTTTTACAAGAAAGTGCTATGGTGTCTGGAAAGCCCCAGTTTTACCATATAATATGGTGTAGGGGTGATGTAAAGTGCCAACAGTAAACAATGTTCAATATGCACAGCACAAAAGTCCAGTATGGGAAAACAGTCTATATGTCACATGCAGTGACCACAAGCAAGTAAATATTCACAAATTGATGCACCAGTCACTTTAATTTTTTCTAGAAGCACCTTAATATATTGCACTTGGAGATTTGCACTATTTGATGTTAACTATTGTATTGGTGATCTTTAGGTATTATTTGTATATACCTTTATTAGCACTAAGTCACTTTATACCTTCGGCCATTGAAGACATAACACTAAGATCACTTTACCACACTTTATATCAGTTTTCTATTTATAGGCAGCGCCATCATCCCTCCTTTCTTTTACATTCAAGGTATAGTCTCCGGACTATCATTCAGGGAGGCTGCAGCCTATTTTTAGATCACACATTTTTTATATATATATTTTTTATATATATATTTATACATTTATATATAATTTATACACTGAGAGTTCACCTACTTATCCTCATTTCCAAATAGACCTTAGCGCGGAAGTTTTATATCTTCTAGAGCTCAAATTATTGCTCTCGCTCCAACAATCGTGGCAATACACCACATGTGTGATTTGAACACAGTTTACATGTGTGGGCGTGACTTGCATATGCATTCGCTTCTGCGCAAGAGCTAATGGGGAGCTTTAATTTTTTTTCCTATTTATTTTATCTTGTAAACATCCCTTGTAATAGAAATATGCATGACAGGAACTCTTTAATGTGAGATCTGGGGTCAAAAAGACCTCAGATCACACATCTACACTAAAAAAAAAAAAAGTCATTTTTTTTTTCATGATGAAAAAAAATGGGCTCTTTAAATCCGTTGCTAGGAAGCAACTTATGACGTCGCTCCGGTCCTCCAAGGCCACTGCCCATAAGGGTGATTCTGCGCTGAATCCGCCACTGGGACCACACTTATGTTAAAGTGGACCGCCCGCAGTTTAAAAAAAACATTGGGGTTATGGCAGCTATCTGCTGCCATAACCCCAGTATTTAACGTCAAAGTATTGACGTAAAACTGCGGCTAGCGATCCGTAAGTGGTTATTGTGACCCATAAGCTGTACAACTCAATTGAACAACAAACTGAAATTTTTTAGGTGGAGGGAAGCAAAAATAAAAAACTAAAATAATATGGTTGCATAAGCGTGCACCCCCCTAAACTAATACTTTGTTGAAGCACCTTTTGATTTTATAACAGCACTTAGTCTTTTTGGGTATGAGTCTATCAGCAGGGCACATTTTGACTTGGCAATATTTGCCCACTCTTCTTTGCAAAAACACTCTAAATCTGACAGATTGCGAGGGTATCTCCTGTGCACATCCGTCTTCAGATCACCCCACAGATTTTCAATTGGATTCAGGTCTGGGCTCTGGCTGGGCCATTCTTCTGGTGAAGCCATTCCTTTGTTAATTTGGATGTATGCTTTGGGTCATTCATATTTCCCTCTACCTTAACCAAGGCCCCTGTTCCAGCTGAAGAAAAACAGACCCAAAGCATGATGCTGCCTCCACCATGCTTCACTGTGGGTGTGGTGTTCTTTTGGTGATGTGCAGTGTTGTTTTTGCGCCAAACATATCTTTTGGAATTATGGCCAAAAAGTTCAATCTTGGTTTCATCAGACCATAACACATTTTGGATGTTTTTCTTTGTATGAAAAGGCTTCCATCTTGCCATTCTACCCCATAGCCCAGACATATGAAGAATACGGAAGATTGTTGTCACATGCACCACACAGTCAGTACTTGCCAGATATTCCTGCAGCCTCTTAAATGCTGCTGTAGACCTCTTGGCAACCTCCCCGACCAGTTTTCTTCTTGTCTTTTCTTGAATTTTGGAGGGATGTCCAGTTCTTGGTAATGTTACTGTTGTACTATATTTTCTCCACTTGATGATAACTGTTTTCACTGTGTTCCATGGTATATCTAATGCCTTGGAAATTCTTTTGTACCCTTCTCCTGACTGATACCTAGTAAACAAATAAGATCTCTCTGATGCTTTAGAAGCTCTCTGCGGGCCATGGCTTTTGCTGTTGAATGCGACTAAGAAAAGGTCAGGAAAGACCTACTAGAACAGATGAACTTTATTTGGGGTTAATTAGAGGCACTTTAAATTATGGCATGCGTGTACTGCCTCCTATTTAACAGAAGTGTGATTGCCTAATTCTGAACACAGCTACATCTCCAGTTATAAGAGGGTGTGTACACTTCTGCAAGCACATTATTTTCGTTTTTTATTCTAAACCCCCCCCCACCCTAAAAGATTTTAGTTTGTTTTTCAATTGAGTGGTACAGTTTATAGGTCACGTTAAATGTGGAAAAAGTTCTGAAATTATTTATCTTTGTCTCATTTTTTACATCATAGAAATCTGACATTTTACCAGGGGTATGTAGACTTTTTATAGCCACTGTATGTATATGTATATATATATATATATATACATACACACACACACACACACACAAACACACACACACAAACACAGTATATGTACATTCATTATATGTTAATGAAAGTGAAAAATGTGGCAATTGAGTCTACTAACCTGCACATTTCTGTATTTGTATGTCTGTACCAATAGTGTGTCAAATAAACCTCTGTATTTTTTTTACTATAACAAATACTACAGGTTTTCAAAGGTTGCATGGTTGTTGCAGAACAAATCTAAGCTGGCAAAGGTGTTGGCTAAAATAAAATTATAGGTTGCAAGAATTTAGTTGCTCCTTATTGTGTCTGTATACATTGTTACAATGATTAGTGAACACCAAGTCAGCACTTACCATCCTTTGTCATCATCATCATCATCTTCTTCTTCTGGATCAGACATTTCTTCTTCGGGAGTTTCAGAAATTGCCTGGGTGAGCTTTGATTTAAACCGGTCCAGAAGAGCCAGTGTCTGAAATGTGATACATAGTTATATCTCTCTCTGGACTATTTAATCAAATTGTAATACAATACAACTGTCACATAAATTTTAAATAGTAAATATGTAGGTACTGCATAACATAATTATTTAATGAGTCTTTCACATGCAATTATGCAAAAAAAAAAAAAAAAAAAAGGAAATCGGTTTTGTACACTTGCAGTATTTAGTGACTAAAATGATCATACATGTGATATTACTGACACTTATCTAGTTTATTTAGCAGTAGACCATATTTAAAACTGAGCTCCAGAAAACCAAAAAAGTCCTCCCCTGCAGTGGGGCTGCACTGATTTGCACATTTATTTTAGGGAATAGTAAGAGCAATTTTACTTTTACCTAATCCTACGCTACCCCAGCAAATGGTGCTCCACTCTGTTCCAGCAGTGGATGGTCCATCAGCATCCTCCCTTTCACTGCACCGCACTTGATGATGTCAGATGACTTTAGCCTATCGGAGAATAGTAGAGAAGAGGCTGCAGAGACCAGCCTCTGGTAGTGCAGAGGAGAAGGGAAGTAAAACTGCTTTTCACAGTCCCCAGGCATTAATAAGCAGTTAATTAGTTCAGCTCTTATGTATTAAAATGGCCTCCCCTTTAATTTCTTTTAAAAGAAGAAAATCTATTGTAGTTGCATAAAAAGAGAGAAAAAGCTTTTTTTTTGTGTAATGTCCAGAATTACCTTAGTTTTTTTGAACCAATGTTTACATCCTTTATGATCACATTGAGGAGTGATCGGTGAAGCTGATGTATCCCCAACCACTACACAATATATAATATATTCTTTGGAGTCATCCAAAAAAAACAAACAAGCTATATTGCAGGTGTTTGGTTCCTAATTACGATCCCAGCATTGTGGTTTTGGGGGTTGGGGATTGGTGCAATGGTGAATAAATAAATATTATCTGTGGCACCTAAAGAACCATCAGTACTCTTTAAAGAGGTATTTCATCCATTCCCTCTAAATAATTCACAAAGTGCCACTTAACTGAGGCTCTTTTATCTAGGAAAAACATACTCATAAGTCCAGCAAATCCGATGTAGTCAATTTTTCCTCCCCTGCTCTACCATATAAGTAGCCAGCTGTCTTTTCCTGGTTCTTGCAGCCAGGCCCCCTATGACCAGGTGCCTGGTCCTTCCTACTCTAGATGTGTGGAAGCCACGGCCTCCTGGAATATGTGATGTGGTATCCAAGGAGAAGGCTTCACTTCATTTTTGCCCTAGACGAGAATAGGGGCAGGAGGCATATATAAAAAGAGGTGCACTTGTTTTATGCTGTGATGGAGTGGGGAATTGGGAAGGTGCAATTCTTAAGGGAAGGTAAGCTTTAATGTCATTCAGCACTAGTTCAATCTGTCCCTTTGCTTCAATTTATAGTGTCTAAATTTATTCAGCACATCTGTGCAATATAAGAGCATTTTCCCATTTTTTTGTCTGTTTTAAAATGCTGCAAGTACAGAAAAAATATCTGCTAATCTGCCAGAAATCCAGTGTGCTGCTAACTTCCTGTTTAAGTTACCACAGTGCCTTTGCTGCTCTGAAATTCCAAGCAGTGTTGTCAGCCCTACAGAAAACCCCTCTTCATCTCTATAACATAGAGGTAAGTATACTGTAATCCAAGTGAAGGACTGTTCCTGGATTTCCTTGATATTTCAGTGCAGCAGAGGCAGCGTTGCCAGTACCAATTGGAAGTTAGGAGCTCTAGCAGGTTCATCAGGTATTTTTTCATACCTGCAATATTTTTCAAGAGACAGTGCATAGAAAAATGTTGAGCCTGTTACTGACTTTTCCTTTTGGATGTTTATATCCTCATGTAAAATGATATATATATATTGTAAGCTGGGGAACAGGTAGCAGGTGCAAAGCTCCCTGGGATGAGCAGTCTTTCAGGCACAGATACCAAATCCAGTGTGGTAGTGACAAACAGTGCGGTGTTTATTGGTGCTATATACAAGTTTATATACAGGTGCTGTACAGTGCTTTAGGGAAAACAAGCATGAATAATAATAATAAACAAAAGCCTAGCCGTGTCCCGGCGCTTACTACACACAATGCAGTCCCTCACTAACACAGACTGAGTACAGCTTGTCAGCTTCCAAAGACACAAACTGGTAGTTTTACTGACCTTCCGCTCTCATAGACAAATGTTGTCTGTTTTCCCAGGCTGAGAGAAAGCTGCTGTCTGTCTCAGGTGAGTTTAAATTGGCCTGGGGAAGAGGACCTGGATCATGGATCAGAGATCCCTAAAGGTATACGAGAGATGCCTGGGTGATGTATAAACCCCGAACAGGACTTTTCCTGGCTCTCTCTGGGACGCTCTGCTACATATCCCCCCCCTTGTTTCAAACCCAGGGTTGGAACACCTGTGGCCCAACAGGAGTGAACACGGGACAATCGCATCTACATTCCCCATCTCAACACCTGGCCTGTGTTTTACAGTGAAGGAGTAATCTTGTAGAGCCAAAAACCACCGGTTCACCCGTCTATTAGTCTCCTTCTTTTGGGCCATCCATTTCAGAGGAGCATGGTCAGTTATCAAATCAAACTGACGCCCTAACAGATAGTACCTTAGCGCGTCCAAGGCCCACTTTATGGCTAAACATTCCTTTTCAATGACTGCATACTTTCTCTCGTGTTCATTAAGCTTTCTGCTCAGGTACACCACAGGGTGTTCTTCCCCATTGTGTACCTGTGAAAACACGGCCCCAATACCTACATCAGACGCATCCGTCTGAACCAAGAAATCCTTGGAGAAATCAGGGGAGTACAACACTGGCTGTGCACAAAGAGCCTTCTTTAAGACTTGGAAAGACTCCTCTGCTATTGGGGACCATTTCACCATTACTGATTCTTTCCCTTTCGTAAGGTCGGTCAGTGGGGCAGCTAGAGTTGCAAAATTCGGGATAAACCTCCTATAGTACCCTGCAATTCCAAGAAAGGTTCTGACCTGCTTCTTGTTTGCAGGACGTGGCCATTCTTGGATGGCTTCTACTTTGTTTAACTGCGGTTCAATGACTCCACGACCAATAGTGTAGCCCAAATACCTGGCTTCCTCTAAACCAATGGCACATTTTTTTGGGTTTGCTGTAAAACCTTCCTTGAAGACGGAATCCAGAACAGCCTGTACATGGGGCAAGTGAGACTCCCAGTCAGTGCTATGTACCACTATATCGTCCAGATAGGCAGCTGCATACTGTCGGTGAGGTCTTAGGGTCCTGTCCATGGCCCTCTGAAATGTCGCAGGGGCATTTTGCAACCCAAAAGGCATTTTTTCATACTGAAATTAACCCTCTTAGGGTAGCAAACGCAGTCTTTTCTTTGGCGCTACCAGTCAGGGGTATTTGCCAATATCCTTTGGTCAAGTCTAAAGTAGTTAGATAGCGGGCTTTGCCAAGTCTGTCTATAAGTTTGTCCACTCTGGGCATTGGGTACGTGTCAAACTTTGTCACTGCATTGAGTTTTCTGAAGTCGTTACAGAACCTCCAAGTACCATCCGGTTTTGGGACTAAAACGATGGGGATAGACCAGTCACTATTGGATTCCTTCCTCAATGACATCTAGCTCCAGCATCCTTTTTACTTCATCACTAATGTCCTTTCTCCTCGCTTCGGGAATTCGGTACGGTTTGAGCTTGACACGGACCCCAGGTTCAGTAACAATATCATGCTGAACTGATGAAGTCGTACCAGGTAACTCTGAAAATCTCTCTCTATTCCTTATCAGGAACTCTCTAGCTTCTTGTTTTTGGGAATAAGACAGGGTGTCTGGAATCCTGACCTCAGGGACCAGAGGGGACTCAGTAACCCTATATGTTACAGGGACGGACCTCGCAGTTAAGGCCAGCCTATCCTTCCAGGGCTTTAACAGATTAATATGGTAAATCTGCTCTGGCTTCCTTTTTCCTGGTTGATGCACTTTATAATTGACCTCCCCAACTCTTTCCAATACTTCGAAGGGACCCTGCCACTTAGATAGAACTTGCTCTCTACAGTAGGAACCAACACCAGGACCCTGTCACCAGGTGAGAAGACACGGAGTCGGGCTCCCCTGTTGTATATTCTCTGTTGGGCTGCCTGGGCCTGCATTAAGTGTTCCTTTACCATAGGCATGATCACTGCAATCCTGTCCTGCATTTGAGCGATGTGCTCAATGACACTTTTGTGGGGTGTCTGCTCCCCCTCCCAGGTTTCCTTGGCTATGTCTAAGAGTCCCCGAGGGTGTCTCCCACAAAGCAATTCAAAAGGAGAGTATCCCGTAGAGGACTGGGGTACTTCCCTGATGGCGAACATCAAGTACGGAATCAAGAAGTCCCAGTTTTTTCCATCCTTGTCCACAACCTTTTTTAACATACTCTTTAATGTTTATTGAAGCGTTCTACAAGGCCATCAGTTTGAGGGTGGTATACGGAGGTTCGCAACTGGGTCACCTTAAATAACTTGCACAACTCTTTAGTTATTCGTGACATAAATGGAGTGCCCTGGTCCGTAAGGACCTCCTTAGGGATCCCAACGCGACTGAACACCATGAACAACTCTTTAGCAATGTTCTTAGCGGATGCAGTGCGTAAGGGAACTGCCTCGGGGTAACATGTAGCATAATCCATGATTACAAGAATGTGTTGATGACCCCGGGCAGACTTGGGGAGTGGACCTACGAGGTCCATGGCAATCCTCTCAAAGGGCACTTCAATAATGGGTAAGGGCACTAAAGGACTTCGGAAGTGGGGTAGTGGGGCTGACATCTGACACACAGGACAGGATTGACAATAATTGTCAATATCTTTCTGTATCCCAGGCCAGTAAAACCTGCGTAACACCCTTTCAGTGTTTTTTTCAACCCCTAAATGACCTCCCAGTAAGTGTCCATGAGCCAATTCCAGTACCACCCGTCTGTAAGGCTAAGGGACCACCAACTGCTCAACAATTTCATCGTTCTTTTTATATACCCAATACAATAAATCTTCATTGCTGCTGAAAAAAGGAAACAGGGCCTGTCCCCTGGTTCAACAGGTACATCATTAAACATTACTACATTCTCCCAGGCCCTGGCAAGGGTAGGGTCTTTTTTCTGCTCGGTACCAAAGTTTTCCTTGTGCACATTAAGATCAGCAAACTCCAATGTAGCCTCAGGGTCACCAGAAGGCTGTTCACCTGGACTGGCTGTGGGGACTTCCTCAGGCTCCTCCAGTTCTCCTGCCATAACAGAGAAAGGAAAATCCGGGGAACCTTGAGAGGAATCCCTTAAACCCACATTGTCAGTGATGGCCAGGGGTTCTGGCTCCACCACTGAGTCAGTTACTGTGACCGAGTCGGGACGATCCCACAGTTCCCAAAACTTAGGGAAGTCTCTACCAATGATGGCCTCGTGCACTAAGTGGGGTACAAGTCCAACCGGATGGGTCACCGTACCTAAGTCAGTTTCAAAGCTAACAGTAGCTATAGGATACTCCCGAGTATCACCATGTACACAGATCACAGCAACTTTTTTTCCATTTAAATTCACATTTTCAACCATTTCTGCTTTAACCAAAGTCACTAGACTTCCTGAGTCCAGCAAGGCCGTAATAGGCTTATTATTAACAGTTATTTGGCATATGTGCTTTCCTACACCTGGCGCAGCAGCGCATGAAACAGCAGCAAACATAGACTGCCTTCTAAGAGACATGTCACACTGCATGGGTTCATCTGTCAACGGACAGTTTGCTGCAACATGTCCCAGTTCCTGGCAACGGAAACACCTGATGTTACCCCAGTTAGGTTTGTTGACAGGCAGTGGCTTCCCTTGTTTGGGACGCCAAACTTCAGCTCTGGCACCAAAAGTCCTCCCCCCTGTCTCCTTGCCATGCTAACCACCCACTTCCCCTGGAACAGTCTTACCGGTTGCCTGGGGAGACCGTGGCTTTGGGTGGAAAGTCCGTGCAGCTGTAGGGGTGGTGACCAGGTTCTCTGCAGCATAGTACCTCTCAACAAGCTCCACCAGGTTGTCCGCCGACTTGGGGTATCCTTGAATCACCCACTTCTGCAAAGGAGTTGTTAATGACCTCAGGAACTGATCCATGACTACATGCTCCACTATTTGTGGCCCAGACAAGGACTCCGGCTGTAGCCATTTTCGCACCAGGTGGATTAGGTCAAACAACTGTGATCTTGGGGGCCTCTCATCTTGGAAGGACCAGCTGTTGACACCGAGACGCGCCAGGATTTCCTGCTTGACCTTTTCATACTCTCCTGCATCCACGGACTCCAAATCGTAATAGGCCTTCTGCGATTCCCCAGTAAGTAAGGGAGTGATCAATCCTGCCCACTTGGTTTTGGGCCAGCCTTCCCTCTCAGCGGTTCTCTCAAACGTAACCAGAAAGGCCTCTGGGTCATCATAAGCAGTCATCTTGGACAGGAAGTGACCAACATGGATGGCTGAGGAGCGGTCTCTAACTGTTTCTGTTTTCACAGCAGACTCCTGTGCAAATGTCTGCACCACCTCAACCAGCACCTTTCTGTCTGCTTCTGCAGCACTTGCCAGTTTTTCAAACATCAACTGGGTTTGATTTTGTACAGCACCAATCTGTTGTTGAATCAAAGAGTTTGCTTGCTGTTGTGCAGCGTTTGCTTGCTTCGTTTGTTCTTGTACAACACCAATCTGTTGTTTAAACAAAGAGTTCGCTTGCTGCTGTGCAGCATTGGATAACACCAACTGTTTGAGGATTTCCTCCATGTTTAGTCACTCCAGGTACTGGCCCTTTAATTAGTAACTTACTACCACTGACCGCAGGCCTCCACCATATGTAAGCTGGGGAACAGGTAGCAGGTGCAAAGCTCCCTGGGATGAGCAGTCTTTCAGGCACAGATACCAAATCCAGTGTGGTAGTGACAAACAGTGCGGTGTTTATTGGTGCTATATACAAGTTTATATACAGGTGCTGTACAGTGCTTTAAGGAAAACAAGCAGGAATAATAATAATAAACAAAAGCCTAGCCGTGTCCCGGCGCTTACTACACACAATGCACTCCCTCACTAACACAGATTGAGCAAGCCTACAGCTTGTCAGCTTCCAAAGACACAAACTGGTAGTTTTACTGACCTTCCGTTCTCATAGACAAACGTTGTCTGTTCTCCCAGGCTGAGAGAGAGCTGCTGTCTGTCTCAGGTGAGTTTAAATTGGCCTGGGGAAGAGGACCAAGATCTGAACTGGATCATGGATCAGAGATCCCTAAAGGTATACGAGAGATGCCTGGGTGATGTATAAAACCCGAACAGGACTTTTCCTGGCTCTCTCTGGGAAGCTCTGCTACAATATATATATATATATATATATATATACACACAGACATACACACACACAGTATACTGTAAATATATATATTTTAATAAACACGGTTAATAAATCACCTGTTGTTCTCTGGATGAACCTTTCACTGCATTCTTTTTTTTGCAGCTTTCGTACTTTTCTTTCCCCTTGAGATATTCTTCCAGAGCGCTATTAGCCACAGTTCTTTCGGCTAAAAAAAGAAATGGGTAAAATGAACCTCATTTATATAGTTATAATAGTTTCCCATCCCCACTTTAAAAGTATATGGTAAACAAGTTTCCTATTTTAGTCATATTAGCCAAACAATCTAAATATATGCCCAACATCCAAATATATGCCTGGCATTAAATCATCTAAAATAATACCGGATTTATACATCTAAAAAATGTAACAATATTATCTATTTTGTTGCCATTGAGAACTGGCATTTTATACAGCATCATATTATACCTGTTTTTTCTAAATCCAGGGAAGGGTTTTAGATACATCAGAGGTAGGATGGACCATCACAGCTATATCGAAGATGAAGGAGGGGGGGGGGGGGAGCAGGAAGAGCTAAGCTTAAATGATTAATATTCTCCATGCCAAAGTCACAGAGGTGCTGTTCCAACACAAGTAAATATACTGCCAATATATAAGAAAATAAAATTCAAATAGTAAGCTGGCACTCTTTGGAGGTACATGTGCCAACTAGCCTAGCCAAAAGGGATTTCTTTTAGAAAAATAAAAATGCCTCATAGTAATATGATTAATAACGCACACACATAGAGCCAAGATCTGTCCTATTTCTAGCCACCTTTGATAACTATACTTATACTGTATGTATACTGTGTTACTATACAGTAAAACTATTACAAATACAGTTGTATTCTGATGTAATGTGGATTTAAAATACAGTATATGCGATAGAACCCTATGTTCTTTGTCTACCAGGAATACTAGGCTACAGTTGGACCAGTGTACCGACCATGCAAGTAACAACAAAATGAATAAGAATAATAAAAAAATGGGACTTTAGACTTACCGTAAAATCCATTTCTCTGATGTTCATTGATGGACACAGCTCCTGATTCTTCTTAAAGCGAAGTTCCACCAAAAAGTGGAACATCCCCTCATCTGCTTCCTCCCCCCTCCGGTACCACATTTGGCACCTTTCAGGGGGGAGGGGGGAATGGGTACCTGTTTTTAACAGGTATCCTTCTCCACTTCCGCGCTGTCCCTCAGAAGATCAGCCCCCTCCTCCTTTCTCCGCTGCTAAGCCAATTAGAATGCGCAGCGCGCTTAGCGCATGCGCAGTAGGGGATGGGCTATGAAGCTGAAAGGCTTACCTGCCAGTTTCCCTTAAAAAGAATGGCGGCAGCAGCACCCGGAAGCCGACTCAAAAATCAGCTCGGGTGCTGACATTACGGGCTCCCTGGACAGGCAAGTGTCTATATATTAAAGGTCAGCAGCTACAGTATTTGTTGTATTTTGTTTCCCCAGCTGGAACACCCCTTTCACCATTGGGTTATACTGCCCCTTACAGGAGTAGGACACTAGGCAGGAAAAAGCTTGACTATGCCCATGGGCAGTCCAAGGGGGTATACACCCACCCTCAGCTATAGGAACTCAGTTTTGTTACAATCAGTATCAGAAGAAAGCCAACTCTACAGAGGGGTGGGTGCTGTGTCTGTCAATGAACATCAGAGAAATGGATTTTAAGGTAAGTTAAAAATCCCATTTTCTCTTTTGTTCATTGACAGACACAGCTCCTGATCTCCTTAACCATTGGGACGCCCTAAAGCAGTGTTAAACATGAGGGGGTGGGAAAAACATCAGAAAAAAATTCTTAAGGCTAACCATAGCCAATCAGGTAACATGGAGCTCTACCATAAACAACTGAAGCTTACCTGAAAAAAAATACACCCTCAAAGATTACCAGGTCCTCTAAACAGCAGCCTGAAAAACCTTACAGCCAAAAGACGCATTCTCAGATGCCAACACATCCACTTTATAAAATCTTTGTAAAAATGTGCACCGATGACCAGGTGGCCGCCTTGCAAGCCTGCGTCACTAACACATGAAGACGGAAAGCCCAGGAGGCACCCTACCAGAGTGCACCTTGACAGGGAAAGGAGGAACCTGACCCTTGATGGAATAGACCTGAAAGACCATCTGTCTGATCCATCTGGAAATGGTCACAGGGGAAGCGGACAACCCTTTCTGAGGTCCGTCAGTGAGCACAATCGAGAGTCTGACTTCCTAAAAGACTCCGTAGCTGCCAGGTGCACCCTAATTGCCCGGACCACATCCAAGGCATGCAAGGCAATTTCCTTTGGATGTTTAGGCCTGTCAAATGAAAGTCAGAGAACACCTTAGGAAGGAATGACGGACAGGGGCGAAGCATTACCTTATCCTTGTGAATCACCATAAGGTGAACGACAGGATAACGCCGCCAGTTCCGACACCCTGCGCGCAGAGGTAAAAACCACCAAAAAAGGCCACCTTCTTGGACAGTGAAAGCAGGAAAAGCTCCCAAATATTTTGAAAGGGAGGCTTCTGTAGAGCTGAAAGCACCAAATTAAGATCCCACAACGGCAACGGAGCCCGCACTAAAGAAACCAAATGTTTGGCACCCTGAAGAAAGGTACGCATCCGGGAGTGTGTAGCCAAAGGTTGTTGGAAAAAAAAGCCAAAGCCGATACCTGGCCTCTGATGGTACTCAAGGCCAATTGCTGTTCAACCCCCCGTTAAAGGAAGGTTAAGATCCGATCCATCAAGGAGCGAGGATGAACCCCAAGAGACTAACACCACACAATGTACTTCTTCCACGTACAATAGTAGATCTTTCTAGAAGTAGATTTCCTAGCTTTCAAAAGCGTAGGAATCACAGACTCAGACAAACCTCTATCCTTTAGCACTTGGCATTCAACAGCCAAGCCGTCAAAGCCAGTGACTGTAAAGCAAGATGGAAGATTGGATTGGTCCTGGGGACAGCAGATCCTCCCTGAGAGGAAGTCCCCATGAAGCATCAGTGACCAGCCTTACCAGATCGGTGTACTAAGACCAGTGAGGCCAGTCTGGAGCCACTAGAATGACCAGAATCCTTTCTGCCTCGATCCTGCTCAGGAGTCGTGGCGGTTTGAGAGGACTGGAACGAATCGGCAGCCCACCTTAGAATGCCGGCTACTTACCGAGCCACCAGGACACTTCTTGTGCCCCCTTGGTGATTGACATAGACTATGGCCGTGGCCTTGTCCAAATGAATTCGTACTGGACACCCATGAAAATGAATTGTCCAATGAGCCAGACAAGTCTGATCGCTCGGAGTTCCAGTACATTATTTGGCAGTCTGGACTCTGCCAGAGTCCAGACCCCCTAAGCACATCTGTGCTGAGGATACCACCCCACCCGGACAGGCTGGCATTCAAGGCAACAACTGTCCAGTACAGGGGGAGAATTTCCCTATAGAAACAGAGAAGAACGAAGCCACCTCTAGAGACCGTGGATTCTTGTCCCTTTTCACCAGAATCGCTTTTGCAGAGATCTTGTGTAGAACTGTGCATAAACATATTGGACTAGGTGGGACTTTAGATGAGACCCAAGCTGGTGTTGCCCAGCGTCTCCATCCCTATATCAAGAAAAAAAGAGGTTTAAGGATTGTAAGAGGTGCATGAAAGTCAGCCAGCCCCCAGTCTGATGTACTCACCCTCCAGTCTGTCACCAAAATCTTTTTTTCTTGATATAGGGATGGAGACGCTGGGCAACACCAGCTTGGGTCTCATCTAAAGTCCCACCTAGTCCAATATGTTTAAGCAACCAGGGATGGAGACGCCTTGCTCACAGCTTGGTGCCTCAATTAAAGTCCCACCGTGCGATTTTCGTGGATGCAGTTTTGATTTGACCTTAGTGTTTTCCGTAGACAGGGATGGAGACCAATAGCATGACCTGCTTGTCTCATATAAAGTCCCAAAAAGGAAATTAGGGATTTCAAAGGCAGTGTGCTTTACAGGCCATGCCCCATACATAAAATCCCTTCCTATCTATATACTGCATCCACCAAGGGGATGGAGGTGTAATGCTTTTCAGCTGGTCTTTTCCAGTTTGCACCATGGTTATAACCTAATTATTTGAGTCTTTGAGACAACAGCCAGTCGTGTATGGGGATGGGTTGGGGGAGGTTGGGCTGTCTCCCTCTCACCTGTCCCCCATCCACCCATTAGCGGCCATGTGCCTCCAGTGTGAGGACACTAAATTGAGAGTGTAGGACTGCAGATTTAAACAGGGTGCCGTGAAGTGGCTCTGCAGCTTTCACATGCGTTTGCAAATGTGTGTCAACTAAACCCCTGTTCTTTGTACCAAGAGACAGGTTTTATTTGGTTGGTGACAGACTGGAGGGCGAGTACATCAGACTGGGGGCTGGCTGACTTTCATGCACCTCTTACAATCCTTAAACCTCTTTTTTTCTTGTGTAGAACTGTGCAAACAGACCGCCTCGAAGGTGGACACCATCAGGCCCACACCCGCACGGCAAAACGGGAGGAAGCGCTGGTGACTGGCAAATATTAAAATGTGCTGGTAGGCGTCCTTGATGTCAATAGAAGCGATCAGCGGACTTCATGCGGAACGTCTGTACCCGCACAAAGCAGTTTTAGCCATTAAGTCCAGAATTGGACGTACCTTGCCTTCCTTCCTGGGAACTGTAAAGAGGTTTGAGTAAAAAACCCTTGAAAAAGTTCAGAAGTCGGGACCGGAACAATCACCCCTTAAGGTAACAAGTCTTGCACTGCCCCAAAGAGACCCTGTAAGTGATCTGGGGACAAGTGCAGGCTGGAAGGGAAGAACATTTCCGGTGGGTAAGACCGAACTCAATTTAGTAGCCTGACTGAATAACTTTGTGGACCCACTTCCTCCTGTACCAGGGAGGTCCATGGATCCAGAAACCAGCGAAGACGTCCCCCCACCCCAGACACGGGTGAGGGTGCCCCATCATGCAGAGGCAGCCTTGTCCACAGGTCTGGAAGAGCCCACTCGTGGCTTGCCAGACCAGGTCCTCTTGGAACCTCTGGTGGAGGCCCTGACCTTTGATCCCTTGTCTTTAGACCCTGAGGGATGAAAAAAACCTCATGAGCCAAGGAGAATGGCCCACATCTAAGAAGGGGCTCCTTGCCCTTGGTAGCCGGCGGAAGAAGAGTACTCTTCCACCTGTGAGACCCTAACGATGTTATCCAAGGAAGCTCCAAACAGGTGATCCCCTACAAGGGGGAGATAAGATAAGGCCTTCTTAAAAGTCCAGTCCGCAGACCAGCATTTCAGCCAGGTAGTACGCCATAGGACCACTGCTGATACAGACAGCCTAGAAATCAAAGGAGCAGCTTCCAAAAAGCATCACAGATAAACTGTAGCCCTTGGATCAACTGATCCACCAGCTCTGCAAGACAGGGGGAAGCGGATTTCCCTCCAGGTCCCCGTGTAAAAGTTTAGCCCACTTGGTAAGAGTTTGCGACACCAGGGTAATAGTAAATACAAGCCAAAGTGCCGAACCAGCCACAGCGAATATTTGGCAGGACAAAGTCTCCGCCTCCTATCAGCTGGATCTGTAAAGGCCGGGGACTCCTTTACCGGAATGAAGGTACCTTTATTCAATCTGGAAACCAACGAGTCTGCTACAGGTGGGACGGTCCACCTTTTAAGCAGTCAATCCTCATAAGGATACCGCAAGGAAAAAACGCTTAGGAACCACTGCGTTTTGGACAACCCCACAGTTTTGTGACAATGTTGTCAAAGTAAGGGGAAAGGGGAACACCCTCACCGCTTTGGAGGGCCTGTTAGTTCCCGAAAGGGACCAGCGCCTCCAATGCAGCATTAGCTGCAACCTCTCTTTTTTTAAATTTCACGCACTGACACAAACAGTGCACCCACCAGCGCCTTTTCATGCACAGCTAGAGGAGCAGAGCAATCATCCTCGCTATCTGAGCACTCAGGGTTCGTGGATGTAGACACAGCAGGGTAACTGGTGTCTGCAGTGGCCAAAACAATTTCGGGATCTGATGTAACAATCAGGGGAGGGCCGCCGACTGCGATCCCACAAAAGGGACGCCGACCGAGGGCCCACCAATGGACCACTTGCTGGACCCCACAAAAAGGGGACAAGGGGGTCGCCCTCCGAGCCCCTCCATAGAGGCCCGCATAATAGGAAATAGCCTCCTAAAAGTGGGCTGCCCGCCATGACGTGGATGCGCAAGCAGGGTATCCTGATGGTTCTGCAGTGCTACAAAAAGGCAGGTGCCCCACGCAATAATGGCAGCGAAGATGTCATCAAAAAAATGATGCGCCCCCACAGCACCACTCCTTCCAAGGGACGTGCCAAACTGACCGCATGGCCTAGCAGGCCGCAACCTGCTGCCTAAATTTTCATGGAGGCCCAGCCGCAAGTGCATGGATCCTAGTCCGGTAGATGCCCAAAAGAAGAGTGGGGGCTTCAGCCAAATTCACTGGGGCTGCCCCCCCAACGGAGGGTTTCCGACTCAGCCGCATGGCCTAGTAGGCCTTAAGCTGTGGCCTACATTTTTGTGGGCGCCCAGCCGCAAGCCCCAGCAAAGCCGACCACCCAGGGGCAGTGCCCCAAACAGGAGGCAGTGGCTTCAGCCACCCTCACATCCTAAACCATCCGCTTCCCTAGCCCAATAGCCACCTGCAGGGAGCCCAGAGGACATCCCTGCCCTAGTCACCAACTTCCAGGATGGCAGGGAACCCAGTTCAACCACCCTTTGCACACAAGGAAAAACCCAGTCAGCAGCAACTCCAGCAAGCCCCCCTTTACAGCATGTGGCAAAAGCCAGCTCATAACCTCGCTCAGGTGGAAGGAGGGGAGGGACCGAAAGACCCACCGTAACCACCAAAAGTTTTGAGGGGCTGAGGAAAAGAGGGGAACCCTGGGGTCCCACCGTCCCTCCAGGAGTAGAGGGGAGACAGCTACTTACCATACCAGGAACAGAGTGGACCACCACTTCATCAGAATGTGGGTGGCTGTCCGCGAGAAGGAACGCTGCGACTCAGGCCGAGGCCAGGTCGTATGCGCCCCACGAGACGTTTAACTCGCAGGCCAGCCCCCGTCCAGTGGGGCTATGTCACGGCCGACCTAGCGAGGGGCTGAGGCCTGCGTGCGCTCACTGGCCGGACTGGGGGGACCCTCTGGATGTAGATGATCAAGTCTGTCGCCCAGTCCGGCAATTGATTTTAGATTCTCACAGGAACAAAATAACAAAGATAGGAAAAAATTTCATTTAAAAAGAAAAAATTGCCAGGACCAGAGATCCCAGCAAGAAACTAGGACCTTACTCCTGACTAGGCAGAAAAAAGTGCCTATAGCTGAGAGTGGGTGTATACCCCCTGGGACTACCCATAGGCATAGTCAAGCTTTTTCCTGCCTAGTGTCCTACTCCTGTAGGGGGCAGTATAATCCAATGGTTAAGAAGAATCAGGAGCTGTGTCTGTCAATGAACGAAGGAGAAAATAGTGTGCTCTGACTGTGTTTGCATGTTCTGTTTGTTGTGTCTATTGTCTGTGTTGGCTCTTTCTGCTTATGCTGTGATGGTGTGTGTGGCCTGTCTGCTCTTACCGAGTGTGCACCGAGCCGCAGCATGGGTGCAGCACGATTTTATCCATGTTTTACATGCAGTTCCCTTTGACTTCTATTAGACTGTGCGTTTTCTGAAAGTGCATCAGAGATGCAGCATGCAGGACTTTAAGGCAGAGTTCACACATGAATTGTCAGTGCATTTTGAATAATCTTGATTCCCACAGCAATGCACCAAAGTAGTTTTGGAAAAGTACTGCAACTGGATAGCATGATACTTTTATACTATGCGACCCAGTGCAAGTAAATGCACTGCGTTTGCGACCTGCATTTAGGGTTCCGTTAACATTGCACTGACACCCGCTGCAAACTGCGAGTCTAGTGTAAACCGTGCTTAAATGAAATTGCACGGTCTAATAGAAGTCAAAAACACTTACAAACATCCATGGGTATACAGCATCTAAACAGTAGAGAAATACAGATGACAAGTATAGCGGCCCTGACGTGTTTCGTAATACATGACATACTCATCGGATAATGGCATAAGCCGTGATGAAGTTGCAGCGCTGTGCGGAGCAGCTTTAAAGCAAAGCCTGACTTTGAAGCCACACTAGTGTGAACTGAGATTAAACCTGACACATTCTAAAACTAATCTACAGTATCTAACCCTGTAAAGCAAAAATCGCTGTACTTAACTATTCTCGATCCAGTCCGGTTTCCAGTGACAGAAGCTCTGTGCAAGTCAGGGGCGACAACAGCTGTGAAATGCCTTGCAAGGGACGTCTCCCATAGTGTTACTATGGGGCTTCCATTGGCGGCTGCCTCCTCTGCACTCACCTCCACACTGAAGCCGCCGTTGACAGCTAATGCTAGGACCGGACTGGACTGGCTGCAGAATAGGTAAGTATAGCAATTTTTTCTTTACCGGGTTAGATAGATTAGGTTTAGAATGTGGCAGAGAGCAGGTTTAACGTTAGTTAGGCTTTGCCTGAACTACTTTATACATTTAAATACATAATAGCCATAAATGGTTAGAAAAGCAATATGGGTACCCAAACTGCTGCAAGACCCCGACTTAGAGCCCCCCACTTTGAGTTCTACCTTGCATTGCAGTTTATTAAAAATATGGTGCTATGGAGGAGCCAATGAAAATCTAGAAACGCAGAATTACGATTGCAATGAAATATACCGTAAGTGCAGTGTGTAGCTAGCATAAGGCCAGCCATACACAGTTCGAATCTCGGCCGCTTCTGACTGTTCCTACTATTCAAACTATCAGTGCTCAGGCTGAATGTACCAGGTTGATTGTACCCAAGATTGATCAATCAGCCTGCTGGATTCTCTTGCGATTATCACTAGCGGCAGCTATAGCCACTAGCGATAATCATTGTCTTCTCCCAGCAGGGATGGCTTTCCCTGCCCTCCCCCCACAGGAGTAGGCAATTGACCCAGCAGGAGGAATTCCTGCATCAACACGGTCTGTGTTGATGGGGTAATCAAGCAAATTTCCACAGGTTGAAGGAAAGAAATTTGCTTCATGTATGGCCTGCCTAAGACAGGTCATGACTCTCCAGCTACAGAAGGCCATGTAAAGGCCTGACAGATGTGCTAGACACTTGTAGTCCTTTCATGCCTGGGGAAAGTGAAAAGCTGAGCTGGGACATGTAGTTCCCAAACCCCCAAGAAGTGTCAAAATGTGGTACCTGGAATTTGGACACCCCAGTTGCAGAAAAATGCATCTAAAGGCAGGTAACACGTATTGCCTGTTGGAACCTGTCTATATTGGAAGATCTACCTTAAATTAAAGTATACCTATTATAACAGAAATAAGGGGGTTGTTGTTGCTGACCCATTAAAAACACTCGTTGCCAGGTTCTCTTGCTACTCCTTTGGCCTTAAGTACCTGACCCAGACCAAGCATGCAGATTGGGAAAGTCAGAAGTCCTTATTTTACTTGTTCTGGGCCAGGGCTACTGATGAAAAGTACTGAAGTAAGCTAACATGACAGCCAGACAACTAACATTTCCAGAAGGTCTCAGCAATGGCTGCCTTAATGATGATACCATGACAAGTTTCTTTTAACCACTTTAAGACCGGAAGGATTTGCCCCCTTCCTGACCAGGCCCTATTTTGCAGTTCGGCACTGTGTTATTTTAGCGGACAATTGCGTGGTCGTGCGACGCTGTACCCGAATAAAATTGATGTCCTTTTTTTCCCCACAATTAGAGCTTTCTTTTGGTGGTATTTGATCACCTGTGCGATTTTTATTTTTTGCACATTAAACAAAAAAAAGCGACAATTTTGAAAAAAAAAAAAGAAATATTTTTCACATTCTGCTATATGACATTCTCAAAAAAAAAAAAAAAGGTAAAATTCAATTTTTTTTTAACATTTTAGGCCAATTTGTTTTCTGCTACATATTTTTGGTAAAAAAAAAAAAAAAAAATCGCAATAAGCGTATTTTGATTGGTTTGTGCAAAAGTTTTTGCGTCTACTAACGGGAAAGATTTAAGTCATTTTTATTGTTTTTTTTTTTTTACTAGCAATGGCGGCAATCTGCAGTGTTTTGCGGGACTGCGACATTGCGGCGGACAGATTGGACCCCTGACTGACATTTTTGGGGGTACCAGTGACATTACTACAGTAATCAGTGCTAAAAATATGCACTGTTACTGTAATAATGACACTGGCAGGGAAGGGGTTAACCCAGTGGGTGATCAAGCGGTTAAATGTGATCCTAGGGGAGTGATTCAAACTGTAGGGGTGGGGGGGCGTGGCTTCTGAAATGACCATAGAGACGTGATCCTATATAGAAGGATCACATGGGCTCTAGGATCATTCCAGGGGAGCAATTGCGGGTGTCAGGCGCCACAATTGGAGCTGCCTGACCCGTGCATTGCCTTGCCCGCTGCCGAGTGGAGGCCGGAGCGCACAGGTCTACGTGGGTTTGCACAGGAGAGCCACCCTGTCGCAGTAAAAAGGCGGGAAGTGGTTAAAGTAGACAGTAATATAACACAGAAACAAACTGCAGGCAGCTGTTTGGGATGCCAGTTGCACATGTTGCAGATCCATCATAAACTGCTGCGAATGCCAAATTTCCTCCATGTTTTTTGGCTGGTATAGTTTAGCATATAAGTAATGGGAACAGTGGAGCACAGAGTGTATCAGTTTGTCACAAAGCAATCAAGTCTGCTTACCAGATGCTGCGAAATGTTCAACTTATAAGCATTTTAGGTTTCCAGGTAAACCAAGCATGAATGTATGTAACACTGTTTGCACAAAATGTTTCTGACTATTCAGAAACAAGAAATCTGAGAAACAATACTGCAGTTTATGCCCTTGTAATACAGCAAGCTTAGAAAACCCAATCCGGAAGTAGGAAAAGTAGGTAGATGGCCATCTTTAAAGTAGAACTAAAGACAAGACCTTTTTAAAAAAAGTTTTGGATGAGGAGAGGGATTAGAACACCTGTCAGTTTTTTTTTTTTTTTGCGGTCTGTGCCCCCCATTAGGAAGACTCACCCTCTCTATTTGTCCTGTTTACCATTATCATTGAAAGTGAAAGTAAAAGAAAACCCTAGACTTTGGGTTGTCCCCAGAAAAGTAACAGAGATGAATTCTTCCAATGGAGACATTTGTTCTGGTGACCGGGGGGTCCCCAAGAAATTCCCTTAATATACAGGGATTTAATTTCCTACCTTGCTCTAGTCAAAATAAAAAAAAAGTTTTGCCTATAGTTGATCAAAAAAAAAAAAAAAAAAAATGGGGGTATATATATTATGTTTTTTCCCCTATAAATTGAGTTAAAAAAAACACTGCACAAAAACCGTGTGACATACAAAATGTGCAAAGACTGCCATTTTATTCTCTAGGGTCTCTATTAATAAAATATATGTTTGAGGGTTCTAAGCAAATTTTTACTTGTAAAACAACAAGTGTCAGAAAAAAGCCTGGTCTTTAAGTGGTTAAGTTATCAAAGGCTACAGTAGGCCAAATGATAAAAAAAAAACCCCAAAAAACCCCACCACAACAGTTTAACTGCTTGTAGACTGTATAACATGGATATCCGGCAGCAAGGCGGCTCGGCTAAGCCAGATCACGTACCTAGTACGTGATCTGACACTTACAGGGAGGGGTGCTCGCTCGCATCACCAGCAACCTGGCCATGCTGTAATTTCAATCAACAGGTGCCGGCCAATTGATTACCGCCAGCACCCAGCGACCACAAACCTCTGCTTTTCAGGTCCACTGCCGGCACTCCTGGTCCCTTCCCTATGTCCAGTGCCCACCTCTCATGAGGTCACTTGTGCGTGCTCACACCCGAACTCCGCTGTTGCGTTTATTGACACAGAAAATGGGACTCAGCCCAAACCCCTCCCCCGTCACTGGCTTTGATTGACAGAACTGGGAGCCAATGGCTCCCAGTGTCCCAGCAAAACCAGGGAGTGAGGGGAGGGGCTCAGGTAAGTAAAAGGGGGGTGGGGGGTGAGGGGGGATGCTGACACCTAAACATTTTTTACCTTAATACAAGGAATGCATTAAGGTAAAACATGTTTAGACTTTACAATCACTTTAAGGAAAAAAATGTCCCAGTATTTGTATTGCTCCCTCACCCCCCCTCCTTATACTAACCCCAGTTCTTCCTTCATCCTGCACTGTGTCTATCTGCAGTGACACTGACCTCTGTTCTCCTTTCCTGAGGACTCAGAGGTAGCAGTGGGAGCCATTGGCTGCTGCCTGTGAGGAAGGAGCAGGGCGGGGCTGAACCATGCGTCTATGGGGACGCAAAGCCTCACTCAGGAGGGAGCTCCCAGGTGTGCCACCATAGCTAGCAGCTTGCTATTGTGGCACACAATGAAGAGGATGAGCAGAAAGCCCTGATGGGGGATGCCAGAATAGAAGGTTTGGGGCTGCTCTGTGCAATACAATTGCACAGAGAAGGTAAGTATAACATGTTTGTTATGTTAGAAAAAGATATTTAGCCTTAACAACCGCTTTAAGATTTTAGAAAATTAACTTTGAAAGTGGAAATTAGCGACTCCTTTAGTAAATCAGCGTCCATGTGTCAGGCAGCTGACAGGCAAGTTTTTGTCCCCCCTCAGGAGACCACTGACCCTTTGAATGCTGCAGCAAAGGCAGTTCCTATAATTGTATCCTGACAGAGGAAGTGTCTTGTATTTATATGGGTTATGGAACTCTTATTTTTTTTTTAATCATATTGTTTTTTGCAATTCACCTCAAAAGGGACAATAATCAATAAACACACTGTATAAATTAGTCTTTAGCCAGATACTAATCAGATATTGACACAATCATGATTTATCAGTTGTTTCTGAGCTAATTGCTTATAAGTGTCATTACCTGCTACTTGTAGTTATTTATCCTTTCTATGCTTACCCTAGCCCGATAATAAATGGTCAAAATGGTCTCTTTTCTGGTACTTTAGAATTAAAGGATATCCCTATATTTAAATTACTGAAAGTATATCTAAAGGCAATTTTTTTTGCCATTTTGATAGTATAGGAAATAGTTAAAACTCCTGTCTTTTTCTTTTTTCCTTCTGTATCCAATTGGGAGATTTTTTTTCACTTCTTGTTCTGTAGACACAACAAAAAGTGTTGTCAATAATCTCATCTGAGGCCTACCCCTCACTATGCCAACTCTACCTCCTTAGCTTTATCTTAGATTGGCCACTAACCTGGTCCAGGAGCCGTGGCCTATGCCAGGTACCTTGGAACTAGAGCTGCATGATTCTGGATAAAATGAGAATCCCGGTTTTTCGCTTAGAATAAAGATCACGATTCTGTCACGATTCTCGGAGTCACATATCTTTCACATTATACAAAAAATTGGGCTAACTTTACTGTTTATTTATTTATTTTTTTTAAATTCATTTAAGTGTATTTTTTCCCAAAAAATTGCGTTTGAAAGACAGCTGCGTAAATACAGTGTGACATGAAATATTGCAATTATCACCATTTTTTCTAAAGGGTCTCTGCTAAAAAAAAAATATATATATATATATATATATATATATATATATATATATATATAATGTTTGGGGGTTCTAAGTAATTTTCTAGCAAAAAATACTGATTTAAACTTGTAAGCAACAAATGTCAGAAAAAGGCTTGGTCTTTAAAGCGGAGTTCCACTCAAAAGAGGAACTTCCGCTTTAAGGCCTCCTGACATGCCACATTTGGCATGTCATTTTTTTGGGGGGGTGGAGCGGGTACCTAATTTTGACAGGTACCCGCTCCCACTTCCGAGCGAAAGTTCTCCTCTGTCCCTCCATCCCTACAATCTTCTGGGACATGTCACAGGTCCCAGAAGATTGCCTGTCCACTCAGGACGTGCAGTGCGACTGGCGCATGCACAGTGCGCACCTGGCTGTGAAGCCACAAGCTGTCACAGCCGGGTGCCCACATTAAAGATGCCGGCACCATGGGGAGAAGAGGAAGAGAACTGAAGCTCCCGCCGGCTGCATCGCTGGACCGTGGGACAGGTGAATGTGTGTTTAATAAAAGTCAGCAGTTACACTTTTTGTAGCTGCTGACTTTTAATAAACACAAAAATCAGAGGAACTCTGCTTAAATTCTCCATTTACATATAGACATCTCGGATCGCAGGCAGAATTGCCACAATTCTGTCCACTATCCCGGACCATCGTAAGGCGCGGGACGCTCGTGTGATTCCAGTGACTTGCAATGGCACCCCAAACGTGGCGCCATTTTGAATCGTGGGAAAGTAAAGTACTTTTAGTAAAGTAAAGAAAGGAAAGTCTTGTACTTTTTTGGGGCGACAGGTGTTCTGCGATTCTAATTGTACCGCGATTCGTCGGGTGACAATCACAGCAAAATCGCGCCGCGTTTGGGGTGCCATTGTAAGGCACTGTAATTTTTTAACGATTAATCGTGCAGCTCTACTTGGAACCTTTCTCAGTTGGCAAATTAAGCGCTGCCCGATAAGACTGAGGTTTGTAAACGGTGTACTCTGTTGATCTAAGATAAGCAAAAGTGGGTAGCACATCTTTGCGTTTGGAATGTGTCCCTTGTTGACCAATGTGATTCCTCCTACTGACCCCTAGTCCTTGCTGGATATGGTAGTGATGTAGGGGGTCATCAGAGGAAACCACAACAGCCAGCGGGGGAAATGCAATTCCATATCTGGAGGTATCAGGCACAGAGCAAACCAGCTCCTAGACAGGCAAGTATAAACCTGATGAGCCTGCTTCCATTACAGGCTTATGCTGCTTTGATCCCTTTGTAACAAGGTCACTTTAAAACAAGATCACTAACTTCTGTAGGCGCAGACACTGCATATTAGATGTTCTTTCAGTGCAAATAAATTATTTAAAAGAATGCATATATATATATATATATATATATATATATATATATACTCATGTTAAGAAAACCTAATTTTGAGCAATAGTCTGCCTGTCAGTTGGATCAAAGCTTCCTAGTTTTGTAACTTTGTGTTTCTTCGCTGTGCCTATAGTATATGTTAAAATAAAACATCTGGTCACTGTCATTATTATATCCTCTATAAATGTATAAAAAAAAAAAAAGTAAGGACAGCAAAAAGGCAATGCCAGTCTGAATCCTGGGCATACAAATATTACAGGAAATCCAACATATTTTTTACATTATGAAACATCAAAGCCAATTTTCTGTAGCCGGAGGCCTAAACAAATTAGGTGATGTACAATGTATGGCACCAAGACTAACATAACTGTCTTGGTCATGATTTAGACTGATAAAGCTTTAAATTACTGAAGAAGAACTAGGCAGAATAATTAAAGGATAAACCTTTATCTTCCACAGCATTAAAGAGAACAAAGAAAAAATAATAACCATGTAACAATACTAAGTATACAGTAGTGCATATGCGTAATGCTTGCCATATTTAAAATGTATTTACGGACAAGCTGAAAATTGCTTAATGTAAAGGAAGGAATGATGAACAAAGGCAGGCTGTACAGTGAAGTGCATAGCCTATTTACCAGGCTCCTGTAATCTATTGTTTGGTTTCCTGACAGATGTAATAAAGATGCTAGGTATTGGGGATAACCTTCTTGTAGGGTCTCTAGACATTCGCACAATTTTTTTTAAAGCAAATGAATAGCCTCATTTTTAAGTCTTTTTTAAGGGTTTAAGGTAGGAACTGTCAGTATTACCTCAAAGAAGCTGATCATGTTAAAGTGATAATAAACCCTTCCATAAGCCCACTAAAATGGCTAGCCTTAGATGATACACAGTAATCTGTACCTGTTTATCTGGAGCTCTTTCTTCTCCAGAGCCTTTTAAAATACACAGATGAAGGGGTATTTCTCAGCGTGCAAGAGGCAGGGGGTGGTGATCTGACACACAGCATAGCACAGAGCTAAGTGTAATGTGTCAACTGAGTGGAGGGAATGGACACACACCCCTCTACAAAGATTCATAGGGAAACATGCAGAGTTTAGGCTGTTATTCACCTGCTGTGTGCTGGGAAGGGGGGGGGGGGGCATCTCCCCCAATTGCATTGTGTCTAAAGTGCCCCATGCAGATATCAGAGCAAAAAGTGCATAGACAGGATTCACACTAAATTCTACAGATTGAGGCAAGTACACACTATAGAAGGAAATTCTTAGTTCGTTTCTGATTGCAGAGATTCACAACCACTTTAACAATCAGTTAGTAATTCTCATTTGTTAGTAGCTTGCTTTGCAGCTTGAAGCTGGTTGATATAGTTTAGAAATAGGTCAAATGCACCAATCATTGGACTCTGAATGACTTTAGAAGCATCTGAAACAGATGTAAAAAAACTAGCAGAATGCACCTGAAATAAGCTGCTGCTACAATAGCCTTTGGCCTTTCATTCTCTAACTAGGTTCTCCCTCTGGTTAGTGGCTAGGAGGGAAGAAAGACTCCCTGTGTTTATTATTATTATTTATTTCAGGTACTTATATAGCACTGTCAATTTACGCAGCGCTTTTACATATACATTGTACATTCACATCAGTCCCTGCCCTCAAGGAGCTTACAATCTAAGGTCCCTAACTCACATACATACACAGTAGGGCCAATTTTTTAATACAGGATCCAATTAACCTACCAGCATGTCTTTGGAGCGTGGGAGGAAACCGGAGTACCCACGCAGGCACAGGGAGGCTCCAGGCAGGTGGTGTCGTGGTTGGTATTCAAACCTGCGACCCTCTTGCTGCTAGGTGAAAGTGCTAACCACTACACCACTGTGCCGCCCCCGTGTTTATAAAAATCTTCTCAATACTATCCTAATCAGTCACTAATAAAGCAGTTTATGTCAAGTTCAATATTCAAACCCCCAGGTGCCAGTGTGTGTGTGTATTAGATTTATATAAATCCATTTGGTTTCTCTCTTGGAAAGGTCCCTCAACTTATAGGTGTTTTTTTTATAAACACAGGGAATCCTTGGTAGGTTTTTTTTCTTTTTATATAAAATGTAAATAAATGTAATACCATCATTATTATATTTTCCGGACACAAGCATGACAGCATACACGTGTGGGTATAGGCTCTGCCCCTCGCCCAGTCAGGACTGGTTATACTAAATAAATGAGTCGCCTCCACTAAGGCGGCATTCTCTTTTTGTTCATCAAATGCTCAACTGGTTATAACTATAGAAAGAAGATTTTTATTTTTTCCCTCACCTTGTCGGATTCATCTGGCCAGCCGCACAGGTTCAGCCTCTCTCCTGTAATGAAGCTCCCTCCTTTCAGGTGTAAACCGCCTATACAAGGGAGGCCTCCCCAGCTCCAAGTACTGGGGTGCAGGATACTGGTTTCTGGATGCAGGTAAAACAGTTCTGCCTTGTTTGTTGGGACTGATCCAGTCTCTCCTCCCTGGTGAGTTATGGCCCCACACACTATTGGTTAGTCTGGCGCTCTGTGTATATTTTGTTTCCCTTGCAAAATGCTGGCATTGTTGTTAGGGCGGCTGCCCCCTTCCAAAATGGCTCCTTGTCTACTTCCTGTGGCTGTACTGCAGGCTGCCTTTTCCAGATGGATGTGTGGATGAGGATGGCGCCCGGCAGACTTGCGTTCGACAGGGAGCAGCAAAATGGTGTTGGGATAACTTCCAGCTCGTGGTAGTAGCGATTGGGAGCTCCGGGCGTCTGCCTGGGGGTGCATTGGTGGCCACCGGTTCAGGAATCGAGCCTCTCCTTTCACTTTAGAGCCTGTCAGGCATGTGTGATGCACAGGTAGGTAAGCTAAACCATAGGCTGTCATGGTTTGTATGTTAATATTTCAGGCTGCCAAAGTTCTGTTTGTTTCATTAATGCCTCACAGATTTTGTTTTGTCTACAGTACTGCAAATGTTCGGCCTAATATACAGGTGTTGCTGTTCAAAGTTGTCGTTCCTATTAACTCAGTGATGCCTGGCTCTGCAGGTTGGATTACTGTTTAATGCTCGAATACCTGGGTTTGCTGTTTTTAACCTTTGCAGACCAGTGGCCTAGTGTAGGTTATCCTGCCAGGGCTATTGGACTATATTATCCCCTCCTTGTGCTGCTTATGATATAGTAATGCTTCAGTATTATTGACTGCTATGCGTTGTATGGCTGCTTTTGGCTGCTAAACATTGATGGCTGCTATACGTTAGGGGCTGCTATGTGTTTAATGATTGTTATGCATTATCCTGTTTGGTCTAAATGGTGGAGTGAAGTTCAGTGCTCTGCTTAAGTTTACAGTGCCTTAAAGTAATTTGCCTATTACACATATATTGGTAATTACTTTTTCTGGGGGATTAATCCTAGCTCACAACAGCATATAGGTCCATTTGCTGCTTAAATGTCTATGGATGTCAGATGGATGTGTGGATGGCCACTGAGAGTGCATTAATGCTAATGTCCTGGCCAGTACTTCCAGGCATTTATTATGACCACAAATCTGCAGCTCATAACCTTGAGGTATGCGCTTACCCAGAGACCAGCCACGATCATTAAGGTGAGGGTCAGGTAGGTGTACTATCCTCAAAAAAAAGAGAGAGCGGGCAGTATGGATGGTAAAACTTTCCAGCCATTAATAGCTTCACCACTCCCCAAAGGAAAAGAGGCAACTTGTTCCTTCAACAGTGACAGGTCCTCTCAGACTCTGAGGAAAACCACTATAAATTCAAGGTCCTGCCAGGAGGGGCAGACTAAAGGAAATCACAATAAGGACCATCTTGGGCGGTATGGGGAGTGTGGTTAGCTGACGTGCCCGCCAAGGTGCTAAGCCAAGTTGCATAGCAGGCAACCGTAAACAAAAAGGCAGATGTTTTGGCACTGTTGAAACTGACTAGGTGGATCTCTAGTTGCTAACGCTCAGGTACTAAGCTAATTAGACAGCTAAGTTTGTGTAAAGGGTACCTCTGCCTCAAAAGCAGCGGGCCAAGGAGCTTTCATCAGATTGGCCAGATATGTCCTCATTCTAGCAGGGGATGAAAGATACTTTCTGTAAAGCCCAGCTTTACTTCAGGGGCAGTTGGCCAAGGAATCTTCATCAGACTAGCCAGAAGTGCCAGTCTGCCAGCAGATGATACAATATCCTTTGCAGAGGCATGGGAACAGCAATATGGAATTGGAAATTAGGTTTATTCTACCATTAGGTAGTGTTGTGTTGCCTGTGTCTCGGTTGTGTGTGATCCCTGAGTGAAATTAAAGTGACCAGCGATGCAGTATGCTGTTCCTCTAGTATTCTGTGTGGTTAGTCAAGCTTATGGCTTAACCCACTGACCTATTTCTAAAGTGAATAGACTGCTATTTAAGATGGAATCAGTGATGTCTAGATTCTGGACTAAGCCCTTAGGCTAGTCACCTAGACCCAGAACAAAGAGTTGATGACAGGGCCTGAGAAGAGCTATAGAAGAGATTGAAAGATCCAGAATCGTCTTTCTTTGGTCACCTAAATCCAAGTCTGCTCCTCGCTAGGAGCAGCAAAATTCCTTTCACTCAAATTTGCCCAGTAGGTTTTATTGCAGGAATTATCACAAATTTGGGCAGAGGGGGCTCAGGATTGCTGGGGCCTGTGCAGTAAGAAAGTCATTGGAATTTTCTTTCCACTCCTTCAACTCCTCTAATTCCCACTATGCTTTAAAACTTTAGGCAAATGTTACCAAATCTTGTTCCAACAGTGAGCCATTGATCCAGTGTTCCAAGTAGAAAAGCAGATTTAGACAGAAAATGGAACGAAGAAACAAAATCTAAAACTTGGAAAAGTAAAAAAGTAGTAAAAGTAAAAGTAAAAATATGGAGTTATTGAGAACAGTCACTTAAACCATCAGATAAAGCAGCTGTAGTTTTCTCTAGATCTAGCTGATGTGTACATACGCTTTTCAGTACACCCATGCTTCTGAGAGTCTTACTTCAGGTCCATTCAACAACCTTTGCCTTTCCACATACTCAAGACATTTTCCAGAACATTGCTTCCAGTAGTGGCCATCTTGTGGAAGCAAGGGCAGCATGTTTCATAACTGGACAACAGCCTGTGGGTGGCTCAACATCCTCCAGGTCCTGGCAAATTCTGATCAAGACTCAGATGAAATTTGGACAGATCATCAGCTGGGGAAGGCCAATTCATCTCATAATATTGACATTTTGGAAACTCAGGAGCCTACTGTAGAGTTGCCCTCAAAGAAGGTGACAGTATTAGGTTCTCACTTGGGGTAAATCCTAGTTCTATCCCATCTGTTCATATCCCATGGTCTCAAATGATTGAGAAGTAGTCTGCAGTAATCCATGCAGTTAGTTGAACTCACTGGAAGATTGAGAACATTATAATTTGACCTTCTAAGGTAATGGAAGAGTTGCTTCCTACGCCAGAGAAGATGACCCCACATATGAGACAAGTCCTGGTGGTGATGGCTAAAGATAGTTAATATTTTCAGCTATCAGCTTCCTGTCATACCAATCATCACAATCTATTTACTTTCTTGGTATTCACCTCAGTGACCTCCTAGCTCAAGGTCAATAACATCTGCCAATGGAGGACAAAGTGGCTAACATCAGGGGTGCAGTAAATTCCAAGCGTGGAAGTAATTTGGGCAGCACAGCCTAGGAGGCCTCAGTTATGCTCCAAACAGACAGTAAAGGTAATCTATCTTCATGGCAAGAAGGAATACAATATTATTACACTTTTGTCAAAGGTATTTCCCATTCAGGTTTGCCAACAGTAGAACCTGTCTCATATCATCATTCTTTGTGTTCTGGCTTCCCAGAACTTCCTGTCAGACACTGTAAGATACAAAGCATTGGATGTCAAGAGTGTGTCCCTAGACCAACAAGCAGTTCAATGAATCTCAACCTGACAGTAACCTCTATGGTCATGAATGGAAGTTATTCCTGCAAGAAGGAGCTCCCCAGAAGTTGAAGTGGTGGATCTTCTAACATCCAGTTGGGTCGGCAGGTTAGCCTATATAGGCACCAGACTCAGTGGTTTCCAAGCTCCTCATCAGGATCTGTAGTCGTCCAGCTGTGACAAGGGCAATAATGTCCTGGTGGTCTTGCAGGCTGCAGTGTCCTCAAGTCTTTGGCTCAAGAACCTCATATTCCCCTTCATGAGATTTCAGACCTTACAAGGTGGGGCAAAGTTAGATCTAGCAGCTGGTAAACTAAGTATGGAAGGCTCATCTAGGGGTCTCAACTTTCAGTATTTGAAACCCTGTGGAAGCCAGGGCACCTGCTACAAACTTCAGGTATAGTAGAACATGAGAAACCACGCAGAATTAAAGGATGGAATCCTCTGACTGTAAAGAATTAGATGCCTGCAAGTAAGCCGATATAAGGGATTAAGTGATAGTCAAATCTTGGTGAGGTCCCCTCTTCCTGAGATCCAAGGAGCACCACACATCTTGGTAAACCAATTCCGAAAGGCTTGTACAGATGGTTCTTTCCCCTTAGAACTTGCAGTGCAACTAGTGTTGGGAAGGTTGTCCCACTTCTCCATTCTTCTGAGCAAGACTTTCTCAATATTTTCTGTGACATTAAAGCAGTATTTCCTAAGGCTATCACATCTGGGAAAAGGATTTCAGATATCCAAGCGTCAAGCGGTAAACTACCTTATTGCTACCACTATCAAACAAAATGGCTTTAGTTTCTTCTCCTCCAGCACCATGCAAAGGTCTGCATTCTTGCATCTGAAACAGGACATCACCCTTCCAGCATGTCCAAACTGAAATGTCTAAGTCACCACAAGCTTGGGTAGTGGACTTAATGTGGAAGAAATACATGGAAGTGGTCCTTCTCTAGAAGGTGAGACAGTGGCCTCTTCAGGCCTGGCGGTATCAGAAGATGACTTTCACTGTCCACTAAGACAATGGCATCATCTCTGGTCAAAGTAGCCTTGGGGGCTTAGAGGGAAAAGATAAATCCATCAATGCATAGCCCACATTATCAGATGGGTGGCGTGCTCAGAATTCACAGATCCAGAATTATTTTTACAGGATACCAATTAGGTTCAAATACTAAAAAACATATTTAGCCTATTACAAAGTTAATCAAACAACATTGGAAACAGGGGAGATGACTTCAGTTCTAAACGAGTCTAAGGATACGTCGATTAAAACACTTCAGCATGGCCCCCCTTATGGGTTTTGTTGGCGTGGTACATCCCATACATGTATGCTGTCATACTTGTGTCAGGAAAACTGAACATTTTATACCTACCTGATGGTAATTTTCCTTTCCTGATGCATAAGCATGACAGCATACAGGTCCCTCCCTTGGGGGGTTTCGCATTTGAGTCTAGTTACAAGAATGCCGCCTTAGGGGAGGCGACTTATTTATATAGTATAACCAGTCCTGATTGGGCGAGGGGCGGAGCCTATACCCAAACATGTATGCTGTCATGCTTATGCATCAGGAAAGGAAAACTACTGTCAGGTAAGTATAAAATTTTCAGTTTTATATACACTAATTAGGAATGGTTTATATTGTATATTTTTGTACTTGTAATGGCTGGGTTTAGGCCAAAATTTGCATTGTTATCATTGTGCCATGTAATTTGGAATAGTAGGGGTTAATTACACAGATGAACAAGCACAATAAGATGGGGTTAATTACACATATGGATAAGCGTGGTAGGATGGAACCTGTTTCTATTTTGAGGCTGTCCGACAAACCTAGTGGTTTCCTGTTAGCAAGGAACTAGTTAATTCTGAGGAGGAAGAGGGTATAGAAGTCTAGTTGCCGCACCATGTAGCCAACCCCTGTGCTGAAGTCAGAAATGACGAAAGGCATTGGGGCATGGCTATGCGGCAACTGGAAGTGATGTCTAAGCCAGAACTGGAAGTGACATGACAGGTGCGGCCGATGGTTCTGGTGGTGGTGAGACAGCTGAGTTAACACGGTACTCCATATCTTGATGATCTTATTTTTGTTTTTATTCTATAAGTGTCTTTTTAGCAATAAATTGTGGTTGTTTTGCTTACTGTACCATTGGAGGTTATTCCTTGCTCTTTGATATCATTTGTGGTGATAAATCTGGTGGTGACATGCCCGGAAGTTGAGGTGTAATGTATTTAAAGCAAATTATGCCAGTTAAGAGAATGGTCGGCATATAATTCTGGGGAGTTTTTTCCTGAAGGGAGAGGGATCTCATGAGCACCAAGTGTTTGTTGGACAATTTGGGAAGACACAGCACTTTTTCTCTGCGCTATTATGGACTACTTGAGGACTCTATTATGATTTATGAACTTTATTGATAAATTGTGATATTTTGGATCACAGCGCTACTGTGAAGTTGAGGTGTACAGTCTATGCACCTTTATTTCATATTTGCATGGAGGAGGAAGGAAGGAAGTGGACTGTCATTTACCACTGTGTATACACCCACATGTTTTACTCTCTAGTCACATGGGCTGTTTAGATGTGATAAGGAGGAAATGCTCAGGGTATAATATACACTGAGAATTGGGCAAGTGCACTAGCTGCCAACAACAATCTGCAAAATCCCCCAACTGCAGTTGAGACATGGACAGGAGTGGGAGAAAGAGAATGGCCGAATCAATCAGGTTTTTTGCAGAATACAGAAAATTAATCCAACAGTGACTGAGTATGAAGAGCATGTAATACAGCATTTACTGGTAGTTTTTAATTATGTGGGTTTATTACACTTTAAGAGACAATAGGCATGTAATATCTATGAGTATATCTGGTTATTAGGAAACCTGAAATTTCCACCTATCTCAGTAGCAATGTTAATTTTTTTACGTCAAATTTTGATTTAGTTTTAGTCATAGTCTTTTTACTAAAATGCCATTTTAGTTTTAGTCGTATTTCAGTCATCAGAATTGTTTTAGTTTCAGTCGACTAAAATCGCTGTACATTTTAGTTGACTAAAATCTAATGGGTTTAGTTAAATTGTATTGCATTATTTAAGAATTTCTCTAGAATTGCCAAACTCATTATATACTCCCTAAATAAAAATCGAATAACATGTTATTATTTATGGTATTAAGGTTAGAAAATGCACTACAGACACATATGTAGTTGTTGTAAAATATACCGTCTTTATAAATAAAACCAAGTTTCATAAATCAAAAATATTGCTTTTTTGACAAACAGAAGTGCAAAAAATATATATATATATATATATATATATATATATATATATATATATATATATATATATAAATTGTAAACTCCATTGGCTGTTATTCCCTTGCAAATATTACCTGAATATATTACCAACATTAAATATGAAAGAAAAAAAAAAAATAAGAAAAGTATTTATTTTTTTTTTCTTTCAGCAGCATAGTAGATGCCCCCTACTTATTCTTATGTGGTCAGTAGTTAATACCATACCTGAAAACTGATACGTGGATCTTGAAAAACAAATTTAATTAAAAAGAGGAATTATAACAAATACATTATCATCAGAATGTTAGCTGTCTTTTGTTAAGCCTAGGTAGGTTGACTACTCTGGAGCAAAAAAAATGAAAAGAAAAAAAAAAAAGGATATATATTGTATATGGAAGTTTATAGATTTATATTTTCTTTGAGCCATGCAAGGTCAATGTATTTTACAAATATTTTACAGGTATCAGTTATGTTTTGTCTAGTTGTCCATATCAATTACTGTAGTAGATATCAACACTTTGGTTAAAGGAAACAAAATCTAAGATAGGTACGTGCTATGTGCCGTACAGGAGGACGAATGAGCATAATGGGCCAAAGAAGCATCATGTAAAAACCTGATCTTGAAATATGGAACACCGCTATTTGGAAAAGTATGTTAAAGCATTTATGGTTTACAATGTGTTTATCAGACACATCCTCTGAGATGGAGTTGAATAAATGACAAGCTGGAAAAAAAAAAAAAAAAACTTTACTTAACATGTACAACAGTATGTAATTTTGACAGCACACGTTTCCATACTAGCTTTATGTGTTGTTGGACAATCTTGTATACTCATAGCACTCCTAATCTCAGCTCATTACCTGTATAGAAGACACCTGGGAGACAGAAATCTTGCTGATTGATAGGGGATCAAATACTTATTTCCATTATTAAAATGAAAATCAATTTAGAGGTTTTTTTAAATGCGTTTTCTGGATTTTCTTGTTATTCTGTCTCTGTTAAAATAAACCTACCAATAAAATTATAGACTGATCATTTCTTTGTCAGTGGGCAAACTTACAAAATCCACAGGGGATCAAATACATTTTTCCCTCACTGTATGACTGCTTGACCAGGTTTAGAATTCATTAGTAGATATTTGTGAGACCACTAGACAAATTTAACTAAGGAAGTATGTAATATGCAATTGCCCCATCAGCATTTCCCTTCTATTGCCCTCAGCCTCCTACAAATCTTCAAATTTCGTGCTGTGATCTGACTTTGTGTTATAGCGTGGCTACGTTTGTTCTCCATGGTCCCACTGTATGTAGTAATGTAGCCACACTCTCTTGCTTACTCTAGAGATTAACTAGATTATATGGACTATAGCAGGGGTGTGTCCAACCTTTTGACTTTCCTAGGCAACATTGGAGATGTTCCGGAGTTCACAGAGAATGTTACAAGGAGGCAGAAAATAATTCATGAAAATGATTACAGGGCCATTAAGTAGTGGATGCGTATGGATTGTTTTTTAAAAATAGGGATATAGTTTAGTGTCAAAGGAGATATTAGATGGCTTGCCAGCTGCCAAGTCACTGCTGGCAAAGGGGAGCAAAACAAGTTACTAGAGAAAATAAAAGTAAAAATGTTTTGCTGTGACTCCACATTGCTGTAGTTAGAGAGGTCAGTGAGGGCTTGGCTGCAGTTCTATTTTAAGTCTCTTTAACTCACATAAAAAGTACAAACAATTTTCTCTAACAAGAGATGGCTTGTGGGTAAATGGCACTTTTACATGCCAGACCAATAAACAAATGCTGTGGGTTTTCGTATCAATGTACTGCCCAAGTAAGGATGTCAAACAGCATTCCATGAGTATATTTCTCCAACAGAACTCTAAATTATAAACATCAGTAAATTAGCTATTAATAGCCTTGCAAAATGGGAAAGGATGCTTCATGATTAAAAGAACAAGAAGCATTAACAATTCTAGGACAGTGAGACCTGACTGCATGAGTTACCTAGTAATGGTGGTACAAAAAGCCAGTTTACCCTTACTGGGTCTATCTGGGATTGCAAAAGGAATTTTGAGAGTAGCAGTGGTTGAGAGATAAACCTTACCAGCCCAAAAAACAACAAGACAATGGAGATACATTTTCTTTTTGAGGAACTGGAGCCAGACAGGAGAGGAGAATAATGTCGTCATTGAGTTGACAGGCAGAACTACCTTACGCAAGAAGTCCAGGGCCTCAACACCACCTTGTCATTATGCAAAACCAGAAGGGCTCCTTCAAGGAGAAGGCCACCAGTTTAGACACTCACAGTAGTGATGGCTACAACCGTTGTGGGTAAGAGTAGAAAGTAGGTTTAAATTTAGCAAGAACCAGATTTGAATCCCACACAAACACAGGGAAATGAGGGAAAACTGTATTGGTGAACTCTCTAAATCAAGGGCGTCAAACGAAAAAAAGACTGAAAATTTTGAAAAAAAAAGTTTTTCTTAATGTCTGTCAGAACATTTTGTAAATAAGTAATTTTTCTCCTTCACTGATGTGCGCTGATGAGGCTTGCATTGATGGGCACTGATAGGGGAGGCACTAATATGCAGCACTGTTAGGTAGCACTGATGCACAATGATAGGCAGCACTGATGGGCAGGCACTAAAAGGCAGCACTTATTGGCATCACTGATGGGCATAGACTGGTGTCACTGATGGGTACAGAGTGGCATCACTGCTGGGCACTGATTATCAGTGCCCTGCTTACCTATACACATCTCCCCTGTGAGGAGATGCCGCTGCTCAGCTCTCTTCTCCCATCACTCTCTCAGTGTGAGGCGAGGAGAGCCAATAAACGCATCTCCTTGTGTACATGTAATTAGCTGTGCTTGGACACAGCTGATCCTATGGGTAAAAAAGCTGCAGGCGCGCGATTGCGGCGAGGTCATATGACGTCAGCCCAAAACAAGAGCCGCTCTTCTCTGCTGTTATTTTACTATACAGAGGGCAGGAGGTGATTAAAGCCAACAACTGTAAGGTAAAAGGGCAAATCAAGACTCCACGACAATTAAAGCCCCTCCCCTGACACGATGCCCAGGACTTCTCCCCAGCCCAACAGGCTGGAATCCATTGCGAGGATCCTCCAAAAAACAGGAAGGAAGGGCTTCTCCAATTTAAAGCCAGATTCCCGAGCCACAAAGTCAGAGGCAATCTGGTCTTCAGTGCCAAACAAATTGATCTGACCAGGGATTGATTGATTTCTAATAAAACCTTGTTGCGTTGTAGAGGTCAGGGGTGGAACTGGGAAAATTAAATTGCCTCGAAGGAGGCGTAGGATTCTTATTCAAAAATGGAGAGTCAGGCAACTAATGGACTGGAGACTTTGAATGCCAGGCTGGAAAGGTTTTCCTGTGATACAAATTCTCTGGCCTGAGCTGTGTCCAGGACAAAACCTAGATATTTGAAATGATGAGTCAGTTCAAGCGCTGATTACTAGGGATGAGCTTTGAGTCGAACGTAAGCTCGACTCGAACGTTGGCTGTTCACTCGTTCATCGAACGACGAACAAATGTGCTTCTTCACGAAAAATTTTAGCGCCCACATCCATAATGCACGGCGCGTGCACTGCATTCTGTGATTGGCCAAAGCATGCACCCTGACCTCCATGCTTTGGCCTATAATATCATCTCTGCCATGATTGGACAAAGGCAGGCTGCCTTTAGCCAATCATGGCTCAGGGGCGAAGTACACGTCCCACACTATTTAAAGGCTGCTCGGACAGCAGGCACGTGTAGTTTGACTGTGCAGGCAAGATAGCAAGTGGTTAAGGCAGGGAGAGGAGTGTGACTTGCAGTTTATCAAACAATGCAGTGTAGTCTAATTAGAGACATTGCTAGCAGTGAGTTAAGCAGAGAGAGGATCGTGATTGAGGAAGGGAGAGGAAAGTGATTTGCAGTTTATCAATTGATTATATATTAGGCCATTGAGTATCTATCGGTCAGTTCAGTATAGAGCATACATTGATCTCTCTCGATATATAGGACAGTTGATTACATATATTAGACCATTGAGTATCTATCAGTCACGTTCAGTTCAGTATAGAGCATGGATATGCAAACGGTGGCCCTCTAGCTGTTGCAAAACTACAAGTCCCATCATGCCTCTGCCTCTGGGTGTCATGCTTGTGGCTGTTAGAGTCTTGCTTTGCCTCATGGGACTTGTAGTTCTGCAACATCTGGAGGGCCACAGTTTGCATATCCCTGGAGCAGAGCATACATTGATCTCTCTCTCTCTCTATATACATATATACAGTATATATATATATAGCTTAGGCCATTGAGTATCGGTCAGTTCAGTATAGAGCATACATTGATCTCTTTTTATTTATATATATATATATATATATATATATATATATATATATATATATATATATATATATATATATATATATAATGAAACAAACAAGATGTGCTTTAACTGCAGACTTTCAGCTTTAATTTGAGGGTATGTACATCCAAATCAGATGAACGGTGTAGGAATTACAACAGTTTGTATATGTGCCTCCCACTTTTTAAGGGACCAAAAGTAAAGGGATAGATTAACAATCATAAATCAAACTTTCACTTTTTAATACTTGGTTGCAAATCCTTTGCAGTCAATTATAGCCTGAAGTCTGGAACACATAGACATCACCAGACGCTGGGTTTCATCCCTGGTGATGCTCTGCCAGGCCTGTACTGCAACTGTCTTCAGTCCCTGCTTGTTCTTGGGGCATTTTCCCTTCAGTTTTGTCTTCAGCAAGTGAAATACATGCTCAATCGGATTCAGGTCAGGTGATTGACTTGGCCTTTGCATAACATTCCACTTCTTTCCCTTAAAAAAAACGCTTTGCTTGCTTTCACAGTATACTTCGGGTCATTGTCCATCTGCACTGTGAAGCGCCGTCCAATGAGTTCTGAAGCATTTCGCTGAATATGAGCAGATAACATTGCCTGAAACACTTCAGAATTCTTCATCCTGCTGCTTTTGTCAGCAGTCACATCATCAATAAATACAAGAGAGCCAGTTCCATTGGCAGCCATACATGCCCACATGCCATACTCTCCCACCACCATGCTTCACTGATGAGGTGGTATGCTTTGCATCATGAGCAGTACCTTTCCTTCTCCATACTCTTCTCTTCCCGTCACTCTGGTACAAGTTGATCTTGGTCTCATCTGTCCAAAGGGTGTTGTTCCAGAACTGTGAAGGCTTTTTTAGATGTTGTTTGGCAAACTCTAATCTGGCCTTCCTGTTTTTTGAGGCTCACCAATGGTTTACATCTTGTGGTGAACCCTCTGTATTCACTCTGGTGAAGTCTTCTCTTGATTGTTGACTTTGACACACATACGCCTACCTCCTGGAGATTGTTCTTGATCTGGACAAATGTTGTGAAGGGTGTTTTCTTCACCAGGGAAAGAATTCTTCGGTCATCCACCACAGTTGTTTTCCGTGGTCTTTTGGTGTTGCTAAGCTCACGGTGCGTTCTTTTTTTTTAAGGATGTTCCAAACATGTTGATTTGGCCACACCTAATGTTTTTGCTATCTCTCTGATGGGTTTGTTTTGTTTTTTCAGCCTAATGATGGCTTGCTTCACTGATAGTGACAGTTCTTTGGATCTCATATTGAGAGTTGACAGCAACAGATTCCAAATACAAGTAGCACACTTGAAATGAACTCTGGACCTTTTATCTGCTCCTTGTAAATGGGATAGTGAGGGAATAACACACCTGGCCATGGAACAGCTGAGCAGCCAACTGTCCCATTACTTTTGGTCCTACACCATTCACCTGATTTGGATGTAAATACCCTCAAATTAAAGCTGAAAGTCTGCAGTTAAATCACATCTTGTTTGTTTCATTTCAAATCCATTATAGAGCCAAAAAGATTAGAATTGTGTCGATGTCCCAATATTTATGGACCTGACTGTATATTAGGCCATTGAGTATCTATCGCTCAGTTCAGTATAGAGCATACATTGATCTCGCTCTCTCTCTTTCTCTCTATATATAAATATTATATATATATATATATATATATATATATATATATATATATATAGGACAATTGATGATTACATCCTCTGACACCCACGCTCATACTAGTTTGTCTTCTACCGCAGCTGCCAAAGCGGCGCGTTCCACATGCTCCTTCTCCACAGCTACTCCTGTCACCCCACCATCATGCACGGAGGAGTCACTGGAACTATTCGATCATAGTGTCAGTGACATGCTGCTGGAGAATGCACAGTAATTTGAAAGCTGTCATGTTGGTTCCCAGGTTGATGAAGGGAATAACGTGAGCCTGGAGAGATGGGGTGACAATGATGGACAAAAAACTAGCAGTCATGTTGCCACAGCTGCAGCATACTGCCAGGTTTGCTCCAGTAACGAGGAGGGAGGGGATGATAAGGTCACTGACTGTACTTGGGTGCCTGACAGGATAGAGGAGGAAAGTGAGCGGGAGGAGGAGGCACAACTCCAATGAGGAAGGATGTGCTCCAGGGGTCGCCATAGGAGTAGCCAATTGCATCACAGCACAGAGCTCCACAGGTGCAGGGTGCTGAAAACACCCCGCAGACTTCCAAAAGTTCATTAGTGTGGGCTTTTTTCAGCAAATGTGCAGGAGACTGAAGCAATGCTGTTTGCAACATCTGTCTGAAGCGGATCAATCGTGGTCAGAACACCAGCGGCTTGGGCACCACATGCTTGACAAGACATATGACGACCTGCCATGCAGTCCGTTGGTAACTGCACCTGAAACACAAGATAAAAACAAGCATACTTCACCTTGCTTCTCATCTGGGATCTCTAACCCTTCTATACCTCATGTCTTTTCCTGTAAGGCCATTCCGGCTCTCTACCTTCATGTGGAAGGTAGTGTTTGGGCCTCGCTGGACAGAGCAGTCAGCAGGAAGGTTCATATTACTGCTGACTCTTGGTCCAGCAGGCATGGACAGAGACGTTATATTTCCTTCACGACGCACTGGGTAACTCTGCTGGCAGCTGGGAAGGATGTAGGATAGGGTTCAGTGTTGCAGCTTGTTTTGCCACCACGCCTCCAAAATGCTGGCGCTGGTTCTGCCACATCTGGCTACTCCACCACCTCCTCCTGTTCTTCTTCCTCCGTGTCCTCTTCTGCTCAATTGTCCTCTGAAGCAGCAGTGATCCCCAAGCATTCAAGGGGCTACGCAAGCAGTCAGGCTAAAAGATGCCATGCCGTGCTTCAGTTGGTCTGTCTAAGGGATAGGAGTCACACCGGGGCAGAGATTCTGTCAGCTCTGCAGGGGCAGGCTCAGAGATGGTTGACTCCATGACAGCTTAAGCCAGGAATGGTTGTATGCGACAATGGCACCAACCTTCTCTCCGCCCTCCGACAGCGCCACTTGACACATGTTGCATGCTTGGCACATGAATCTGGTGGTGCAGCGTTTCTTGACCAGATACCCGGGTTTCCAAGATCTCCTGAGGCAGGCCATAAAAGTCTGTGGCCATTTCCGGCATTCATACAATGCCAGTGCTCGCTTATCTGACATTCAACAGGAATTCAACTTGCCCACCAACCGCCTCATTTGTGACATGCCCACCAGGTGGAACTCAACATTGGCAATGCTGCAGTGGCTGCACACACAGCAGAGGGCCATCAATGAGTACCTGTGTGAGTATGGCACAAGGACAGGGTCAGGGGAGCTTGGCTTTTTTTCACCACACCAGTGGCTTTTGATAAAGGATGCATGCACTGTCCTGTCACTATTTGAGGTGGCCACAAGGATGGTGAGCCGGGGTTATGCATGCATCAGTGACAATATCCCTTTAGTCTACCTGCTGGAGCACACGCTTCGTGGAATCATGGACAGGGCACTAAAGGCAGAACAGCGGGAGGAAGAGGAGGACTTCCTTTCCTCACAAGGCCCCCTTTATTCAAATATCATTCCTGCAGGGCCACAAAACACACAAGAGGAGGAGGAGAATTGCGGCAGCATGGATGTAGAGGATAGCATACAGCAGTCTTCAAGGGATGGTTGTCATTCCCCAGAAACCCCAGGAGTTGTACGTGGTTGGGGAAAGGTTGCTCCTGACAATGTCATCCTTAGTGACCCAGAGGACTCAGAAGCTCATGCCTCCTCAAATTTACGTTGCATGGGCTCCCTGATTCGGCAAAGCCTGTGAAAGGACCCGAGGATTCGTGCTATCAAGGAGAGGGATAATTACTGGTTGGCAACCCTTCTTGAACCACGTTACAAGGGTAAAGTTGCAGAGCTCATCATGCCTTCGCAGAGGGAGCAGAGGATGAAACATCTTGAGGCATTGAAAAAAAAATTGTGTAACACCTTTCCAGACACTGGGAGGTTAACATTTTCTGGATGTGTTTCTGAGGCATCGTTCAGCCAAAGGAGGAGCGGTGGAGAAGGCGGCTGGCTGACCGATGCCTTTAAACAGTTCTTTAGTTCTCAGCAGCACCCAGGGCTGTTAGATTTAAGCAACTATCGGCAGCGTCTCCATCATATGGTACATGATTATATAAGGGCAAGTGCAGACTTGGGAGACCTTTCCAAGTGAGCATCCACTGGGTTACTGTGTCTTGAGGATGGACCACTGGCCAGAACTTGCTCAATATGCAATTGAGCTACTGGCCTGTCCTGCTTCCATCGTGCTTTCCGAATGGACGTTCAGTGCTGCTGGAGGTTTTGTGATGGACAAAAGAGTGCGTCTGTCCACAAACTCTGTTGACCAGCTGACTTATCAAAATGAATCAGTCCTGGATCAACAACTATCAAGCCCCTGATGCTGATGTAACTGATTGAATTTGCTAGGGGCCTGCCATCCCTTGAAGACAGCATACGCTGCCTATCCTATTCCTCAACCTTGATTCTGCTAGCTTCCAAAAATGTTTTTGGTTTAGGTCACCACCAACCCCCAAAGGCCTAATTTTTCTGCACTTGTATGACAGGTGCATACAATTTAAATTTCATATGTAATTTTTAACAGCAGGCCCTGTTCCTCTGCCCTGCGCCCACAGCAAGGGTAACTGTGAGGGGTTACGGTGTTCAGGCACCACCGATAACCAAGGCCCAATTTTTCTGCACCTGTATGACAGGTACATGCGGTTTCAAAATTTGGATGGAATTTTTAGCAGCAGGGCCTGTTCCTGCGCCCACAAAGGGTAACTGAGATGGGTTACGGTGTTCAGGCACCACCAACACCAAAGGCTGAATTTTTGGCACCTGTATGACAAGTACATGCGATTTCAAATTTGTATGGAATTCTTACCAGCAGGTCCCGTTCCCGCGCCCAGCAAGAGTAACTGTGGGGGGTTACGGTGTTCACGCACCACCAACACCAAAGGCCTAATTTCAGTTTCAGTTCCTGCCGATACTAACCTTCCAGATCCCCATCACTTCAGCAGGTTTGCATAGCCGACACCCAACCTTGGCCAGGTCAGATGACAGCACAGCGCCCCCCACTTATCACTGATAAGAACACATACAAAACTTGATCTTTGCCAATTTCTAATTTGTATGGAATTTTTACCAGCAGGGCCCGTTCCTGCACCCAGCGAGAGTAACTGCGATGGGTTGCGAGGTTCAGGCACCACCAACAACCAAGGCCCAATTGTTTGCACCTGTATGACAAGTACATGCGATTTAAAATTTGTATGGAATCTTTAGCAGCAGGGCCCGTTCCTGCACCCAGCAAGAGTAACTGCGAGGGGTTGCGGTGTTCAGGCACCACCAACAACCAAGGCCCAATTTTTCTGCACCTGTATGACAAGTACATGCGGTTTCAAAATTTGTATGGAGTTTTTAGCAGCAGGGCCCGTTCCTGCTCCCAGCAAGGGTAACTGAGATGAATTACGGTGTTCAGGCACCACCAACAGCAAAGGCCCAATTTTTGGCACCTGTATGACAAATACATGCGATTTCAAATTTGTATGGAATTCTTACTAGCATGTCCCGTTCCTGCACCCTGTAAGAGTAACTGTGAGGGGTTATGGTGTTCAGGTACCACCAACAGCAGAGGCCCAATTTTTGGCACCTGTATGACAAGTACATGCGATTTCAAATTTATACGGAATTCTAACCAGCAGGTCCCGTTCCCGTGCCCAGCAAGAGTAACTGTGGGGGGTTACGGTGTTCACGCACCACCAACACCAAAGGCCCAATTTCAGTTTCAGTTCCTGCCAATACTAACCTTCCAGGTCCCCATCACTTCAGCAGGTTTGCATTGCCGACACCCAACCTTGGCCAGGTCAGATGACAGCACAGCACCCCCCACTTATCACTGATAAGAACACATACAACACTTGATCTTTGCCAATTTCTAATTTGTATGGAATTTTTACCAGCAGGGCCCGTTCCTGCACCCAGCAAGAGTAACTACGATGGGTTGCGGTGTTCATGCACCACCAACAACCAAGGCCCAATTGTTTGCACCTGTATGACAAGTACATGCGATTTCAAATTTGTATGGAATTTTTAGCAGCAGGGCCCGTTCCTGCGCCCAGCAAGAGTAACTACGAGGGGTTGCGGTGTTCAGGCACCACCAACAACCAAGGCCAAATTTTTCTGCACTTGTATGACAAGTACATTAAATTTCAAAATTTGTATGGAATTTTTAGCAGCAGGGCCCGTTCCTGTTCCCAGCAAGAGTAACTGTAAAGGGTTGCGGTGTTCAGGCACCACCAACAACCAAGGCCCAATTGTTCTGCACCTGTATGACAAGTACATGCGATTTCAAAATTTGTATGGAATTTTTAGCAGCAGGGCCCGTTCCTGCACCCAGCAAGGGTAACTGAGATGGGTTACGGTGTTCAAGGAACACCGTAACAACCAAGGCCCAATATTTCTGCACCTGTATGACAAGTATATGCGATTTGAAATTTGTATGTATATTTGTATATAACATTTTTTCCTTTAGAAATGTCAGTATTGCTGCAGCAGGCTACATACATCGTACAGATGCGCTACTTTACAGGCACATTAAGAAGACCACCCAGGCACGATATTTAAAGGAATTTTTAATTTTTATAGTTTCACTTTAAGCCTCATTAAAATCAGTAAATCACTGCTCCTTTAAAAACAATCATTTTTTTGCATTGCTACGTTCCCCAGGTCAGTACCCGGACCCCCATACACTTTTTTGGGGCAAACACTTGCATTTAAGCCTTCAAAATGAGGCAGTTTGATTTTTGACTTTCGAGTCCCATAGACTTCAATTCAGTTTGTTTGTTCAAACAAACTTTTCCCCTGTTCGTGGTGTTTTGGTGCGAATCGAACAGGGGGGTGTTAGGCTCATCAATACTGATTACTAAAAATTCAGGATTTACCAAACAGCAGCAACTGCTTAACAGTCAAAGCCATGTTTTGTGACCGAGCCCACACTGAATGTTCACTGAACAGGATTTTAAGTATCCCACAATGGGGATGAATTCTGGGGCTAGCACCTTGGTGGCCATTTGAAGTGCAGATGTAGGGATAAAAGGGCAGGGCCACAATTTGTTAGTGTAGTTATTCTACAGCAAAATGCAGGAAATATACTGCAGATGTGTTGGAAAGATGCGGACATGCAGGTATGTGTCCTTGATGTCCACAGAAGTTGCAAAGACCCCTAATGAAAGAAGATAAGAGATATGGTGGATTCTATTCAAAATAAGTTGACTCAAATGAAGACATTCAGAACTTTGAAATCCAAGATGGGGTTTAATGCCCCTTTGGGTATATTAATGGTGAAAAGGTTGGAGTAAAACTCCAGTAACAGTTCTGCCACAGAAAGAGGGGCAATGATAGCTCAATCCAGAAGCTCTGGGAAGGTTCAAGGGAAATTTCCTTATCTGTGCAGTAACAAAGGAAGTTTTGAGGTGAGAAACTGAGGAAGGGTGCATCATCCAGCAGCAGCTCTCAGAATTTACCCTGTTTAGCTTGGGCCCGATCCTCTCTCTCATCGCTCATGTAGCATCATCACCAATATAATTTTGTTTTAATTTAAAATTGATCATCGAGAGATTTTATCTGCTTTTCAAAGTAAGTAAAGTGAATTGTTATGATTATAAGCTTGTTATTTGTATTTGTTCTCTGGATACTGTGTAGCTTAGTGGTTCATGATGTAATTTTATAGTGATTAGAGTTTACTGACCCAGTGGTGCAATTTTTCATGCAGCTGATGCATGCATGCAATCTTCTTTACTGAATCTGCAAAATGAAGCTATGCTACAAAATTCCTATTGCCTCATATTGATTATATTTAAAAAGAACATAAAAAAACAAATAAATGAAATAATTTAAGCAGACTTAAAGAAGAACTATAGGCAAAACCTTGTTTTACATTTTGGATAGAGTAAGGGAGGGTTATAATCCCTGTCAGATTTTTTTCACTATATATGTCCCATTGTGGAGATATACCATCACTTCTCATAGCCAAAGAGGAAGTGAGAGGAAATTCCTGCAAACTAAGAACTAGTCCTCACTGGAAGATTCCCCCTCTATTACATTTTTTGGGGACAACCCAAAAATTAGGATTTTTTTTTAACTTTCAACGATAATGGTAAATAGGACAAATAGAGAGGATGACTCTCCTTAACGGGGGGCATAGTCAGCAACAACAGCTGACAAGCGTTCTAAACCCTCTGCACCATAATCAAAACTAAAAAAAAAAAAAAAAAGTTTTGCCTTTAGGTATACACTTCTAAGCTCTATTTTGAAGCTAAACTTTTAATCTCCACTGTTCTAAATCATTTGCATCTATTAAATACTTTGTAGCACGTGTCCTCTGGCAGTTGGCACCCAAAACAGCTACAGTGACAGGTCAAGTGCCATTTATAACAGGATGATGTCCATAGAGAGCAAGCCAGTCAGCAGTTCTGCCCTTTGACAGAGAGTAAGTGTGCTGCTGCAGATTACCAGCAAAAAAGAAAACGGATTCATTTTAAAGTGTAGAAAAAAAACATATTTTACTATTAGCCAGGACAATATAAGATGGTTGCTATGTCTTACAATACTTGCCTTAATAAATAAGCTTGCATATGGTGTTAGGGGGTGGAATAAAAAAAATGTATACAAAAAAAATAAAATACCTTCTTTTGCATCCTTTTCTCTTTGAGCTTCTTTTGCATCATCTTCTTTTTTCCGTTTTGCTGCATTTAGTTCCCGTTTCAGCCGACGGGCTTCTTTTCGTAGTTCTTCACTGAAAGAAAAGACAAAATCATACAGAACCAATAACTCAAAAGGATAGAATGAAAACACAGACTGCTCACTATTAATCCAAAACTGTTCTTGGGGTATACTTACCATGCTTTCATTATCACAGGAGAACTCCAGAGCTTAAGTAAGCTACGAATACAGCAATTTGTAACATACACTGGGCTATTCTCTTTCTCCTGCCTGCTGAACAAAGCAGCAGGAGAATGAAAGCAAGGCAAGTATCTGCTGCTTGGGAGGGCTAAATTGAACTGAACTTATTTGCCCCAAGTGCATTTAAAATGTTTAGCTTTAGGCTTCTTGCACACAGGCAAGTAAAAAACTGAATTTTTGTAAAATCTTACCGTAAAATTCCTTTCTCTGAGTCCTCAGACAGTCGCCGCCCCCTTCCAAGTCCTCACCAATGGGTATTGACCTTTGCTCCGTAGGAGTAGCTAGGCAACAAGAATTGTTAATACAAAAGCTTTTAGCATAGACACACCCCTAGGGGCTGTCCCCTCAGTCAATACCTTCCTGCACCAGCATTCCCAACTCAGTTTGGTAGCATAGCAGTAAGAGTACACAAAAACCCCAAAAGAGGGGCGGGGGGCGGCGACTGTCGGAGGACTCAGAGAAAGGAATTTTACAAAAATTCAGTTTTCTCTTACGTCCTCCGACAGTCGCCGCCCCCTTCCAAGTCCTCACCAATGGGACGTCCCAAAGCAGTGAAGACATGAGGGGTGGGAGACGCAACTGTAGAAAGGCAAAGCAGTACCCACATCAGAGGAAGGAACCTTACCACAGTAAGAGAACCAACTGGGCAACAGGAAAACGTGCTCAACAGGAGCAACAACCCAGGAAAACAAGTTACCCAGGGGTAAAACACCCCAATAACCAAGGGTCCACAAAAACAAGGGACCCTAAGAAACTGAACTTTACGGCCAAAGGAGGCATCAGCCGATGCCTGAACATCCACCTTATAGAACTTTGAGAAGGTGTGAACGGACGACCAAGTCGCCACCTTACACACCTGGGCCACAGAAGCCTGATGACGGTAAGCCCAAGACGTACTCAAAGACCTGGTAGAGTGCGCCTTCACAGGGAAGGGAGGAACCTTCCCCTTCAAGGTATAGGCTTGTTCAATGATCTGTCTGATCCATTTGGTGATGGTCGCAGCCGACGCTGCCATGCCCTTCCGAGGTCCCTCAGGAAGGACAAAGAGGGAATCTGACTTGCGAAAAGATTTAGTGGACGACAGGTAAACCCTGATCGCCCGGACAACATCCAAGGAATGTAAGGCAACCTCCTTCGGATGCTTAGGCTTCGCGCAGAGCGAAGGCAAGACAATGTCTTCATTCAGGTGAAATTCCGAGATCCTTTTCGGAAGAAAAGATGGGTTAGGCCGCAGGACCACCTTATCCTTGTGGACCACCAGGTAGGGAGAGTTGCAGGACAAAGCCGCCAGCTCCGAGCTGCGAGCCGAAGTGATCGCCACCAAAAAGGCAACCTTCTTGGATAACAGAGACAACGAGATCTCCCTGATCTTTTCAAAGGGAGCCTGTTGCAAAACGGACAGAACCAAGTTCAAGTCCCATGGAGGTAAAGGGTCCCTCCTAGGGGGGGCCAAATCTCGCACCCCCTGAACAAAGGTGCTAACCAATGAATTAGACGCCACAGGGCGTTGAAAGAGAACGGCCAGCGCAGAAATCTGACCCTTAATCGTGGCCAACGCCAAACGCTGGTCCACTCCTGTTTGAAGGAAAGCCAACACTCTCGACATCGAGTATGAGCGAGGGAAATACCCCCTGGACTCACACCAGGCAAAATATGCCTTCCAAGTACGGTAGTAAATCTTCCCCGAAGAGGCTTTTCTAGCCTTGATCAAAGTGGGAATGACCTAAGGGGAGAGACCCCTATCCTTCAGGACCTGGATTTCAACAGCCAGGTCGTTAAAGCCAGCAACTGTAAAGCAGGATGGAATATCGGCCCTTGAGACAGGAGGTCTTCTCGAAGTGGCAGACACCACGGAGCGTCGACTGCCAGATTTACGAGGTCTGCGTACCAAGACCGGCGAGGCCAGTCCGGCGCCACCAGAATCACCGTGTGCAGCTCCGAGGCTAACCTGCGAAGAAGCCTGGACAGCAGTTGAATCGGTGGAAAGGCATACATCAGACGATACTGATGCCAGGGCGCCACTAAAGCGTCTGAGGCGTCTGCCCGAGGATCGCGCGTCCTTGCCACGAACCTTTCCACCTTGTTGTTCAGAAGAGACGCGAACAGGTCCACATCTGGGAAACCCCACTTCGCGCACAACATCTGGAAGACTTCTGGGTGAAGGGACCATTCTCCCTGGTCCAGGGTCTGGCGACTCAGATAACCTGCCTGCCAGTTCTCCACCCCCGGAATGTGAACTGCCGTTATCGCCGGGACATGCGTCTCGGCCCAAGACAGAATGTCGGCTACTTCCCGAGCCGTTCGGGCACTCCTGGTGCCCCCTTGGTGGTTGATGTAGGCCACTGCGGTGGCATTGTCCGTCTGAACCCGAACTGGACGGCCCCGAAGCCGGTCCGTCCATCTCAGAAGACAAAGCTTTATCGCTCTCAATTCCAGAATGTTGATCGGAAGGGAGGAATCCTCCGCAATGGCGAATCGAAGGTACCTCTGGTGAAAATGGGGATGTGTAGGTACGCATCCTTCAGATCGATGGAGGCCATGAATTCCCCCGGACTCAGGGCAGCCACCACTGAGCGCAGGGATTCCATGCGAAACTTGCGAACCCGTACAAAGCGGTTCAGAGCCTTTAAGTCCAGAATCGGACGCACCTTGCCCTCCTTTCTGGGCACAGTGAACAGATTGGAGTAAAACCCCTGAAATCTGTCCCGATGAGGCACCGGGACCACCACCCCCTGGGCCCGCAGGTCCCGCACCGCCAGGTGCAAATCCTGCAAGCGCTCCGGAGACAGCTGAAGATTTGAGGGAAAAAATCTGCCCGCCGGCCGAGAGAGAAATTCGATCTTGTAACCAGATCGAACGATTTCCTGAACCCATCTGTCCCGAATGCGGGCCAGCCAAGGTTGTAGGAAACCGCGCAGACGTCCCCCCACCCCAGAAACGGGTGAGGGCGCCCCTTCAGGCGGAAGTGGTATGGGAAGTTGAACCGGACTGGCCGGACTTCTGCTTCCCCGCCCACGGCTTCTTTTGGGAGCCTTGGCCTTTGAAGGGCTTGCCCTTGGACTGCGACCGAAAGGCACGAAAGGACCCCTGAGGTGGCCTAGATGAGGAATTCCGCTTGCCACGGAAAGACTTATGCTTGTGAGACTGGGGCAGGAGAGTACTCTAGCCCCCCGTAACCCCTTTTATCAGGGTATCCAAAGCCTCGACAAAAAGGCGAGACCCCGCGTAGGGAAAATCCGCCAGCGTCTTGCGAGAAGATTGGTCGACCGACCAATTCTTCAGCCAAATCAGACGACGATTCAGTATCGCCACGCTGGACAGGCGCGCAGCCAAGGGAGCTAAATTCAAGTCCGCATCGCACAAGTACATGACACCCTGATGGATCTGGTCCACCATAGCCAACGTGGTAGGTGAAGCGGAATCAGCCACCAAGGTGCGCCTGAGCATCTTGGTCCAATCAGCAACAGCCTGTGCCGCCATAATGGAAGCAAAAATAGGCTTCAGCATAGAACCAGCCACCATATAGGCATGACGGGCAAGAGACTCTATTCTCCTGTCCGTAGGGTCCCGGAAAACCGGGGTATCCTCAGAAGGCACCGCAGTAGCTTTGTTCAAAACGGCTACCGCGTGATCCACCGGAGGCGCCACACACCAACGCTCGTCGGTGGAAGGCGCAAACGGATAAAGCAGTTTAAACTTATTTGGCACAGTAAAGGGCTTCTTTAAATTGCGCCACTGTTCATTAACCGTATGGTGAAATTCAGCAGGGCAGGGAAAAACCTGCGCTGATTTGCGAGTCCTCTGTGTTCCAAAGGAAGACACCCTAGCAGGAGGAGTAGGCTAATCCTCCAGGTGCAAGGTATCCTTTATGGAAGCAATCAGCTCATTCATGAGTGCAAGCTCTTCAGGCGAGCCAGGGGGAGAAACATCAACCCCCTCCACCTCAGCCTCCCCTTCTGACCCCATAAGGTCCAAAGATGAGCGGGACCCCGAGAAGGGTACGCCAGCCACAGCAGCCACATCGCCCTCTGAATCAGAGGAAATGGATAACCTGGCCCTTTTTGCGGATCGTTCAGCCATCAGCATCTGCACCTGAGACACTAAGGAAGCCACTACAGTGGTCAGATCGGCCCCCTTGGGGGGTGCAGCAGCCCCCTGGTCCCCCACCAGGGCAGGGGGAAACTTGCTATCCTGAGAATCCATGCCCCAGTACAGAAAAGTAATAAAGGTACTGGCCCTTTAATACCACGGCGAGCGCAGCCCACCGCACACTGCTGTATGCACTGACCCCGCAGGGATAGACAACACTGAGCAAGGAATGACAGGACAAGAAGGTAAAAACCTGGAGAGAGCACACCAGACTGCTGCCACCGATCGCTGTTCCCAGAGAAAGAGGAAGTGATGCAATGCTGGCTGACTGATATAGCCTATTGAAGGCTCCGGCAAAATGGCCGCTCGGCCAGGGGAGAAGGCTACAATAAAATGGCGCCGCCATGTGCATGGATGAGTACCGCCCGCCAAAATGGCGGCGAATGGCGCCAAAACACGGCGCTGCATAGGGACAGGGCTGATCACAGTATTCAGGCAAATAACACACGTCTGCACACAAAACTGCACCCAGAGCATAATAAACAGCAGAGCAGGATGCCCCCCCCCCCCCCGCAGCCCACAGGCAGTGCAGCCACACAGGGATCTGACAGGGAGCCCGCAGTTACACAGACATGGAGGGTGATACACAGCCACAGACTGACACCCATACAGAAGGTCCCCACACAGAAGGTGCTTACCGTACCAGATGGCGTGGGGAGCCTTCTCCAGCGACAAACCGCTATCAGTGCAGACAGGGAGTGCCGCAGCCAGGACGCTTGTGGACCGCAGTCATGGCATCCAGTGAGGTAGCCATCTCACAGGCAGCATCCCTGCAGCGAACAGGGATGGGTCGTTCAATGTGCCAGGGTAAAACCTAAGCTGAATGCTCGATGGCAGGCTGGGGATTCATCTGGCTCTCAGCCCTGGGATCCAGGGCGGCCAGTCCGAGACCCAGCTCCGCATGATGATTCTTCATCAGAAGATCCCTAAACTAAGGCTGACAAAATAACAGCTAGCAAGGAAAAGAGAAAAATACTTGAAATAAAATCAAATAAAGGGTAGAAGGCTGAGACTGAGCCCCAGCACAGGAAAGCCAGCTACTCCTAAGCTAGGCAAGATCAAACTGAGTTGGGAATGCTGGTGCAGGGAGGTATTGACTGAGGGGACAGCCCCTAGGGGTGTGTCTATGCTAAAAGCTTTTGTATTAACAATTCTTGTTGCCTAGCTACTCCTACAGAGCAAAGGTCAATACCCATTGGTGAGGACTTGGAAGGGGGCGGCGACTGTCGGAGGACGTAAGAGAAAGATAGATTTTCTTTGAATACATTTACAGTAAACCCCCCTCCATCTCAGGGGTTACGTTTCAGACCAACCCGCGATAAGTGAAAATCCGCAAAATAGAAATACCCTATTTAAATACACCCATGGCATGTTTTTATAACTTTTACGGGACTTTTAAAAGCATTTTAAGGTCTTTAAACACACTTTTAAAACATTAGAAACACATTTAAACATATAAAAGATATTGAGAGAGAGAGAGAGAGAGAGAGAGAGAGTGCAAAAGCAATGGAAAACACAAAAATATTTAATTAACAATTAATTAATATAATAATATTAATAGGTCTTACAGAAAAAAAAAATGTGAAATACCGGGACCGGGAAAACTGAACAGCGATATAACGGGGGTTTATTGTATGTGCTATACTTATCTGTACGCATTCGCCATATACGTCATTCATGTCTATGGGCAGCTGAACACAGTACCTGGGCTTCCCAGGTGGGGAAAATACACCCACATTTACATTATAAAGGCTCAAGCACCCGCTCACAAGACAAGACACCTTAAAGTACACCTGTCATTAAAAATGTATGTAGTTTGCCATTAGGTGAAATTTCATTTTGAATTTTTTGATTACCCAGCTGTAAAGTTTATGGGTCACTAGTTTAGAGCACGTAATTCTCACACTTTTTAACATTTATTTAAAACATGTTTGCTCCAGGTCTGTATTACAACCAGGCATTTTAAAGCACCTCCATGTACTCAGAGTTTATTCCAGGCTCTCGGCAGCAAAATTTAACAAGATATTAGAAATATGTATCCTCATTCATGCTGGAGCAATCTCAACCTCAATAAACAACCACCTAAGTTGGCCCAAAGAACAGGAAATTAGGCTTTACTTTGGCTATGTACAATTACAATACAAGTATTTTTGCCCAGAGAAACTGAACCACGGTTAAGAATTCATCAGCTGCTATAGCAATAGCGGATACATTCTAAAGTAAAATTTTACCAGCCTACTCAAAAACAAAAAACTCAACTTTGATGAGTACCTGTCCTTATAGGATATAATAAAAACACATACCTAATTAAAGAATTATCCAGCACTGTCTTACATGCAAAACGTCAACATTATTTCTTTACTAACCTGCTGCCACCTTGAATTCAGAAGCCTGCTGTTACTTCCTAATATTTAGGTAGTGACAGCTATCTCCTTAGTCCAAGACTGCAGTGCAACCCCCCAATGAAATCCAAAGTGGAATAGATGGCAATTTAAAAAAAAATTATTACAAAATATGTGATTATGACAACTTAGGTGGTAAAGACTAAGAATTGGGAAAGTTGAGAAAGAGGGTGAAGGACACTAAACTTTGGTTTAAAAAAATGTATTTTAAGTATGTATTCTTAAAGCGGAACTAAAAGTCCTGCTGCAAGCAGGTAGGCTTTTATTGCAGAAGAGACATGCACTGCTGGGATGACGACCTTCTGCTCATGCACAGGAGTGACGTCATCCAATGCCGGCCAATGAAGAGGCCCGAAGACCGACACTCAGAAGACGATGTTGGCGCAGGACCATTAGTCCCGCTTTAACTCCGAAAAGCACCTTCTAATGCTCTCAGCTTCCTCCTTTTTTTTTTTTTGAATTGCTTAATTTTTTTTTCATACACTTAATAATTCTTAAACACTCACTGGAATATGTATTTTGAATATACTGAGAATAGGTTATATGTGGGTCATTGGATCTGGAAGCATGATGCTTGAAAATTCTTTTATATGAATATGTGTACTTGCCATGTTTACAGTGTCTAAAAGATCACTATGTTCCTGCATTGACGCATGCACATACAGATGGATGTTCGCTTTTTCAATGATAGGTTGAGGAGAATGAAATACATTGATTATTTGAGCATATGCGCCAACGCGGCATGGCGCCAGTGCTATATATAATTATTTTTTGCAATTATCTTTCTCATATTATATGCAATTATTTTCCTTCTTGCTCAATAAAGATCAAATATATAATATATGATAGGATTAAGATTTGCATCTGGCTCGACAAAAATCCACTGTTTATCCACTATTCACATGTGCATCCTTCAGTGTACGACACTGCTATTTTTAACCGTTTCCGACTCCTTTCTTTGGTTGCCTTTGAGACACTTTGAGTTGATTGCTGCGCTGGGGACTTCCGCGCACGCACCGAGAAGTCATTGGAACGTGCCATTTGTCACTGTGGGTGTGTTTACATGCTCGTCCAGGTGCCGTCACGCGCGCCCGTATGCCATTGCGTGTGCGCGGACACGTCTCGGAGCGGCAGCCGTCTTAAATCTACTCAGGTAAGTCAGTATTTAAAATACTAGGGTTACAATCACCTACTAGCATTGCCTCTGAAGCAGCCGGCCTGTGTCCGGTGAAACTGGTCAGGCACCAGCACATCCACCCCCTCCCCTTCATGGTTGGTGATTCTAGTTGAACCATGGACGTTTGGGACCTGTTCATCTCTCTCAGTTCTCTCTATCTTCATTCTGGACAGTTCTGGAGTCTCACAGTTTGGATGAGTATATCCCAGTCTTGCTTCTTCATTATCAAGCCTTGTCATATACATGAAGGATATGCTATGGACTAACATCTTTTACCTGTGTTATGCGAGGGAGGCTTTTCTATGCACCCAGCTCATTGTTAACACTCTATGAGATACATATAACCAAAAACTAATTTCTGTTATTTTGGTCAACTCTGTGCCTCCTCTGGACCACACACGTATTGTTTCCTTCTCAATTTCACGGATGAACCCTTCCATCAATCAGGAATCCTGAGACTCTATACAGCTTTTTTTGGAGACAAGGAATTTGTTTTTCTATCACAATTTCAGGAAAACTAGATTACAGGGCCATTAGGTATTAGTCATTTATGAATTATTAAAAAAAAATAAATAAATAAGGATACAGTTTAGTGTCACTTTAAGTCTACGTGAGCTTCCATTGTAACATATGACTTATTTATAAACAAAAGTACCTTTTGCACCTAGGTCCTATGGCTTTTGGTTACATGGACCTAAGCATGAAAGTAAAGATTTTCTGTCTTGTAGGGATCTAGAAATGATAATTGTCCTTAAGTAGAATCCTAAAATATCACTTTTGTCTTGGATTCCTCCTGTGCATCTGCAGTGTGAGCTCTAAGGCACTGCTGTCTCTGACTGTGGCTGTCATGTAACTTGATTAAGCAAAATCCTACCTTTACCAAGATGGCTCCACACAGAAACAAAGCACAATAAAGGCATGATAAGTCAGTAATGGGGGAAGAACTGCTGCAGGGAGTCTATAGGCAATACTGGAGACTAGTCCTTTGTCTTCTGCTTTTAAATTACAGTTCTTCTTTAAGACTGCAGTTCCTTAAAGAAGAATTCCAGCCATGGTATATTTTTACATAGTTAGAGGCAAACATGTCTTTGTTGTTTTACAAGAGAGAAAAAACAAAGTAAAACATTAGCGAAAATGCATTCAAGTAACAACGTTTTGAAAAAGAGAACGGGACCTAGTTCGGCATTGATAAAAATATAGCGTTTATCAAGGAGAAAGTAGGCGTCCCAATTATAGGTATAATAACATGGTGCATAATCAACGCACCTAAATGCATACAAATCAATTTGAAGCACGAGCACTTTATTCACAATTTATTTATTTTTTTCATTTAATTGTCAGCACAATTGTTTATCGGCACAGGCACTTTATCACCACAAAGGACTTTATCAACATAAGGACAATTTATATTATCTATATTCACAGATTTTATTTCACATTCATTATGTACTGTTGATGAATATTTATTGGTGATTGTGGATATACACTGAACACTTTATAATATTTATTTGGCACCTAGAGCAGCGCTGATACTTATATTATCGAATGCCCCATCATTGGTTTTATTGACGGGAATAGTGCCCTATTGTTGATCCATGTGGGGAACAGCACACCATCCTTGGTGTCAGTGGGAGAAATAGTGCCCTATCATTAGTGCCAGTTGTGGATGGATTAGTGCCCAAAGGGCCAAATAGAGGCAAGCAAAGGGTCACATCTAGCCCCAGTAGACCACTAGTATATACACCATACCTGGCTGGTGCCCCTGGAAGCTGAAGTAGACATCGCTACCCCAGTGATCTCCACTTGCTTCTGAGTCCCGTGCTGAGCGACTGGCCTGATGTATTGTGAACACAGAAGGTTGGCTGCTCAGCCCTGGCAAAATTCATAGAATGCTTTGCATTTTCTGAATAAATGCAAAGCATTCTATGATTGGATAGGTGGGGCATTTGCCCTGGTGCTACCATTATTGCACGTGTGTAGATGCGCCTGCGGGCTCTGCCTGACCCTCGGGTCCTGATAGAGCCCGTCAGTGCATCTGGAAAGGGAAAGTTTCTAGCCTAATTATTAGCGGTCTTTGCACGCCCGCAGATACTTGGTACCCCGGGATCTGAGCCCTGCTGTACATCTGCGCATGTGCCGGGGGTGGTGACAAAGTTATGCCTATGCAAGAAAAGCACAAATAGGCAAGAAAAGCAAAAATATTTTTTAAAAAGTGTCAATTGCAAAGAGAGGGAGGGGGAAGGAGGCAGGAGAGGACAACTGCACAATTAGGGTGAAGGTCCACTTTAATCCTGTATTTCAGAAAACACACAAGCTGAAATATTCACAGCATCAGTATGACAAAAAGCTTTGATATTGCCATTGTTTTTATTTCTCACTATGCACATGCTACTTTTGCTCTTTGAGTATAAATAATGAAAAACCAAACATTTATAAGGATATCTACTAGGTGAGTTTCCAAGAAAGGCTCAAAAATCCTATGCAATTTCTAAGAACTGTTAAAATAAGAAAAGCTTTGGAACCAAAATATCTAAATATTGTAATTTGCTACTGTTATTACCATTTCAGAGAAGCTAAACAGAAGAAACAAAGGCTTGTTTAATGATTGCTGTAAAAGTAAAATGAAAACATCCAGCAGCTGTCACAGGGCACAAAGCATACACTGAAAACAGTGGTTTCATTTAATGAATAGGAAACTCCCAGCACCTCTTGATATATTCCAGTTCTGTGTAGACAAAGTCAAGAGGCATAATCTTTTTCATAAAGAAGAATCCAAAATCTGTACTTTCCAATTAAACCAAGCAAATCAGTGAGAAAGAACCTTTTAATCCTTGATGTGAGTTATTACTTCTTCAAACATTTTTATGACATGCCAGGCGTCTTGCTAGTTGATGTATCGTGCACATACATACTTATTATGGGGAACATTTATAAAACAAGCAGGAAGGGAAAAAAATTTTTTTTGTGGATTGTGCATATTATTTAAATTTTATCTTTTTCCAAAATGTTTTATTTATTTTTTATTGAACGGGAAAAGCTGCCCATACACCAGAAAAATTTCTTTCGTAGGGAAATTCTGTAATAAAAAAAAAATTCATCAGAGCATTTGATCTTGCCATCACAGAGTCAGCTAATTGTGTTTGAAAGCCTTTAAAATTTCATCCGGATCTACTACTGGAAATTCAGATGCACTAGGTTCCATTTATGTCTAAAATATGCGCATTACAATAAGTACAATTTTTCCTGAATAATAAACACATTTACAGTTAGAAATTTGTCCAAGAAAAATTTACCATCCTGCTCCTTCAAATTTTATCTTCCTTACAGACATCAAGGATCATCAGCTTGACCGCAATAACCTATAGAAAATGGAACTAAATGACAGTTCCAAAAATGGAAATTTTCTAATTAAATTCTACTAGTGTATGGTCAGCTTTAAAAACGCTGTTAGGTTTTACTTCTATCTGGCTGCCGCTTCTTCTAGTTTGATGTACGGCCACTCTGTTGGAAATTCCAACCATATCAGTTGCATCCTTTTGTTTAGGCACTGCGTGTGCTTGGGAGTTCTCAGTGAATGCGCAGTTGAGAGCGGGCCTGGTGACGTCACAGGCTAGCTCAATTGAGCCAGTTGAACGCACCAGCTTCGAGAGGTTTAAAGGCAGCGGCTTGAAGTTCAAAACTTGGTAGAGGTGAGTGGGGTACACGTCTGCCGGGACGTAGCGATTGTTAGGTGTCGTTTGATCACTCTATAGGCTGCCCTATCACCACTTGTTTAACCCTTAACTGTATTTTGTTAATATACTTTACTTTTGAGGAGGCTTGCTCAATATATTTAGTTTATGTATTATTGAGCACCAGCCAAGCCTCCTGGCTTCTTTTTCACTACTAGATTATATAACGGCAGTTTAACCCCTTTTTGTAGTGATGTTTCTATTGTCTTTATTGAGGTGCTGCCACTGATCCTATCCCCCCGGCCATCACAACCACTGGTGCCACTGATACCATCCCATCCCCCCCACTACAACTATCAACGCTGCTTCAAAAATAGAAACAGTCGGGAACATAGCAAAATATTTGCACTCGTTATTCACTTTTAATGTACAGAGAGGAAGAGGTGGGACTCTACTAGAAAGAGGTGGGGCCTAATGAGGAAGGGGTGGGGTTTAAAGATGAAGGGGTGGGACAAATTTAGATGGGGGTGCCCAATTTTGGTCTTGCCTAGGGCAGCACAAAACCAAAACACACCCCTGCCTAGAGGTCCAGTGCTGAAGGGACAACTAAACAGCCCAGGAGGTCCAGCTGAAGACTCTTTCCTAGCTGGTGTCTATTGAGAGCACCTTCCATACCACAGGGAAGAAGGATCTTCCTGAATTCTACAAAGGACTGGTGATCCACCATGCCAAGGGAAAACCTGGTTTTCTTGGGACAAGCACATGAAGGAGTCTTTGTTCCACACTGCTAGGACTTTGAGCTGCAATGGCCTGGAATAAAATTGAGCATATGTAAAGTAGGTACCATTAAGCCTAGAACATGCAAAAGGGAAATTTAAAATACATTCTTCTTCTCAGTTTATACAAATGAAAAGGAGGGGTAGAAAAAACAAGACAGCAATGTTAATAACGTTCTATTTAATGTATCCTTGTGGCTGACAGAAACCTGTGTTTCCTAATAATCTAGAAAAACTTAATGCAAATAAATCACCAGGACCAGATGGCTTACACATGAGAGTTCCTAAAGAACTTAGCCAGACTATTGCTCCTAATTTTAAAGACAGCTTACTGACTGGAATGGTACCAACAGATTGGTAAAAAGCAAATGTGGCACCACTATACAAAAAATAAATATACTTGGAAACTAGAGACCAGTCAGCCTAACATCAATAGTACAACCTCAATGCCAAAAAATTGGGATGCTGCGTAAAATCTATATGAAAACAGAATGCAATGATTTGCAAATCTCATAAACCCATATTTTATTCACAATAGAAAATGTTTAAAGTGAGAAAATGTATCATTTTAAGAAAACAATAGGGTAATTTTGCAAACAAAGTAGGCAGCAAAGTAAGTGGTAATAACAAGAAAAAGCTGGAAGAACATTTTGCAACTAATTGGGTTAATTGCCAACAGGTCAGTAACACGATTGGTTATAAAAAGAACATCTTAGAGAGTCAAAGTATCTCAGAAGTAAAGATGGGCAGAGGTTCACCAATATTTAAAAAGCTGTGTCAAACTATTTCAGAATAATATTCCTCAGGTCATCATCTGCAGTACATAATATAAAAAAATTCAGAGAATCTAGAGAAATCTCTGAATGCAAGAGACAATGCCAAAATGCAATATTGGACGCCTGTGATATTTAGGCCCTCAGCGAAGGACATCACTGCATGGGTTTAGGAATACTTTCAAAAATCACTATCTGTGAATACAGTTTGCTGTGCCATCCAATAATACACGATAAAGCTCTATCATGCAAAGAAGTAATATCTGAACATAATCCAGAAACACCACCATTTTCACTGGGTCAAAACTCATTTAAAATGGTCTACTGCAAATATATGAATCAAAATTTTACATTTGATACTTTTTTTTTACATTTGATACATACTTTTTGGCAGCCATGGGTGCTACGTCCTCTGGACTAAAGAGGAGAGGGACCTTCTGGCTTGTTATCAGTGCTCAGTTCATAAACATGCATCTCTGATGGCATGGGGTGCATAAGGGTCCTTTCACACGGCCGCTCCGTGTGAAAGGTCCGCTGCGGGACTTTTTTTTTTTTTTCCACGGAGCGGATGACATTTCTGTCACCCGCTCCGTGTGCCCGCATATCATCCCATCCGTTTGCAGATGATATGCGGACATAATGTAAGTATATGGCACTGCGGATGTCAGCGGATGACACCGCTGACATCCGATTTTCCTTCCTTTCCGTTTTTTACACGGAAGAAAAAATGGGGTTCTGTTCCATTCGTAAAAACGGAACAGAACTGAAAGGAGGAAAATCGGGTGTCAGCGGATGGTATTCCGCTGACACCCGCAGTGCCATTCACTTACATTATGTCCGCAAATCATCCGCAAAGGGATGGGATGATTTGCGGACACACGGAGCGGCCGTGTGAAAGGACCCTTAGTGACTATGGAATGTGCAGCTTGCACACCTGGAAAGGCCCCATCAAACCCTCCCACTGCTGCCAAAGTAAGGCTTGTCGGTAGCAGCAAAAGTGTTATAGAGACCTTATTACCAACTCAAAAAAACTGCAGGTAAAATGTTTTATTGGCCTGCAAAGTGCCATTGAACTTGCATGTCATACTGTCTGTGCTAACTTCCTTCCTTCATCCCTTAACTTCCATAGAGACACTTTTATATCCAAATGTCAATGTTTTTATTTAATTTTAAGCAATAAAGTGTTAAAAACACTTATTTTTAATTTTTAACAAAGATTGTTTTTCATTAATTTTTAAGACAAGCTTTGTTTTGAACAGAGCTCACATGCAAAATTGAGTGGGTATATCAGTGTATACAGCATATTTGACAGCAGTGAAGCAAGTACAATCTTTTAACATCAAAGAAACAGACATTCTAGAAGACGGCAGCTCTGCAAGCCTAGTAAGAAGTATGCCAAGATATATTCAACGAATTGCCCTGGCATGCTTATCTATACTGCAGAATTTAAGCCGCCTAAATGCCTCTGATTGCTAAGTCACTAAAACAGTATTCTTGCTGTCAGCCCCCTGTGCTGTACTGTGCTTGGTCACATAGCACAGGTAAGCTGCTGTGTCTGGGCTGATTTCCCAGAACACTAGAGGCATCCCGCACAGAAACAATAGAGCTTTGTCACTCACCCTCTGCTAGTCAGCACATTTTTCTCATTCACTGTAGTCTGTTTATAGAAATGTTTCAGGCTGCACTGAGCCTCAACTAAATCAGCTGCATTTAACAATTGTTAAAGTATTACAGCAATGCTGATTGTGTTTCATATCACCACACACTCAGGAATGTGCCAACCATACAATTATCAATATAACCATACAACATGTTGCATTTTATGCAGGACAGTTCAGCTGAAGGATGGAAAAAGGACTGGTCACTTTTAAATGAACTCATTTTATAGTTATGTCATTTTCTAATATACTTTAAATGCAAACAATTACTTTTGACCTTAAAGCTGTATTAAACTCAAAACCAAAAATGTAATACAGTATACTGGAGCTTAACAATCCTTAGATGTGGTGGCTGCATTGTTTTCTTTTTAAGGCTTTTGTAACCCTCTGTTTTACCCGGTTGTTTGGCTAGTAACACACCTCCTGTAGGGTGCCTACACTCTGGATTAGAGGAGCAACAGAGACACCATTGGACAACAGCATTGTCATTCTAATGGGAGGGGAGTGGTAGAGGGACTAGCAGATTTAAATAAACTAACAAATATAGCCAAACTCTAGCTAATATTTTTTTAAACAGTTACTGCAACAGATATGACTGAGGCCTCATAGGCTGAAACGCGTCAACTGATCTTTTCAGCAGTTGTGTTCTGTGCTTCTTGAATAAAGATGAATAATTTTTAAAAGCAACTACTGGTGTGCGGATCATCTTTCTACACTGTTACAGTTTTATTCCTTTTGCGATAAATGTTTTATATAAATGAATAAAAGCTGATCATTGTAAGCACCCCCCCTGAGAGCTTGAGAAAATAGCCCACATACCCAGACTCCGCAGTGAACATGCTCAGAAATTCCGCACATAATACGGTCCACTGTCGCTTGGATGGATTAAGACGGCTTACTCCTCCATGTCGAGTGCCTAAAGTGGACTTTTGGCGTTTTTACATGTGGATTTCCACACTATCATCCCTGCATTGTACAGATGAACCTATCTTTCATTGTGTTCACGCAAATGTCCTTCTGGTCTGCACTTAGAGGCACTCTCCCCCTTTCTTGTCTCTTTGCATACAGTTAGCTTTTGGTTAGAATCTGCTGCCCTAGCGACTGGACTAGAAGGGAGTGTTTTACACGTATAGAATTATGAATTCATTATATTATTAATTCCAGCAGAGAGGTTGATTTACCTTTTGTGCCTACTTTCAGTTTTTTTTTTTCTCCATATGCTGACAGCCAGCTGTCAGAATACTCAAACAGTGCATGCATCTGATTGGAAGCAGGTACTGTTTGACCAACAATTTTCCAACAGGCTCCTTCAGCAAAAGACTTGTTGAACTGAGCAGGACATTACATGGTTTGGAGGCTAAAATAGACACCAAATTCAGATTCCCTTAAGGGGCAAGACCAACTATCTCTATGCAGAATGATTAATCTGAAAATCATGCTTGTCTGAAAGATGAAATATAGAATAAAAAACTTTTAATCTACATTTAAGTGAATGAAGTGTAAGAAACACCTCTTCAAATAAATGTCTACTTTAGTAAAACATGACAATCCCTGAGCAATGCTGGTTTGGGTTTTTGTCAAGCATGGTCCCTTAGCAAAATTATTTTTTAGTGTCCTAATCAGTACTGCAAAATTCACAAGAGGTTCACAGACCCATTTGCTGCTAGCATTCCTCTCTGCAGAAAGGGGCTGAAAATGCAAACTGCACTGATAAGTATTAATGATACAGTGCCCAGCATAAATGAGTACACTCCAACAGACTTGTCAGAAAACCTTTACTTTACTTTCAGAATCAACATTTTGATGGGACACTATACTACAAAAAAACTCCCACAAACGCGGGCCATTAATTGCAACAAAGAAATGTTAATTTGCACACACAAAAAAAGTATTTTTCCAAACAAATTCATTCAATACATGTTGCAAAAATGAATGCACCCCGATTAAAGTCTTAGGAGCAAATACTAATTAACAAGAATTCAACTAAAGGCGAGTCTAATTATTCATTAAACAGGTGTCCAGCAGATAGTTGACTATAAAAGAGTGTTACTTAACCACTTCCCACCCGCCCTATTACAAATTGACGGCGGGAAGGTGGTTAAGTTATCCTGACCTCACTGCAGCGATCTGGCATGTAGCGTGTCCCTCGGACAAAGCGCATACCCAATCAGGGTAAACAGCCAATAGAATTGGCTGTTTACCACGTGATCAGCTGTGTCCAATCACAGCTGGTAACAATCAAAACACTGGACAGCTGTTACTACTGATCCAGCTTCTTCTCCTCATACACCGATCGTGTGAGGAGAAAAGCCGAGATCAGTGAGAGAGAGTAGTGAGTGACTTTTTTCAGTTTTTGCACCACACAGCCCCCCCCCCTGCCAAATGAAGAGAACCTATCACCGGCTAGATCTGTCAGAGCACATCTAGATCTGTCAGCACATCTGGATCTGTCAAAATCTGTCACACAGGCCGCCATCAGTGACCTGTCACATAGTACCGCCAACAGAGACCTGTCACACAGTACCGCCAACAGAGACCTGTCACACAGTACCGCCATCAGTGACCTGTCACACAAACCCGCCACCTGTCCAACAGCCCATCAGTACTGCCAATACCCATCAGTACTGCCATCATGTCTAAAAGGTTTTTTACAGCTGAGTTTTATTTGTTTTTTCCACAAGATTTGCTGCAGTACATGGTGGACCAAACAAATCTTTATGCAGAGCAATTTATTGCCTGCAACCCCAATTCTTCCTACGCCCGTATGTTCAATTGGGGCCGCCTCACACTAGACAAATTCAAAATATTTTTGGGCCTTACATTTAATATGGGGCTTACAAAGAAAAACGAAGTCCATGCTTACTGGTCCAGCGACCCCATCTACCACATGCCTGTTTTTTCTTCTGTCATGTCCAGGACACGGTATGACATGAATACGCGCTTTCTACATTTTAATGACAATTTGCAGTGCCCTCCCCGAGATCATCCCAACTACGATCAATTAAATAAATTACGCCCCCTAATAATTTATTTTTCAAAGCAATTTGCGGAAGTGTATGTCCCAGACAAAAATATCTGTGTGGACGAATCCCTTATCCCTTTTACTGGCCGGTTGCGCTTCAAGCAATATATCCCAAGTAAGAGAGCCAGATACGGGTTGAAATAGAATAAACTCTGCGAGAAAGCCACTGGGTATGTACATGCCTTCCGCGTGTATTAAGGAAAAGACTCCCAGCTCCAGCCCCCTGAATGCCCAATGTACATCGGAACCAGTGGGAAAATTGTCTGGGACATGGAATACCCCCTATTCAAAAAAGGATACCATATCTATGTAGACAATTACTACACCAGCTTGCCCCTTTTTCGTCATCTGTACGGTGAAAAAACCCTGGCCTGCGGTATCACCAGAAAAAATAGGAAGGGATTCCCACAAAATTTGGTACAAAAAAAGGCTACAACAGGGGGAACCCGCATTTATGAGGAACGAGGAAGTGTTGGTCATGAAGTGGAGGGACATGAAAGATGTTTACATTTTGTCCACCATCCACAATGACACCTTGGTGGAGATTCCCAGAAGACGTGGCCCCATTACAAAGCCTGAATGTGTCCATGAGTAGAATCTGTTCATGGGGAGGGTGGATGTAAATGACCAGATGCTACAGCCCTATTTATCAACCTGAAAGGCCCATTACTGGTATAAAAAAGTTGCATTTCATCTGTTTCAAATGGGCATGTATAATTTGTTTGTCTGCCATCAAAAGTCACCAGAAAACCAACCCAGCACCTACCTTAATTATATTAAAGACATTATCGCTGCCCTAATTTACCAACAAGGACCGGCCCCAGGAAGCATTTTCTCCGATTGTGTGAGTCGACTTCACGAGCTACATTTTCCCTATAGCATTCCCCCCACAGAATCAGGAAGAAGGCGCCAAAAGAGATGTTGTGTGTGCAGCAGAAGAGGAATTAGAAGAGACACTATTTTTCATTGTCCCGACTGTCCCTCCCAACATGGCCTATGCATTGGAGATTGCTTCAAAATTTATCATACAGCTGTAAGATTTTAGATCACCTTATTTTTAACAGACTACTATTTCCCATTTTCAAATACTTGTCCAGATCATTTGCCAGCTACCATGTATTACCTTCCACGTTAACTGACCCTGGCCTGTTTACTGACGATGCATTTGCCTGCTGTTTTAAAAACCACATTTCTGACATCCGCGTGCACAGACCTCAGCCTGTTTACAGATGATGCCTTTGCCTGCTGTTTTAAAAAAACACGTTTCTGACTTCCACGTGTACCAACCTCAGTCTGTTTACCGATGATGCCTTTGCCTGCCGTTTTAAATCAAGTTTCTGACTTCCAAGCGCACCGACCTCAGCCTGCTAATCGACCACGCTTTTTGCCTGCCACTTGGACTGAACTTTTGCCCTTCTACTTCAGTACACAGGGGTCTCACACATATGTGAGGGGCTTCAGAATAGTGTTCAGAGTATAGAAAAAACGTTTTTGGTTTTCTGTGTTCCCAGAACAGGGTCTTGAGTCCAGAGACTTCAAAGAGATTTGGGTGGGAGAAGCCTCTACCCCTGTCACCATTCTTTCCTGACAAAGGCCTTAAGCTTGATGGTCCTTCTTGCTGCCTGGATCAATATTTAGGCTGTGCTGACCATATCGCTGCATGAAATGACCCAGGACTTTATAGACCACATCTCTTCCTGCTACCTGGACCAATGCTTTGGCTGTGCTGACAGTATCCCTGCCTGCTGCCTGTAATGACTATGGACATTATTTCTGCCTGCTGCCTGTACTGAATATGGAGAGTATTTCTGCCTGCTATTTCTCAATTGCTTTTGCTGTCACTGACCATATTCCTGCCTTCTACCTTGATGCTCTCCTCTAGGGACCACTACTAAAACCACAGGTAATCTTTTGTTTACCCTTTGCTCAGCAGAATATATTTTGGGGTGTAATTGGTATGTACATGCTATGTGTTAGAAATATGAAGGGCCTTCAAAAATGTAATAAGTTATCAGGAAATTAGTAAAATTCATGCTCCTAGAACGTCTAAAGGTGTCTACTTGGATGTTGGGTCTCTGTTTATGGCCAGGCTGTGTAAAAGTCTCACACATGTGGTATCATCATACTCAGGAGGAGTAGCAGAATGAATTTTGGGGTGTCATTTTTGCTATGTACATGCTGCATCTTAGAAATATCTTCTAAATGGACAACTTTGTGTCAAAAAGTACATGTTAAAAAGACTCACAATGCCTCATAGAATATACATTGGGGTGTTTGCTTTTCAAAATGGGGTTATTTTATGGGCGTTTCCATTGTTCTGGTGCTCCAGGGCCTTCAAAAGTGTGATAGGTCGTCATGAATGTAGATGTGTAATTTATGCTCCTAGAACACCTGGAGGTGTTACTTGGATGTTGGGCCTCCGTATGTGGCCAGGCTGTGTAAATGTCTCACAAATTAGTATTTTGACCACATCATCCTCTTTATGCATGTTGTCTTACTCCAAGCTGTATAGGCTCGAAAGCCTACTACCAATTAGGCATATTAGGTGATGTGCATCTCTGTAATGAGAAGGGGTGTGGTCTAATGACATCAACACCCTATATCAGGTGTGCATAATTATTAGGCAACTTCCTTTCCTTGGGCAAAATGGGTCAAAAGAAGGACTTGACAGGCTCAGAAAAGTCAAAAATAGTGAGATATCTTGCAGAGGGATGCAGCACTCTTAAAATTGCAAAGCTTCTGAAGCGTGATCATCGAACAATCAAGCATTTCATTCAAAATAGTCAACAGGGTCGCAAGAAGCGTGTGGAAAAACCAAGGCGCAAAATAACAGCCCATGAACTGAGAAAAGTCAAGCGTGCAGCTGCCAAGATGCCACTTGCCACCAGTTTGGCCATATTTCAGAGCTTGTAAAACAGTAACTTAATACCCGCGCTGTGATGAATAAATATAGTGAATTTTTTATATATATATATATATATATATATATATATATATATCTCCTGAAGCTGCTGCTCACCAAGTATAACACCAGGAAAAACTAGAAAACATATATAGGCAGCGCTAGCAGGTAAAGTCTATAGATAAGTGCTATATAATTAATTATTATCTGTGATATAGGTTATACTAAAAATTAAGTGCATAAAAATTCAGTAAAAATTCATAAATACATAAAGTGCAACAATAAATATGGTTAAATGTATACAAAATTAGTGAATTCATAAAGTGTCACACTTCTTTGGAAGAATATAAGTTTGGACTGCACTTTAATTACATTTTGCACTTTATTTATGATTACATTTTGGACACTGGATCCTATTTATTGTGACACTTTATGAATTCACTAATTTTGTATACATTTAACCATATTTATTGTTGCACTTTATGTATTTATGAATTTTTACTGAATTTTTATGCACTTAATTTTTAGTATAACCTATATCACAGATAATAATTAATTATATAGCACTTATCTATAGACTACCTGCTAGCGCTGCCTATATATGTTTTCTAATATTTCAGAGCTGCCACATCACTGGAGTGCCCAAAAGCACAAGGTGTGCAATACTCAGAGACATGGCCAAGGTAAGAAAGGCTGAAAGACGACCACCACTGAACAAGACACACAAGCTGAAACGTCAAGACTGGGCCAAGAAATATCTCAAGACTGATTTTTCAAAGGTTTTATGGACTGATGAAATGAGAGTGAGTCTTGATGGGCCAGATGGATGGGCCCGTGGCTGGATTGGTAAAGGGCAGAGAGCTCCAGTCCGACTCAGACGCCAGCAAGGTGGAGGTGGAGTACTGGTTTGGGCTGGTATCATCAAAGATGAGCTTGTGGGGCCTTTTCGGGTTGAGGATGGAGTCAAGCTCAACTCCCAGTCCTACTGCCAGTTTCTGGAAGACACCTTCTTCAAGCAGTGGTACAGGAAGAAGTCTGCATCCTTCAAGAAAAACATGATTTTCATGCAGGACAATGCTCCATTGAGAACCTGTGGTCCATCATCAAATGTGAGATTTACAAGGAGGGAAACAGTACACCTCTCTGAACAGTGTCTGGGAGGCTGTGGTTGCTGCTGCACGCAATGTTGATGGTGAACAGATCAAAACACTGACAGAATCCATGGATGGCAGGTTTTTGAGCGTCCTTGCAAAGATAGGTGGCTATATTGGTCACTGATTTGTTTTTGTTTTGTTTTTGAATGTCAGAAATGTATATTTGTGAATGTTGAGATGTTATATTGGTTTCACTGGTAAAAATAAATAATTGAAATGGGTATACTGTATATTTGATTTTTGTTAAGTTGCCTAATAATTATGCACAGTAATAGTCACCTGTACACACAGATATCCCCCTAAAATAGCTAAAACTAAAAACAAACTAAAAACTACTTCCAAAAATAGTCAGCTTTGATATTAATGAGTTTTTTGGGTTCATTGAGGACATGGTTGTTGTTCAATAATAAAATTAATCCTCAAAAATACTCATTTGCCTAATAATTCTGCACTCCCTGTATGTGTGCTATTTATGCTCCTAGACCATCTGAAGGTGCTACTTGGATGTTGAGTCTCTTTATGTGGCCAGGCTGTGTAAAAGTCTCACACATGTGTTATTGCCATACTCAGGAGGAGTTGACAACTTTGTGGGGGAAAAAAAGAAAAAAAACATTTTTTTTCATTTTTCCCAGGAATTGTGGGAAAAAAATTATAACTTTAAAAAAACTCACCATGCCACTTACTAAATACCTTGGGCTGTCTACTTTCCAAAAAGGGGTAATTTGGGGGGTATTTGTACTGTCCTGACATTGCAGGGCCTCAAGAAAGGAGATAGGCTGTTAGTACATCAGGTGTGATCAATTTTCAGTAATTGGTTCTATAGCTTCTAGACTCAATAACTTTCATGCAGACTAAATAATATACACTAATTTGGGTTATTTTATACCAGAGATAAATAGCAGTATACATTTTGGCCCAAATGTATGAAGAAAAATTAATTTTTTGCAAAATTTTATGATAGAAACTAAAAAAAGGTGCTTTTTTTCAAAATGTTTGCTCTTTTTTTGCTTATATCACAAAAAAAAATCCCAGTTGTGATCAAATACCACCAAAAGAAAGCTATTTGTGTGAAACAAATGATAACAATTGTGTTTGGTTACAGTGTAGCATGACTGAGCAATTGTCATTCAAAATGTGAGAGCACTCAAAAGCTGAAAATTGGTCTGGACAGGAAGGGGGTTTCACTGTCCTGTATTGAAAGTGGTTAAAGAAAACCCCTTCCCATTTCATTCTGTCAGCAATGGCACCACATGGAAGAGAAATGTCACAAAGCCTGAGAAAGAAAATAATTTCTTTATACAAGAAAGGTGAAGGCTACAAGAAGAACAGAAAAGCCTTACTTATCAGTCAAAATACTGTAGCAAAAGTGATACAAAAATTTAACAAAGATGGAACTGCAACCATCTCACAGACGTCCCAAGCCGTCCATTGCAGTAAACATCTTGACATCTTCTGATAAGGGTTGCAGAAAATCACCATGCAAGTTCACTGCGGTTAGCTAAAGAAGTTGAAAGCAAAACTGGGGTGAATGTTTCCCGTGACACAATACAGCATACACTGCAAAGGAATGGCATGCATGGGTGTAGTGTAAGAAAGAAGCCTCTCCTAAAGGCCATTCCCAAAAAAAACCCGCTGTTGACTTATGAGTAATCTCCATTGTCAACTGTAAATAGAGGTGTATATATATTTATATTTATGAGATATTGGGTTTTGGTTTTTACTTAACGTTTGATATAAGTTAAATGTACCCATTTGTGTGAACATAGTTTTCAGGTTTTAGTATAGGAAATAATGGGATTTTTGACTTACCATAAAATGTATTTCTCTGATGTTCATTAACGGACACAGATCCTGCTATTCATAACCATTGGGTTATACTGCCCCCCTACAGGAGTAGAACACAAGGCAGAAAATAATTCTGGCTACACCCATGTGCAGTCCCAGGGGGTATACTCCCTCTCTCTGCTATAGGCACTCACTTTTGTTACAAGCAGTGTCAGGAGATTTATAACTCCACAGAGGGGTGGGTGCTGTGTCTGTCAATGAAAATCAGAAAAATTGATTTTACAGTAAGTTAAAAATCCCATTTTCTTTTTAGTTTATTGACAGACACAGCTCCTCATCTTCTTGACCACGTGGGACATCCCAAAGCAGTGTTAAACATGAGGAGTGGGAACAACAAAAAACATCCCCAAGGCTAAACATTAGCCAACTAGGCAACAGGAGCTCAACCAAAAAACTGGAGCACACCTGAAAAAAACAACACACCCTGAAAGAGGATCAGGTCCTCTTAAACAGCAGCCTGCAAAACCTTGCGGCCAAAAGAAGCCTCCGCAGATGCCAACACATCCACTTTTTAAAACTTTATAAAAGTGTGCACCGACAACCAGGTGGCCGCCTTGCAAACCTGTGTCACTGACGCCTGAGGACAGAAAGCAGAGGAAGCACTAAGCGCCCTAATAGAGTGCGTCAGGGAAAGGAGGAACCTGCCCCTTGATGGAATAAGCCTCAACCACCGTCTGTCTGATCCATCTGGAAATGGTCGCAGAGGAAGTGGACAACCCTTTTCAAGGTCCATCCATGAGCACAAAGAGAGAATTTGACTTCCTAAAAGACTCCATAGCTGCACCCTAATTTCCCTGATCAACATCCAAGGCATGCGCGGCAATTTCCTTAGGATGTTTAGGCCTGGGACACAGGGAGGGCAACACAATGTCTGCATTCAAATGAAAATCAGAGACAACCTTTGGAAGGAACAACGGACAGGGGCGACCAACCACCTAATCCCTGTGAATCACCAGGTAAGGTGACCAACAGGATAACGCCGCCAGTTCCAACACTCTGCTCGCAGAGATGATAGCAACTAAAAGGACCACCTTCTGGGACAGCATAAGCAGGGGAATCTCCCAAATATTTTCAAAGGGAGACTTCTGTAGATCCCAAGGCGGCAACCGGAGCCTGCACTGGAGGAAATAAATGTCCGACACCCTGAAGAAAGGTACGCACCAGGAAGCGTGTAGCCAAAAGGTTGCTGGCAGAAAACAACCAAAGCCGACACCTGGCCCTTGATGGTACTCAAGGCCAAATTCTGTTCAACCCCTGGCTGAAGGAAGGTCAAGATCCGAGCCACCGAGAAAGAGCGAGGAAGAACCCAAAGAGACTCACACCACTCAATGTATATCTTCAATGTACGATGGTAGATCTTTCTAGAGCTAGAGGTAGATTTCCTAGCTTTCAACAGTGTAGGAATCACCAACCCAGATAAACCCCTATCCTTCAGCAACTGGCATTCAACAGCCAAGCCATCAAAGCCAGCAAAAGAAAGCAGGAAGGAAAATAGGTCCTTGGGACAGCAGATCCTCCCTGAGAGGAATCTGCCAAGGAATGTTGGCGACCAGTCGCACCAGATTGGCGTACCAAGCACAGCGAGGCCAGTCCTGTGCCACTAAGATGACCGGAATCTCTTCTGCCTTGATCCTGCATAGAAGTCTGGGCAGAAGCTTGAGAGAAGGGAAGGCGTAAATCAGATGATACTGACCCTACGGGGTCACCAGTGCGTCTGTGGCGTCCGCCAAAGGATCCCTTGACCAAGCCACAAACCTCTGCACCTTCCTGTTGAGCCGAGATGCCAACAGATCCACCTCGGGGTGCCCCACCGGAGACACAGCTGATGAAACACCACCGGATGAAGGGACCACTCCCCGTGGTAACGCCTGCCGACTGAGGTAATCCGCCTGCCAATTTTCCACCCCGGAAATGTGTACGACAGAGAGGGCTGGAACTAATCACTCTGCCCACCTTAGAATGCCGGCTACCTTCAGAGCCGCCAGGACACTTCTTGTTCCCCCTTGGTGATTGACATAAGCCACTGCAGTTGCATTGTCTGATTGAATGCGCACTGGACAACCCTGAAGATGATCCGTCCAATGATCCAGACACAGTCTGATCGCTCGGAGTTCCAAGACATTGATCGGGAGTCTGGACTCTTCCAGTGTCCAGATCCCCTGAGCAGAATGTTTGCCGAGGACGCCTCCCCAGCCAGACAGGCTGCCATCTGTGGTGACCACTGTCCAATACAAGGGGAGGAAGGATTTTCCCAGCTGAAGCACTGGAAAAAGAAGCCACCATATCATGGACTTCTTCGTGCCCCGGCTCAACCGGATCTGATTGTCCAGAGACTGCAGAGTCATGTCCCATTTGGTCAGAATTTCCCTTTGCAGGGACCTTGTATGCAACTGTGCAAACGGAACCGCCTCAAAAGGTAGACACCATCAGGCCCAGCACCTGCATGCAAGTCTGGAGGGATGACCATTTGTTGGACAGCAGGAGGCGATTCGCAGCCTGCAACTTCTACAGTGAAACATGGTGGTGACAGTGTCCTGCTGTGGGGCTGCATGAGTACTGCTGGTGTCGGAGAGCTGCATTTTATTGATGTATCATGAATTCACAGATGTACAGCTCTATATTGAAAGAAGATGCTACCATTACTCTGTGCATTTTTCCAACATGACATTGATCCAAAACACAAATAAGCCACTGTTGCATTTCTGAAGTTTAATCACCAAGTCTTGTTTCCACAACAACCCAAAATTTTCAAAATCCAATTGTCACAGGGACAGAAAGTGAGGTGAAATCTTCTGAACAGGGGCACAGACACCAAAACAAATGTTACATGGGTGTTAACCCTTCCCTATGCTATCCAAAAAACGTAAAAATATTTTGCATTTAAAAAGAGTTGCATTTAAAAAATGTACCTGTTCCGACTTACAAACAAATTCAACTTGAGAACAAACCCACACACCCTATCTTGTTTGTAACCCAGCGACCGCCTGTAATGGAGCTAAACAAATGTTCTATAAAATTCAATTTTGTTAAAACTTTGGAAATTGTTCTTGTGTTCATTGAGATTTTGATTAAAATCTTACTTTTCAAAAGGGGCGTACTCATTTATGCTGAGCACTTTATATCAGGCACATCAACAACAATCTATTAAAAAAATGCCAAAACTTCTAGGTTATAATAAATACTATAATTACTAGGGCTGCGCATCTTCACTTACCTCACGATTTGATGCGATTACGATTATTAGGGTCGCGATTCGATTCCGCGATGCATCACGATTACTATGGGGACCCTTTTGTAAAGGGGGATCTATGGTGACCCTGCTCTAAAGGCGGATCTATGGGGACCCTTCTCTAAAGGGGGATCTATGGGGACCCTTCTCTAAAGGGGGATCTATGGGGACCCTGCTCTAAAGGAGATCTATGGGGAGCCTGGGCCTGTCCTAAAGGGGATCCAGGGGAACTGAGCTCTAAAGGGGGATCTATGGGGACCCTGCTCTAAAGGGGATCTATGGAATAGATCCCCTTTAGTGCAGGGTCGCCATAGATCCTCCTTTAGAGCAGGCTAGCATCCCCAGAGATCCCCCTTTAGTAGAGCAGGTCCCCCCATAGATCCCCCTTTAGTAGAGCAGGTCCCCTCATAGATCCCCCTTTAGAGCAGGCCACATCAGGTTAGAAGAGTTACCTGATGCTAGTTGTAGTACCGTAGGCCCTGGTAAGGAGGAATGCTGGGCTCTGTAGTCCCCCTAGTTGTAGTATAGCAGGCTCTGGTAAGGAGGAATGCTGGGCTCTGTAGTCCCCCTAGTTGTAGTATAACAGGCTCTGGTAAGGAGGAATGCTGGGCTCTGTAGAGCTACAGAGCCCAGCATTCCTCCTTACCAGGGCCTGTTATACTACAACTAGGGGGACTACAGAGCCCAGCATTCCTCCTTACCAAGACCTACTGTACTACAACTAGGGGGACTACAGAGCCTAGCATTCCTCCTTACCAGGGCCTACTGTACTACAACTAGGGGCACTACAGAGCCCAGCATTCCTCCTTACCAGGGCCTGTTATACAACAACTAGGGGGACTACAGAGTCTGTAGTAGTCCCCCTAGTTGTAGTATAACAGGCCCTGGTAAGGAGGAATGTTGGGCTCTGTAGTGCCCCTAGTTGTATTATAGCTGGCCCTGGTAAGGAGGAATGCTGGGCCCTGTAGTGCCCCGACTTACCAGGAAGCAGAGCTGCAGCCAGTTGTGGATGAAGTAGCGGTAGGTGTATGAAGTAGGGCTCGGACAGGTCCCGGGTGATGAGCCTCATGTCGGGAATTTGGAGCTCGGGACTAGTGCAGTGCATGGTACAGGCGGAAAGCAGGGCCTCCTCGCTCCCCTGCGGTCAACTCAGGCTGTCTGCCGAGAACCGTACCGCTACCAGAAGTGTACCGAGCTGGGAAGGCCGCGACTTCGGGCGGCCGGGCTGTCAGAGCGGGCGGTCGGGCAGCAGCGTGCTAAGTGGGCTTGCCGTGTGTATCCCGGGGCCAGAGCAAGCACTGATAGCTCCGCTCTCCTCCTCTCCCGCGCCGCGAGGAGGAGCTCCGTATCCCACAAGCCCGGCCAGCGCCGCCATGTCACTTCTGTCCCCGCCCCCGGAAGTGACGTCATTAGGTAATCGATTATTCAACCACCCCGAATCGATGCAGAATCGCGAAGGGTCGCATCGCGATGCATCGATTTGGCGATTATATTCAGCAGCCCTAATAATTACAGAGAATTTGTGTTGTTAAACATAGTAACGCTTTGTATATTACTAAATCCCTAAAGATTTGTAAAAGGCAAAGCATGGGCTTCCCCCTGAGTTATTACTGAAATAAGTTGTGGATGTTAACAAACATTTGAGAAATTTGACAATATACTGTATTGTTATTCAGACATGATCAACAATTTCAACGTTCCAGTGGGCAAGTTCTAGCCTATACATGGAACACAAACAACCAAATAACACTGGTAACAAGCTGAATGGTGGCAAGTTAATAGTATATACACTGCTCAAAAAAATTAAAGGAACACTTTGAAAACACATCAGATCTCAATGGGGAAAAATCTCATGCTAAATATCTATATTGATATGGACTGGGTAATGTGTTAGGAACAAAAAGGATGCCATAACGTTTGATGTAAACGAAATGTACAACCTACAGTGGGCTGCATTCAAAGACACCCAAAATCACACAAAATCAATGTGAAAAAATAATGCAGCAGGCTAGTCAATTTTGCTGAAATTTCATTGCAGCAACTCATAATGGTACTCAGTAGTTTGTGTGGCCCCCATGTGCTTGTATGCATGCCTGACAAGGGTAGGGCATTCTTCTAATGAGACCACGGATGATGTCCTGGGATATTTTCTCCCAGATCTGGACCAGGGAATCACTGAGCTACTGAACAGACTGAGGTGCAACCTGGCGGCGCCGGATGGACTGAAACAATGTCCCAGACAATGTAGGGCCCATTCAATGGCATCAATTCCTTCACCCTCCAGGAACTGGCTGCATACTCTCGACACATGAGGCCGGGCATTGTCGTGCACCAGGAGTAACCCAGGATCCACTGCACAAGCGAAGGGTCTGACAATGGGTCCAGGGAATTCATCCCGATACCTAATGGCAGGCAGGGTGCCATTGTCTAGCCTGTAGAAGTCTGTGTGTCCCTTCATGGATATGCCTCCCCAAACCATCAATGACCCACCACCAAACCAGTCATGCTGAACGATGTTATAAGCAGCATTACATTCTCCACGGCTTCTCCAGACCCTTTCACATCTGTCACATGTGCTCAGAGTGAACCTGCTCTCATATGTGATAAGCACAGGGCGCCAGTGGCAGACCTATCAATTCTGGTGTTCAATGGCAAATGCCCATCAAGCTCCATCATGCCAGGCAGTGAGCACAGGGACCACTAGAGGAATGGGCTGAAAAACGCACTGCATTCAAAAAGCACAGGAATGCGAGTGTATTCCTGGGCGATTTCTGGTGTGAACCGGCCCTTAATGCAAACTATGGTGTATATCACCTTGTGCAATGAACAAATACCCTGGATGCTAACGGAGATTGTCCAATCTTATTATATAGTGTATGGTCACCTTATGTTTTTTGCATATACACTCAATGAGAAAGGTTCAGAATAGCTTTAATTTTCATTATGGTAGGTACTACTGGCATTCTTTCTCCATAGAATCCTACAGATAACAGAAATTCAGCCATCACATCTAAGATCTGATAAGCTGCAATATAATAAATGTTTGCTTTTGGGTTTAATGCTGCTTTAAAATGTTCCCTCCACACTTCCTGCATATTCTGAATGCTCTGTATGAAAAAAAAATCTGTGTACTTACCTATTTTTAATCTGGTCTAGTTACATGATTCAGTGGTCCTGGCTCCACAATGAAAGGGAGTGCTCAAAAATGGCTGTACATTCCTGGAGCTGTGACATCACCTATAGCTCAGTCAAGGGCGCCACTCCTTTTTCTTCCCTGCAGCAACCGCTCATTGACGTAGGGGAGCCAGGGCTGCTAATGACGTGACCGGAATAAAAATAGATAAGCACACAGATTTTTTTTTTTTTTTGCGATGCAAGGAAAAGCAATGAGGATCAGGCAAGGTTACTCAACATATTTTGTTCATAATCACAAAAGCAACCTTGAAATAGATTTGTAGCAGCTACAAATCTCTCCGCTTATCTTCTCTGGTGATTCCTAGTTGAATATAGAGTTGCTGCTCTAGCTGGCTCTCTGGGCAGCTGCAAATATCGAGAGCGTCATGATCACTAGCACCGAATTTGGATAACTTGAGCAGCTACTGAAGCTGGCGATTCTCTAGCTAGCACTGGGTGCTACATACAGTGGGGAAAATAGTTATTTAAACCCCTGCTGATTTTGTAAGTTTGCCCACTTACAAAGAAATGAAGGGTCTATCATTTTTATCATAGGTGTATTTTAAATGATAGAGGCAGAATATCAACCAATAATCCAGAAAAAACACATGGTACAAATGTTATAAATTGAGTAGCATTTTTGTGAGTAAAATAAGTATTTGATCCCCTACCAACCAACAATAATTTGGGCTCCCTCAAACTGGCTACAGTATGTGCTCACGTCATACACAGATTAGTCAATTTAAGAAGTTGCTCCAAATGACAACTCATTATGTGTATAAAAGATACCTGTCCACAGAATCTCTTTTTTCCATTCAAACCTCACCATCATGGGCAAGACAAAAGAGCTGTCAAAGGACCTGCAGGGACAAAATTGTAGACCTGCACAAGGCTGTAATGGGCTAAAAGACTATCAGCAAGAAGCTTGGTGAGAAGGAGACAACTGTTGGAGCGATTATTTGCAAATGGAAAAAATACAAAATAACCATCAATCGCTCTCTGTCTGGAGCTCCATCCAAGATTTCACCTCATGGGGTAAGGATGATCATGAGAAAAGTGAGGGATCAGCCCAGACCTACACAGGAGGAGTTGGGAATTATATCAAGGCAGTTGGGACCACAGTCACCAAACAAACCATTGGTTCCACAATACGCCGCCATGGATTGAAATCCTGCAGCACCTGTAAGGTTTCCCTCCTCAGACAGATTGGGAGAAAGTGCTGTGGTCAGATGAGACCAAAATTGAGCTCTTTGACAATAACTTGACTCGAGGGTTTGGAGGAAGAAAAATGCTGACTATGACCCTGAGAACACCATTCCTACAGTCAAGCACGGAGGTGGAAACATTATGCTTTAGGGCTGTTCCTCTGCTAAAGGTACAGGTCGACTTTGCCGCATTGGGGGGCCAACGGTTTAGCTACGTATTGTAAAATCTTGGATAAGAACCTTTTTCCTTCAGCCAGAACACTGAAGATGGGTCATGGATGAGTCGTCCAGCATGACAATGACCTAAAACATACTACCAAGGCAACAAAGGAGTGGCTCAAGAAGAAGCACATTAAAGTCATTTATATAATATAAAATTTATGGAGGGAGCTGAAACTTCCAGTTGCCAAGCGACAGTCAAGAAACCTTAAGGATTTAGAGAAGATCTGTAAAAAAGAGTGGATCAAAATCCCTCCTGAGATGTGTGCAAACCGGGTCACTAACTACAAGAAAAGTCTTGTTGGCTTACCAACAAGGGTTTCTCCAGCAAGTACCAAGTCATATTTTGCTTGGGGATCAAATACTTATTTTACTCACTGAACTGCAACTCAATTTATAACATTTTTATCATGTTTTTTTCTGGATTTTTGGTTGATATTCTGTCTATCATTTAAAATACACCTATGATAGAAATGATAGACCCTTCATTTCTTTGTAAGTGGGCAAACTTACAAAATCTGCAGGGGATCAAAAATTATTTTCCCCATTGTATGTACTTACTTAGGCTGAAATAGGAAAATTATCAATGGATGAGCCAACACATCAATGGATGAGCGAACAACAATATATTAAATTTTTGTACTTGGATTTAGATATACTGTACTTTAAAATAACTCAAGACAATTCATAGACAAAATAGATTTGCTTAGTAAACCGTGGCAAACTGACATGTGGCACTTAATTAGGAGATATAATCTTTTTAGGGGATTGTAAGTGTGCAGGAACACAGGATTGTTTTATTATTTGTTCTGTACAATATTAATGAATGATTATGATGCAAGAGCCTGCCAAGTGCCCATTGATGTGATAGTACTTTAATGAAGTCAGTATCAGTATCTTAGAGTCAACAAGAGACAAAGCTAGACTCAAATCAACACCAATTTCACCAGAGAACTGAATCCAGCTTGTAAGGGTGAACTGAAGACAATGGAGCAGATTTTTTGTTAACCATGTAATTAATCCATATACAATCTGGTACAGGGTTAAGGGAAAGCTTTGAATACATTTTTATGTGTTAACTTCTTAGTGATGACATTGTTGGTTTTACACATTTAATGAAAAGTCCTAAAGTTTTAAAATGTTAATGTCAATTTTAAAGTCATTTTTAATATTAAATCTGCAGCTTTTAATAAAAAAATACCTGGCGATTCCACCACAAAGGCCCTTGTTTATATCCTTTTTGTTATAGTGTTACAACTCTTTATCTCTGTTACCTAATTGTGTTCCTGCATTGTCACCCTGTCACTCGAGTTTCTGATCAGGACTATAAGGCTGGGTTCACGATTCTTGTGCGGGTTCCCGCAATGTATCTGACTCACAGGCAGTTCACACTGATCTCTACAAACTGCTGCGGGTGTCAATGTAAAGTTAATCACACCCCCAAATCAGTTTGCAGAACGCAGTGCGAACTGTGAAATCGGATGGAATCATATTGCATCCGGTTCCAGTGCGGACCAAAAAAAAGGGTCCTGCTCCATTTTGGTGCGAATGTGATGCAATTACAGCAATACAAACTGTATGGCTGAATTTGCATCACAAAGACATTGCATTTGCTGTGCACAGCAATACGGTGCAAATCACATGTGATGTCTGGCATTGCATAAGTGTGAACCTGGACTTAGTGGCCGTTTTAAGACATATTACACTGTCATGTTCCGCTGTTATCTCCATCAGGAAATACACCCTGAGAAATGGCATGAAGCTATCGCTGGACAGGCAAGAACTGTAAATATTTACACAGAAGAAACAAAACAGTAAAGGATTTCAATGGTTGCCATGGGTAACCCCAATACAGAGACGCTGCAAGCATGTAAAATTGTAAAAAGGCTTATTTCATATCAGCCTAAAACACCTTAAAAACATATAGCATTTAAATTCTCCTGCTTGTATTTCCCAACTGGCTCAGTATAATCAGTCTGTTTGCAATGTAACCTGTACTGAACCGCCCAATCTAATTATTGAGAAATTAAAGGGGTTGTAAAGTCAGAAGGTTTTTTACCTTAATGCATTCTATGATAAAAAGCCCTCTGTGTGCAGCAGCTTCCTCAGGGGATCCTACTAGTCCTATGCATAAACTTGCAGGCTTGAGTCAGGGGGTGGATGCCTCCACACAAGGTGGAGGGCAAGAGTGAAGGCACATAGATCCAACTGTACATGGGGAGGCTCCACACTAGGTTAAAAACAACTTCAGGAGGGTTCTTTCTATGGCCAATCTATTCATTTCCACAAACCCGAAGGAAAAATACTAAAACAGGAGATTCCAAGTTTGTGAGCTTAAATCCAGTCCTGGAACCGTACCTCCAACCACCATAAATAAGGTGGCTTCAAAAAAATGGTGCAGATGGTTTCGGAGTAAACCGGAAATGATGTAATGTCATCGCTTCTGGGTTACTATTACGAACAGCCGATCAAAGCCGATTGCAGCTTTGTTTGGTTATCCGGCCAGCTGTTGGATGCGCCAGCTGGTCACTCGGGCCTCCCCGTGGGACTGGAGAGCCCAAGAGAGCTGCGGAAGGCGCCCCCTCCCGCTACTTATAACAGCAATTGAGCGTCTGGTGAGCCACTCTGATTGCTATTATGCTATTACAAGAGAGCTGACCATGGGCTCTAAAAGACCATACCAGGATGATATACAAAAAAGAAAGACCAAGGCTCAAGAGCAGACCTTATGTCAAGAAAAGGGCTCCATATAGAAACTCACTGCAGCATGTAGAAAACAAAGATATTTTATTGCAAAGTTATCAAAAAGCAAATCAAAACCTTCACCAAACCATCATTAAAAACATTCAAGACAACGTTGTCAAGAAGGTAGCATTAAAAACAACCCGGGCTCTCAGGCAAGCAAGAGATATGCAGCAAAAAGATGGTATAGTAATATATCAGCAGCTGAAAAATAATAACAAAAATTGGCTTGTAAACATATTGGACAATGACTGCAGTATGGAAAAAGGCCAACAAAATTCCTCCAGTCCACGGGAATGCAAACCATCAGTAGATATTTAGAGGAGAGGTAATTGTGGTTGTTGAAGTATAAAAAGTAAGGAAAAGTGCATCAAGACACAGATAAATGAAAGCTCATGCAGAGTATAGCAGGCAAGCCAGTAGAGGCATTCAAGAAATCTGAGCAAGTAGGGGGAGAAGGAGCAGCATATTGATAGATAACTGCAAATTAACACACTCCTCCTAGCCACAAGTCATCAACCCCCCCATCACTCATCAAAGGGATCCCAACTGGTCAGTTCCTGCATATTTGCAGAAACTGTTCCACAGAGGAAGCCTATAAGTCAGAAATGGGGGAACTTTACAAGAGATTTTGAAATAGAGGCTACGCTCATCAAATTATTAGGTGGTCACGCCAAAAGGCTTCTTCACACAAAAGAGAAGATCTTATTGTAACACAGGTGCCAAAACCTTCCTCATCCCAACTCTCCCCATTCAAACCTTCCTCATCCCAACTCTCCTCTCATTACTTGCTATGGATCTCAAAGGGAAGAAGTGTGGTCCATTTTGGCCAAAGTGTGGTCTATTGATACTTCCTCCAGCTTTCTAAGCAAGGTATGGGCAAAAATCTGGAGGAAGTGTCTGCAGGAGCCTGACATTGCACCCGAGATCCAATGATCACAGGTGCAATGCTATGCAGGCACCTGTGAAATAAATAAATAAGTGCATTTTTTTTCTGCAAAACAATGCATTTATTTATGTATTTATTTTTAAGGTGAACCTAGCCTTTAAAACGCTATACCATTATTTAGAACAAGCTTATCCTCTTCCACATACTTTATCCAAAAAAATCTACTAACACCCGCACCTGACAGTTGTGTTGAGAGTATCAGCCAAGAGGTACTTTGATAAGCTGACCAGTGTATGGTGGTGCAACAGGTGATCAGGTTATAGTTTAGCACCTTCACGCCTACATAACACATATGTGGCCTCACTGCACTGGGCTTTTTTTACGTGGGGCCACATGTATGCATTTCTCCCTTTGTGCTGGGAGCGCACCGCACTTATTTGTAAAAAAAAATGTAAAATAAATAAAAATTAAAAAAAGACTGTTTGATCTAGGTCAGTGCCAGGGTTAGTGTTTTGATTAGGGATGCACCGATCCGATATTCGGATCGGGTATCGGTACCGATATGGCTATTTTAGATGGATCGGGGAATCGGTAACATTGACCGATCCGGTTTTTGCTGAGTAACGGCTCAGCCATCCCTTACTAGGTGCAATAGTAGTATGGGATGGGAGCCGCTACTTCCTGTATAGGTACGGCTCACAGGGGGAGTGATATCAGATGCACTCCGCCTGTGAATGGAGGAGCCACACACATGAAGCAGCGGCTTTGCTCTGTACTGCAGCCGCTTGCTTTGTGTGTAGCTCCGGATCGGTTCCGGTATCGGCGATTTCACAACGCCAGATATCGGTATCGGGTCCAAAAAAGTCGGATCGGTGCATCCCTAGTTTTGATCAAGGTCAAGGGTCAAGGTCAGGGTCAGTATATTTTGGACAGGATTTGATTTTATTTACATTCTTTTAAATTAGCATCAGTGTCAGTTAATCTTGGTGTGTTTTAGGTAGGACAAAAAAAAAAGCATAATGTGCACTATTGCTTCTGGGCTGTACTACGGGAACAAATAACATACACATATGTGGTATAATTACGATCGTCAGTATCAGAAGAATGGATTTGGGGTTGTTCTTTGGTGGTATGTTATGGTAGTAACAAGAAATAAACAGCTAAATTTAAAAAAAAAAAAATTTCTTTTTACTATTTTTGGCCAGTTTTCCTTTGATAAAAAAAAAAAAAAAAACATCAGGAGATATCCACAACTATTTACTACCAAATTAAAGCTCAATTTGTGCTGAAAAAAACAAGGTATAATTCACCTGGATGCGACAAGTAGCTGTGATGAAATGTACTAGCACATGTCAAAATATCAAATTTGTGCTTATACATTTAGATTATGCAAGTTGGATTAATATTTCAGAATACTCAACTGACGTTTTACAAAATAAATCAGCAAGAACCAAAATGACTGTATTTAATGTGTGTGCATGACAAGTACCTTTCAATTGTATGCACTGCCCTGGAAAAAAACAGACATGACATTTTTACTTTAATTCCATTAGCTCATAAATAGTAATAATATATTAAAATACCGCTAAGAATAGTCTGCAATCTTCCACAAATGGGGACAAGAGCCATAAAAATGATTATAAACTCAGTAAAATTTCCCCTACATTTTACATTATTTACAAAATGACACATCTATTTATTACTGAAGCAGACTACGGAGAACTGTACATATCAGTGTAATTACAATATCTGCCATCCTTTTCAGAGACAATTACAAAATTCCAGACCTTTATGCACAAGACAATGCAGCCTGGAACATCTTAGCTTGCTTATAAAAACGTGCTCAAGCATTTCTTGGGTTTATGAAATTCATTTCTTTTTATGTACCACATGTGTAGAAATACCAAGGAAATCTCAGGTCACTTGAGGATAGCAATTCAAAAGGAATGCGTATGTTATCATAGCATTTTGTTGATCCGTTTGTACTTTAAGTAATCCTATTCGGAACAGCGATTTCAGTTCCTGAAAATCTATAAGGCTAATTGTGTCAATCTATTGTGTTGAAACAAAGTCTACACAGCTCTTTCAAACCCATCAACTCCATTAACCGAAATAGGATAAAATGTTACAAAATGCATGCTCAATTTTAGACCAATCCCAGGAAAAAGATAGGGAGCTATGGCTTAAATACTGGATAACTGGCCAATGTGGCCATTTACCCAAGTGATCAATAAATGGGTCACTGCAAATAAGAATAGGCTTTCTTGTTGGGGGAAATCATTGATAATAAGCTTGTGGTACTTAGGTGAGGGCAACATCGCTATCCTCCCAAGAAAATCCCAAGGAGTATTAGGAAACCTAGATCTCACAAGAAGACGATTCTGCACTGTGCTGCAGTGTGTTCTCGTGATATTTAGAGTAGTTGGCTTTCCCTGGGATCTCTTCTTCAGAAGGATGATGACGACACCTCAGAAAGTGGGAGAAATAAGAGTATATTGATTGGCGCAAAAGTTATCACGTCTACAAACTAGGGGAAAGATTTATGTCATTTTTATTTATTTATTTTTTTACCAGTAATGGCGGCAATCAGCGATTTTTAGCGGGACTGCAACATTGCAGCGGACAGATCGGACACCTAACTGACACTTTTGGGGGGACCAGTGACATTACTACAGTAATCAGTGCTAAAAATGGGCACGGTTACTGTACTATTGACACTGGCAGGGAAGGGGTTAAAACCAGGGGCGATCAAATGGTTAAATGTGTCCCTAGGGGGTGCTTTCTAACTGTGTGGGGGATGTACTTATGGAATGAAAACAGGGACCGGTGTTCCTAAATAGGAGGAACACAGGAGCCCTGTGTTCATTGCTGACAGAACAGCAGTCTGCCATGTTTACAAAGGCAGACCGCTGTTCTGTCTCCACGGGGAGCGATCGAGGGTGCCCGGCGGCAATTGCGGCCACCGGACCAGCAGATCGGCTTCTTCTGTGACGAATGGGCATGCGCCCCCACTTGCGGTCCCGCGAAGCGATGTACAGTTACGTTGTTTCGCTGGACATAGCCGACCTGACGCAGTATATGTACTGCTGGCGGTCAGCAAGTGGTTAAGGAACCCCATGGCAACCTCTGTAGGAACCCTATTTGAGAATGGCTGTTCTTGATGATGTAGGTGCTATTTTTTTTTTGTCTACTGCCCTGGGAATTCTGGTGGAAAAATTAAAGAAACTGCTGGAGCAAGCCTTGCTTTACTATTTCTAGACATCACATATTTAGGAATAAGTATTTTGTCAGATGTTACAATCATAGTTTGTAAACCTAGTGATGGGTACATAGAAACACTGCACTTTGCAGTTTACCACCGTTATATACAGCAAAGGTGGGCTTCTTCCATGATTTTTTGAGGTCTCATATTTTAGAGCTACAAAGTAGGAAGTAGCAAGCAGCAACTGTTAAACCTATTTTGTTCTTCAATCAACTAGGATGGAGCCCTGCAGCAGTACTACTCTGTGACACCATATAACAGAGAACTAAACCCTTAGAGGTAGCATAGTAAAGGTGATTTTCTTTTTTTTACTGAAAATGTGTTAAAATTGGGTAAAGCACATTGCCTTCTTGTTTTAAGCTAAAAAGAATTCTTATGGAAATTGCACATTAAAATGGAACTTCACTCTCTCATTTAACATTGACTATTTATTCCTTATGCTAACTTTAGTAAATAGATAGGGAAGTATGGAAAGTATATCATTTTAAACTTTTTTTTTTTTTTACAATTTTTACTGTTACTTCCTGGTTTCTTGCCTGGGCAAATGATGTCATACATCCTAGGAGTCTTCAGAAGGAGAGGGGGAGTTTTCCCATCTACGCACGTCCTCCTGGCATGCATGCCTAAGTTATGAGTAGATTAAATCCAGGACGTATATGCTACATTAATCATCTGCCCTTACTCAAGTGGGCCGCAGGCCAGAAATGCTTGGGTGTATTTGTTTAGGGTGATTTCTCAGCAAAATAATGCATGGAGACATGGATGGATAGAGGAGTTTGCTTTGAATATTAAAATTGAATTACATAACGTTTTTGGTTTGTGGCGCTCAGATGTAGTGTAGTGTAGTTTTGCTTGAGGGGCCTAATATATATATATATATATATATATATATATATATATATACAGTGGGTACGGAAAGTATTCAGACCCCCTTAAATTTTTCACTCTTTGTTATATTGCAGCCATTTGCTAAAATCATTTAAGTTCATTCTTCTTCCTCATGAATGTACACATAGCACCCCATACTGACAGAAAAACACAGAATTGTTGACATTGTTGCAGATTTATTATAAAAGAAAAACTGAAATATCACATGGTCCTAAGTATTCAGACCCTTTGCTCAGTATTTAGTAGAAGCCCCCTTTTGATCTAATACAGCCAGGAGTCTTTTTGGGAAAGATGCAACAAGTCTTTCACACCTGGATTTGGGGATCCTCTGCCATTCCTCCTTGCAGATCCTCTCCAGTTCTGTCAGGTTGGATGGTAAACGTTGGTGGACAGCCATTTTTAGGTCTCTCCAGAGATGCTCAATTGGGTTTAAGTCAGGGCTCTGGCTGGGCCATTCAAGAACAGTCACGGAGTTGTTGTGAAGCCACTCCTTCGTTATTTTAGCTGTGTGCTTAGGGTCATTGTCTTGTTGGAAGGTAAACCTTCGGCCCAGTCTGAGGTCAAGAGCACTCTGGAGAAGGTTTTTGTCCAGGATATCCCTGTACTTGGCCGCATTCATCTTTCCCTCGATTGCAACCAGTCGTCCTGTCCCTGCAGCTGAAAAACACCCCCACAGCATGATGCTGCCACCACCATGCTTCACTGTTGGGACTGTATTGGACAGGTGATGAGCAGTGCCTGGTTTTCTCCACACATACCGCTTAGAATTAAGGCCAAAAAGTTCTATTTTGGTCTCATCAGACCAGAGAATCTTATTTCTCACCATCTTGGAGTCCTTCAGGTGTTTTTTAGCAAACTCCATGCGGACTTTCATGTGTCTTACACTGAGGAGAGGCTTCCGTCGGGCCACTCTGCCATAAAGCCCCGACTGGTGGAGGGCTGCAGTGATGGTTGACTTTCTACAACTTTCTCCCATCTCCTGACTGCATCTCTGGAGCTCAGCCACAGTGATCTTTGGGTTCTTCTTTACCTCTCTCACCAAGGCTCTTCTCCCCCGATAGCTCAGTTTGGCTGGACAGCCAGCTCTAGGAAGGGTTCTGGTCGTCCCAAATGTCTTCCATTTGAGGATTATGGAGGCCACAAGTGCAGCAGAAATCTTTTTGTAACCTTGGCCAGATCTGTGCCTTGCCACAATTCTGTCTCTGAGCTCTTCAGGCAGTTCCTTTGACCTCATGATTCTCATTTGCTCTGACATGCATTGTGATCTGGAAGGTCTTATATAGACAGGTGTGTGGCTTTCCTAATCAAGTCCAATCAGTATAATCAAACACAGCTGGACTCAAATGAAGGTGTAGAACCATCTCAAGGATGATCAGAAGAAATGGAAAGCACCTGAGTTAAATATATGAGTGTCACAGCAAAGGGTCTGAATACTTAGGACCATGTGATATTTCAGTTTTTCTTTTTTAATAAATCTGCAACAATGTCAACAATTCTGTGTTTTTCTGTCAGTATGGGGTGCTATGTGTACATTCATGAGGAAGAAGAATGAACTTAAATGATTTTAGCAAATGGCTGCAATATAACAAAGAGTGAAAAATTTAAGGGGGTCTGAATACTTTCCGTACCCACTGTATATATACACATATATATGGGCTTTACTTGTAAAAGAGTATTACCTAAAGCAAACTTTTGACTCTGTTGAAGCTTTTAAAGCAACTTTCACCTCCAGGTTAAGTTTAAATTAGAACTGAATTTTTTGAAGCCTGCAAGCAGCTTAAAGTGACAATAAGCAATTTATATCTGTCCTTTTGAAATATAGACATTCCAAGGTATTAAGTACCAACTTTGTGCTATAAGGGTTAATATATGGATCCTAGCCAAAAATCTCTGCACCTAACCTATGAAAATGTAAAGAGAATTAGTTGCCTCTACAACAAAGATTCTACAAGAAGTTGGTCTGAAGAAGGTTGTACATGTCAGAATGTTAAACTTTATCTCCCTCTATCTTACACTGGAGATTTCAGCTGCTCATATTCCATGGCCTTTTATAGTTGGCTCTCGGCTGACGACAGCATTGTCACGTTTCTTCAGCTGGCACTCTCTCCAAGCCATTAGTCAAACAGTTTTAACAAGAATAGAACAATAGTGACCATTGAAAGTGCTTCTGTTCTGCCAACAGGCAGGAAATGTTATTTCAGCAATCAATGAAGTAAAACAACACCGTCACAAGCCCAGCAATGCGTAGAGAGAAAAAGAGAGAAAGAAATACACTAGAGACAATAGAAGTCAACCAAAGGTAGGAATCGCTATGCAGTGAACAGAAAATCCATATTCTACTTATCAAAACACAAAACTAATATTAAAAATGTGTATTAAAAATGGACCACACATCTTTGCACTATCATGGAAAAAACATTGATCTCTGTTTACAAATTGCTTCTTGCTCAATAGACCAGATCTAGTGAAGTTGTCCATCGAGCAGGTTAAAAGGGAAGTAATAAAGTAAAAAGCTGCATTGCAAAACTAAGAAAGAAGGTTGTCATCTGCCAGGTTGTGAGGTATGTCCAAGGTCTACAAATCACAAATCTTTTGGAGGAACTTGAGTGACTGCATAGAGCCCTGGGTTGAATAAGAGCACCAATTGCAAGTCAGGTTTTTTCATCCGACATCAGTACGTGACCTTACACGTGCTCTTTTAGCTGAATAGGCACAAATTTCCACAGGAGGTACCCTAAAATCCTACTGAAAACTTTGCCAGAGGAGTAGAGGCTGTTCTAGCCTCATGGGGCCTCAGTGTTAATGTCTGTTTGGAAAAGGATGTCCAACAAGATTTTAGAAGTGTCATGGTCAGGGGTCCACAAACCTTATCCCATATAGGGTATAATCATAACTACAGGCATACCCCTCTTTTAAGTACACAATGAGACCAGAGCATGTATGTAAAACGAAAATGTACTTAACCACTTCAATACAGTGCACTTTCACCCCCTTCCTGCCCAGGCCAATTTTCAGCTTTCAGCGCTGTCACACTTTGTATGACAATTGCGCAGTCATGCTATACTGTACCCTTATGAAATTTGTATCATTTTTTACACACAAATAGAGCTTTCTTTTGCTGGAATTTAATCACCGCTGGGTTTTTTATTTCTTACAAAAAAAAGAAAGAAAAAAAGACAGAAAATTTTGAAAAAAAAATTTTTTTTCTTATTTTCTGTGAGTATATTTTGAAAATAAATAATTTTTCTCCTTCACTGATGTGCGCTGATGAGACGGCACAGCCACGATCGCTGCTCAGCGTGCCCACGAGAGAGGCAGTTCTGGTGCGCAGTCATATGACGGCGTTTCAGAACAATGAATACACCGGCAGGTAAGAAGTGGTTAACCACTTGCCGACTGCGCACAGTATATTTACTGCGGCAGTCGGCCCCGGCCAGGCAGAGTGACGTAGATCTACATCGCTCGCCTGTCACTCCTTCTAGAGCCAATAGCGGGCGAGCGCGCGCCCGCCGAGGCGCGCGCCCACCGAGGCTCGTTCACGGAGGAGTGCGGGAGTGTGACTGGCGGACCCAATGTCCGCCGCTCACACTACGATCGCCGGTACAGCAGGGGGAAAGACAGAGCGGCTTATGTAAACAATGTAGAACCGTTGATCTTTGTTTTTACACCAATAGCATTGTCCCACTACAGTTAGAAGCACGCCCCTAGGACACACTTAACCCCTCCCTGTCAAATACTGTTAACCCCTTCCCTGCCAGTGTCATTTTTGCAGTAACAGTGCATATATATAGCACTGATTACTGCAGTAATGTCACTGGTACCCCCAAAAGTGTCAAAAAATGTCAGTCAAGGGTCCGATCTGTCCGCTGCAATGTCGCAGTACCGCAAAAAAAAAATCGCAGATCGCCGCCATTACTCATTAAAAAAAAACACCAAAAATGACAAAAATCTTTCCCTTTGTTAGTAAACGCGATAACTTTTGCGCAAACCAATCAAAATACGCTTTTTGCGATTTTTTTTACCAAACATAGGTAGCGTAAAACAAATTGGCCGAAAATGTTAAAAAATTTTGATTTTTACATTTTTTTGGGGGGGAATTTCATATAAAAAAAAGTGAAAATATTGTTATTTTTGCAAAAATTACGCTCTTTTTTTTTTTATAGCGCGTGATCAAAAAAAATCGCACAGGTGATCAAATACCACCAAAAGAAAGCTCTGTTTGTGGGAAAAAAAGGACGTGAAATTCGTTTAGGTACAGCGTCGCACGACCGCGCAATTGTCCGTTAAAGTCACGCAGTAAAAAAATCGCAAAAAACCCCCTGGTCTTTTAGCAGGAAAATCCTCCGGTGGTAAAGTGGTTAAAGTGAAACAATACCTTTTTTCACTTCTCAATGCATGTAAATACATTAGCTCTATAAGAAATCTTGGTCAGCTTGACATGGCACTGCTCCCAGTCTTTGACATTTAACATTGGCGTCTATAGGAAATCTTGGTAAGCTTGACATGACACTGCACCCGGTTTTTAACATTGGCGTCTATAGGAAATCTTGGTCAGCTTGACATAGCCCTACTCCTGAACCATAAGTGAAAGGGACACCAAACTTGGGGAGCACATTAAGGGGACCGAGAACTACGACATGGCAGAGTCCCCTCTCGGTGCACCCCAGGTTTGGTGTCCCTGTGACTTATGGTTCGGGATCAGTGCCATGTCAAGCAGACCAAGATTTCACATAGAGCGGGCTATGCCTGTAATATGATTTGACTTGTGCTTTTCAACCGAAACCACGAGGAAACCCTTTAAAGAGTTAGTTCCCCTATACCCAAAAAAAAGCTTATTCAGGTAGGACTAAGGACGGCCATACGCAGTTCGACTCTTGGCACATTCAGCAGGAAGCGGCTGAGAATTGAACCATTAATGGGCAGGCTAAATGTACCAAGTTGATCGATTAATTAACTTGGGTACAACCAACCTGCCAGATTCGCTTGCGATTATTGCATGTGGCTGCTATAGCCGCTAGCGATAATCACTGTCCTGGCAGGGATGGCTTCCCCCGAACGCTGGTGCCCCCCCCCCGCCAGGAGAAGACAACTGCTCAGCAGGAGGGATTCGCTTGTCAACACTGTCTGTGTGGATGGGGGAATTGTGCAAATTTCTGCAGGAAAGAAATTTGCAACAACTATGGCTTGCCTAAGTGGTGCCTGCAGATAAAAGAAAACTACGCACTTTAGACTAAAGTTGAATAATGCTCTTGCTATAGGTTTAGGCCATCTACATATCTCTTAAAGCCTGGTTGCTGGGACATTGCTAGGACACTCCCAGCTGTTATTGCTCACCCGCATCATCAGAACAGTAAACTCTCAAACACCCACACATATGGGTTTCCACCATTTTCTCCATTGCTGAGCTCAGAGCTACCGTGAAGGGGGAAAGAGAATGCATGTGAGGTGGTTTGAACCAGAGAAAGGACATCCTCTATGCCTCTCAGGCTTTGATAGAGACTTGTTAGTTGGGATTCAAATCCACTCCGTAATTTCCATTTGAATTTTGTAAGTTCCCCAACACACCTCCAAGACCACTGCCTTGCTAAAGAAGCTGAGGGTAAAGGTTATGGACTGGCCAAGCATGTCTCCAGACCTAAACCCTATTGAGCATCTGTGGGGCATCCTCAAATGGAAGGTGGAGGAGCGCAAGGTCTCTAACATCCACCAACCCTGTTATGTCGTTATGGAGGAGTGGAAGAGGGCTCCAGTGGCAACCTGTGAAGCTCTGGCGATTTCCATGCCCAAGAGGGTTAAGACAGTGCTGGAATATAATGGTGGCCACACAAAATATTGACATTTTGGCCCAAATTGGACATTTTAACTTAAGGGTGTACTCATTTTTGTTGCCAGCGGTTTAAACATTAATGACTATGTTGAGTTATTTTGAGGGGACTGCAAATTTACACTTTTCTACCATCTGTACACTCACTACTTTACATTGTAGCAAAGTGTAATTTCTTCAGTGTTGTCACATGAAAAGGTATAATAAAATATTCACAAAAATGTGAGGGGTCTACTCACTTTTGTGAAATACTGTATGTTTGCATAGAAGAGAGGGGGTTTAACCCACACATGACAATCTGTCTACTACTTTGTAAAAACCTTGTAAATAAATTTATTGGAAATTTATGTTTATACCAATTCTTTGTATACTTGCCCTAAACGTCCCATATAACCTGGTTTGAGGCACCAAATCTACACACTGTATGTTTGCATATTTTTCTGTTTAAATATCTTGACATGTATTTATCTATGTTTCAGACTATATCACCCATATTTTTTTCCCTGATGAAGATCAATTGAATCAAAGCGCGTTGGGGGTTTACTTTTATTGGTATCTATTTTGGGTAACATTGGTTTATTGTAAATCGGATCATGCTGGTCATTTTATATTGAAATATATTTTAAATTTACCATTTTTTAAGCAGTTATGTCAATTTTATATACTTGTTTCTTTGGTGCCTAAAAGTGCCTAAAAAAATCCCCATCCTTTCTTCCTATATACTATTTTCAGCTTTGTAACTTCAACTGCACAAGTTTTTTCAACATTCTGCCTAATGTTGCTCCATTGACATCGCAAATTAAATGTATTGTACAGATACAATTACGAGTTATTTCACATATGTGTGACGGTCTCCCTGCGACTACTTTCTACAGTCTGAAAATAGGATTAAAAAAAGTAAACAGTCTTGACCCCCTTAAAACAAGAATTAGCTTGTGTAAATTTCCAAAGGCATAGTATCCTATAGTTACATGGACAGGAATACATCTCAGAAATGTTGACCCTAAAGTAACCACTGCATAGTTTGCTTGACCTTGTCATCACATCCAGTACAGCCATTAGGATACATTACAAGAACCTAAAGGAATACCCCTAAAAAAGACATCAGTCAACTTTCAACACTTTGGACTATTGAGAAAACCTTATAATCACTGAGTATAAAAACATTAAAATAGTGAAATAGGTTGACAAGGTAAAAAGGAAGGAGGGGGGCTACATTAATATTTGTTTCGTAGATCAACAATTGAAAGTGATCAATTAAATGTAAACAATCTTGTTTATAGATTTGTAATGGTCTACTGTATGTCCTTGAGAGCAGCCTTTATAAATCTCTCATCTTATTACTGATTGAAGATACTTTGTGCAGTAATGATTGGTAGGCAGAGACTATGTGATCCAGGCTGCCTAGGCTGCAAGCTGGATAATGGCAGTATGCTCTATAAATTCACGTGAACATTTGATTTTAAGAATAGCTTCTCTTTAAAGTCTGAATGAGAGCATAAGAGAGAGAGTTCATCTGCAAGCGTATGATATTTTAGGTGTAACTTGGGAGTCCTAAAAATTAGATTTTTGTCTTACCGTATAATCCTTTTCTCTGGATGTTCATTGACGGACACATCTCCAGAATCTTCTTAACCACTGGGTTATGCTGCCCCCTACAGGAGTAGGACACTAGGCAGGGAAAAAGGTTTACCATGCCTATGGGGCAGTCTCAGGGGATATACTCCCAAACTCTGCTATAGGCATTTAGTTTTGTTGCAAGCAGTGTCAGAAGAAAAAATAACCCAACTCAATAGAGGGATAGGTGTGGTGTCCGTCAATGAACATCAAAGAAAAGGATTTTACGGTAAGACAAAAATCCAATTTTCTCTTTCATTCATTGACGGATACCGCTCCAGAATCTTCTTAACCATTGGGACGTCCCAAAGCAGTGTTAAACATGATGGGAGGGAAAAAAGATAGCAGAAAGAAAAATTCTCAAAAGGCTAAACCTAGCCAACCAGGTAACATGGAGCTTAACCAGGAACAACTGGAGCTCACCTAAAAACAATACACCTACAAAGAGGACCAGGAGTGGTCAAAAGCAGCATTACAGATGCCAGTACATCCATTATATAAAATTTGGTGAAAGTGTGCACAGACGACCAGATGGCCACCTTGCAAACCTGTATCACTGACGCCTGATGGGGGAAGCCCAAGAGGCACCAAGGGCCCATGTAGAAAGTGCCTTAACAGGGAATGGAGGAACCTGACCCTGGATGGAATGGGCCTACACCACCTTTTGTCTTGTCCATCTGGAAATGGTCCCGGCAGACGCGACCAACCCCTTGCGAGGTCCATCTATAAAAGACAAACAGTAAGGCTGATTTCCTAAATGACTTGGTTGCCGCAAGGTACACCCTGAACGCTGACCCACATCCAGAGAGTGCAATGCAATCCCCTAGGAGGTTTAGATTTAGGACACAGGAAAGGCAACACAATGTCTTAATTCAAATGGAAACCAGAAACAACCTTAGGAAGGAAATACTAAGAAGTCTCTGTGAGCCACCAGGTAAGGTGAATGACAAAACAACGCCGCCAGCTCCGACACCCTGCGTGCAGAAGTAATAGCCACCAAGAAGGCTACCTTCTAGAACAATGTAAGCAGAGGAAGCTCACAAATATTTTTGAAAGACTGGAAAACTGACAGCACCAAATTAGGATCCCACGGTGGCAACGGAGTCCGAACTGGGGGAGCCAAGGGGCGAACCCGCTGAATAAAGGTGCAAACCAAAGAATGCCTATCCAAAGAACGGCAAAAGAAGAAGGAATGCCAAAATCTGAGCCACCAAAAAGGGAACGAGAAGGGAATTTTCTAACCTTTAACAGCGTGAGAATCACAGATTCAGACAACCCCCTATCCTTCAGCACCTGGCTTTCAACAGCCAAGCCGTTAAAGCCAGACTGTAAAGCAGAATGGAAGATTGGTCTTTGGGCCAATAGATCTTTTCTGAGAGGAAGTCTCCAAGGGGCATCAGCGTACCAAGACCGGAAAGGCCAGTCTGGAGCCGCTAGAATGACCGGATCCCTTCTGCCTCGATCCTTCGCAGAAGACTTAGAAGACGTTTTGGCGTGGGAAAGGCATATTTCAGATGATACAGGCCCCAAGGAGCCATCAGTGCGACTGTGGCATCAGCCAGAGGAACCCGAGACATTGCCTCAATTCTATATACCTTCCTGTTGAGACGAAAGGCCAACAGGTCCACCGCCGAAGTTCCCCACCTGAGACATAGCTGAACCTTAGAATGACGTCCCGAGTCGCCAGGACACTTCTTAGGCCCCCTTGGTGACTGACATACGCCATAGCCGTGACATTGTCCCATTGAATCCTTACTGGGCATCCCTAAAGGCGATTTGTCCAATAAGCCAGACAAATCTTATTGCCCAAAGTTCAAGCATATTGAACAGTAGCCTTGACTCCCGTCCAACCCAAAAGACCACCAGGGGAGAGGGGGGACACTACTTACCACACCATGGAACCGGGTGGGCACTGCTCTGGGCAGACCATTGAACCATCGGAATGGGGGTACTGCGGGCCAATAGGCATGCTGCGACTCAGGCCGGGACCAGGTCATATGCGTCCTTATGAGACATTTAACTCGCAGGCCAGCCCCCGTCCAGTTGGGCTATGTGACGGCCAACCTAGCGCGCAGCTGAGGCCTGCGCGTGCTCGCTGGATGGACTAGGGAGACCTTCAGGATCTAGAATATCCAGTCTGTCGCCCAGTCCAGCAGCTGATTGTAGTTCTCACAGGAACAGAAAATAATAGGAGGAAAAAATTCCATTTAAAAAGGAAAAAATAATAGGGCCAGAGATGCCAGCAAAGAACTAGGTCCTCACTCCAGACTAGGCAGAAAAAAAAAAACAGAATGCTTATAGCAGAGTGTGGGAGTATATCCCCTGGGACTGCCCCATAGGCGTGGTAAAGCTTTTTCCTGCCTAGTGTCCTACTCCTGTAGGGGGCATCATAACCCAAGATTCTGGAACTGTGTCTGTCAATGAATGAAAGAGAAATACATTTTTAATTGCTGGAAGTAATATTTATTCTAATGGTTTCAGTTGCAGAAACATACATAAACAAGGCTGCACACTTCTGTTCTATTAGTCTTGTCTACACCAAAAATAAATTTGTTCATTTGTTGATAGGAAAAAAAAACTGTTCTGAAGGGTTGTTATGAAATTATTATGAAAGTTATTATGCATAAATGATATGCAAATGGCTCAGGGGATGGTGACTCTTCTCATGCAGTACACATATAAAGATGTAAATGTAGATGTAGATGTAAAGATGTGTAAAGATGCCTTTTTTCCCATGGCTGCTGCTAACTAAAGCTGGATACACACTATCCAACTTTTGTGGTTAGATGTCCTTCAGATTTACCTTTTCTATGTAGTGCAAGGGCCTGCCAGATTGCATACAAATTGAAAGTGTTTAGGTTTGACCTCATATTGGTTTTGGTAAGTCTAAAGGAAGAAGTCTTCAGAAAATCTTATAGTGTGTATGGCCCATTAGAAGCAGGATGACCAGATCCAGACAGCTGGCTCTGCCTCTCTGCGCATAGCTAAGAGCCAGATCCAGCCATGCCTGCCCCATTCCCCTGTAACATCAAGCCAGCATTGGAGAAGAAAAGAGCGAAGGCAGGAATTCTGAATGCTGACAGGCACTGCCCTCCAATGGGAGAAAAGACCAAGAGCTGGCTGATCAGTAGTAACTTGATCACTCAACTCTCGGTCTTAGACCTGCCACAGGCGGAGCAATTTTCTTTCTTGCAACCACAAGTTGCAGGAAAATAAATCACTCAATTTCCCCATCAACACAGAGTGTTGACAGGGAAATCCCTCCCGCGGAGCCATTGTGTTCTCCCGGTGGAGGGCAGGGGCAGCTGGCCATAACAGCCACTATGTAATGCATGTAAAATCCAACAGGCTGGTTGTACCCAAGTTAACAGATTGATCAACTTTGGTACAATTAGCCTGACTATACATGGTTTGAATCTTGGGCTGGTTCTGCAGGGTCAGGTTAATTGTACCCAGGTTCATAGATTTGAACCATCTATGGCTTTAAAGCTGGCGTGGGACAGCTACAGTGTCACAAGGACATTAAAGCATTGAGGTAAGTATGAATATTTAAAATTTTGATTCGCCCCAAGCTTCTCCTTTACCCTTTTGCCATCCATATAATGCATATTTGCAGTGGCAAAGAGGGGCTGTAAAGCCTGCATGCCACACATAGCTGACCATGGGCATAATACGTTTCTGTGCTGACTGCACACTAACTGTGCGCTACCAGCACAGTCAAAGACAGCTTCCAATCTCTAGTACTTATCAGGAGGCTGCAGATCAGCTCCCGATCATGTGACCACTGTGACAGCCAATCACAGTGGTCACATGAGCAGGTAAACCTTCCAGCTCCTGGGGCATAATAGCCCAGGTAGAGGGAGGGTGAGGCTTGGGGAGGCAAGGGTTAAAAAACAAGTTTGTTCACTTATCAGGGTTAGTACAGCTCCTGGCCAATCAGAAAGCAAAGCCTGATTGCCATGTGATTTATAATGAATATTATAATGAATATTTCCTTCTGTACATGTAGAGCATTTGCACATGGCAAAGTAATAAATCATAAACATGATTTTTAAAAACGTATGCAAATAAAAAATACTTGCCAGATATATTACAAGCAAAAAAATTGAAAATGATTTGGGCTAAGTGTTTTGTGCTCTTGTCTCAGCATTATTACATAAAGTATATTATAGCATTCCTGGGACTACTTTGGCTTCTGAAGTGTTTTGTGATGTCAACTTGCAATTATTGCATAATACACATTTGTGCTTCTGGTACAGATTAAGATTCTGAAGTGGTCAGTGATGTCATTGTGCAAAGACTGATCACATTATTATATAATGTATAATTATGTTCCTGGGACTGATTCAGCTACTGCATAGTCAACTTTGTAGGTTATATTTCTGAGAAAACTGTCTGCACAGTATGCAAAAGCTTACCATTAATATACACTCACCGGCCACTTTATTAGGCACACCGGTTCGATTGCTTAATAATAAAAATTGCTAATCAGCCAATCACATGGCAGCGACTCAGTGCATTAAGGCATCTAGACGTGGTGAAGACAACCTGCTGAAGTGCAAACCGAACTTCAGAATAGGGAAGAAAGGGGATTTTAGTGACTTTGAACGAGCCATGGTTGTTTGTGCCAGACCGGCTGGTCTGAATAATTCTAAAACTGCTAATTGCTAACTGCACAACCATCTCAGGTGCCCACCCCCCTCCCGCCCTTCCGGTCGTTTTCCCAGCTTACCGGAGCCATCAGTAGCAGGGTAAACGATCCGATCTGCTATCCGGTACAACTATGGCCTTGGAGGACAGCAACGGATTTAAAGTATCCGTTTAAGATTTATCATGAAAAATATTTTTTTTTTTACTTTTTTAGTGTCTTTTTGACCCCAGATCTCACATTAAAGAGGTCTTGTCATACTTATTTCTAATGTAAGGGATGTTTACATTGCTTGTAATAGGAATTAAAGTAATCAAACATTTTTTTTTTTTAAAAGGACAGTGTAAAAATAAAAAATAAAAGATAAAATAAATAGGAAAAAAACAATTAAAGTGCTCCGTCCCAGTTAGCTAAAGCACAGAAGTGAACGCATACGCAAGTCGCGCCCACATATGTAAACGGGGTTCAAACCACAAGTGAGGTATCGCCGCGATCGTTAGAGCAATAGTTTGAGCCCTAGACCTCTTCTGTAACTTTAAACTGGTAACCTGTAGACATTTTAAAAGTGTCGCCTATGGGGATTTTTAAGTACCAATGTTTGTTGCCATTCCACGAGCATGCGCAATTTTGAAGCATGACATGTTGGGTATCTATTTACGTGGCGTAACATAATTTTTTACATTATAGGGCTAACTTTACTGTTTTCTTATTTTTTTTAATTCAAAAAAGTGTATTTTTTCCCCCAAAAAATTGTTTGTAAGACCGCAGGGCCTTTGCTAAAAAAAAAAAAATATATATATATATATATATATAATATTTGGGGGTTCTAAGTAATTTTCTAGCAAAAAAAAAAAATTATTTTAAACTTGTAAACAACAAGATTTAGAAAAAGGCAAGGTCCAGAAGTGGTTAACAAGTGCACCTCCAAATAATGAAAGAGAAGGTGAATCAAAAGTAAATTAAAAGTCCAACAAACAGTTCCTTATGTGTTTGAAAAGAAATCCAGGAGCAGCAAAGGTGACACCCAAGAGAAAGTTCACACAGGAAGCTTACCAGAATGCAAGTGAGCCCCCTATGCAGGGTGGTCAAAACTCGCTTTAATGGCCAGCGATGGATCAAAAAGAAGAAAAGGACACCAGCACATGGAAATCCTGGTGGCAATATAGATATATCCGATAACCAGATGATCTCCCGTTTGCTCTCAGCAGACCACAATATATGCAAAATAAGGGCTCAACATAGTGTAATACCATAAAACACGTTTGTTTATTGAAAAAGTATTGCACTTACATAATAGAAACTTGCAAACAGCATATAAGACGCCATTGCTCCAGTAATCAAAATGGCCAACGTTTGGCCACGCACGTACGTGGTTTCTCCATACGCGTTTCGTCATATGTGATGTCATTATGGGCACGTACACATGCCTCAGCCAAGCCAATATATATTAATCCAAACAAAGAGGATCCACTGCCATTAGATAATCACCATCCAGAATCAATCTGAAGACTATTTAGCTCAAGGGCCTCATAAAAATACAGTCTTTTAACCACTGCCATCTAGTGGATTAAAATAGAATTGCACCTGGATTTAGAATTGCACCTGGATTTACCACAAATACAATTCAAAAAAGATTATTCAACTAAAAATGACCATGCCCCGCCCTCTAGTGGTTCCTCCAAAAAAATTATATATATATAAATATAAACATCCCACACCACAGGAAGAATATATAAAACTGTGCCATCTTATGGTAAAAAATAAATTAAACACAAAAAAAATGATATTGTAATAATGAAAATATCTAAAGGATTTCCTATACATAAAACATATACACAGTATCTCACAAAAGTGAGTACACCCCTCACATTTTTGTAAATATTTTATTATATCTTTTCATGTGACAACACTGAGGAAATTACACTTTGCTACAATGTAAAGTAGAGAGTGTACAGCATGTATAACAGTGTAAATTTGCTGTCCCCCCAAAAATAACTCAACACACAGCCAGTAATGTCTAAAGCGCTGGCAACAAAAGTGAGTACACCCCTAAGTAAAAAATCTAAATTGGGCCCAATTAGCCATTTTCCCTCCCAGTGTCATGTGACTTGTTAGTGTTACAAGGTCTCAGGTGTCAATGAAGAGCAGGAGTGTTTCAATTTGGTGTTATCGCTCTCACTCTCTCATACTGGTCACTGGAAGTTCAGCATGGCACCTCATGGGAAAGAACTCTGAGGTTCTGAAAAAAAGAATTGTTGTTCTACATAAAGATGGCCTAGGCTATAAGAAGATTTCCAAGACCCTGAAACTGAGCTGCAGCAAGGTGACCAAGACCATACAGCGGTTTAACAGGACAGGTTCCACTCAGAACAGGCTTCGCCATGGTCGACCAAAGAAGTTGAGTGCACGTGCTTAGCGTCATATCCAGAGATTGTGTGACGAGACCAGTCTCGCCACATTGCATTGGAGGAGCCTGGTTGCCCGCCTGCTGCCTTTGGACTATGGACCAGACTTTAAAAGACTTTGGCTCCATGGCGATTTGACTGTGTTTGTGGCATCTGAGCGCTGTTTGGATATGTTGAGCGCTCAGATCCAGGCTATCTGGGGATGGGTTGAATGTAGGGGTTCTGTTCAGTAGACTGGGAGTTATGCATTTTTGTGTCCTTTTGTGTTTCTTTAAACATGTGGCTAATGGAGCCTTGCCTCTCCTGGAAGCTAAAACGTATTCCTGTAAACTGTAAGGAACAGGAAGCCAACTCCTAATATGGGCATTACAGGAAGTTCTGAGGAGACGGGCGGTCTATTGACACTCAGAGTGATGTGTATTGAGGGCTCGCTAGGGAACCATTGTTCTGTTTCTGACTGTTGTGTGCATTGATTGCCCCCTGGGGCTTCTGTCTCCTTGCATTGGTCAAAGCTATCTGACCAATCCCTGTTGACTCATTTTCAAGCCCTCATTTGCATATGCTGGAGAGGACCTTGGTGAGGACTGCAAGTGCTTTGCAATTGACCAATGGGAAGGCGGTTGTTGGGGGAGGGATGTTCCAATTTCTGTATAAAAGTGTGCTCTGTTCTTCCAATAAAGGTTGTTCCTGTTTTACCCTCATCTCGGAGCTTTGTCTTGTTATTGGGGGAATCTGCTGCAGGGATTGCTATGGCCTTCCATACTCCCTTAGAGAATCACTAAGCTCTTGTAAGAGCTTGTGAAAGAGCTTGTTCGTGCTGCACTCTCTGGGGAAAGAGAGGTTCACCCACAGGAACCTGGGGCCTTGTCGTTGGTCCAGGGTGGGTAGGAGATGCCAAGACCCTAACCAAGCTGCGGCGGTTCGTGGAGTCTGAAGTGCTTACAGTGTCTGGTGGAGTGCTTGGAGCCCTCGGGAAGCACTAGGAGCATCTGTCAACGGAGGTACCTGCTCAGGGGTGCCCTGTTCCGTAACAGGTTGTCTTTGGGAAATAGACATATGAGTGCTGCCAGCATTGCTGTAGAGGTTGAAGCGTCGGGGGTCAGCCTGTCAGTGCTCAGACCAAGCGTGTGTGGCGGCAACCAGGTGAGTACAAAGACAAGTGTGTCTTGCCTACAGTCAAGCATGGTGGTGGGAGTGTCATGGTCTGGTGCTGCCGGCACTGGGGAGCTACAGTTCATTGAGGGAACAATGAATGCCAACATGTACTGTGACATACTGAACAGAGAATGAGCCCCTCCATTCAGAGACTGGGCCACAGGGCAGTATTCCAACATGATAACTACCCCAAACACACCGCCAAGAAGACCACTGACTTGATAAAGAAGCTGAAGGTAAACGTGATGGACTGGCCAAGCATGTCTCCAGACCTAAACCCTATTGAGCATCTGTGGGCATCCTCAAATGGAGGGTGGAGGAGCGCAAGGTCTCTAACATCCACCAGCTCCGTGATGTCATCATGGAAGAGTGGAAGAGGACTCCAGTGGAAATCTGTGAAGCTCTGGTTAACGCAATGCCCAAGAGGGTTAAGGAAGTGTTGGAAAATAACAGTGGCCGCACAAAATTCTGACACTTTGGGCCTATTTGGACATTTTCATTTAGGGGTGTACTCACTTTTGTTGCCAGTGGTTTAGACAATAATGGCTGTGTGTCGAGTTACTTTGAGGGGTCAGCAAACTTACACTGTTATACAAGCTCTACACTCACTACTATACATTGTAGCAAAGTGTAATTTCTTCAGTGTTGTCACATGAAAAGTTATAATAAAATATTTACAAAAATGTGAGGGGTGTACTCACTTTTGTGAGATACTGTACGTGGATCCTCGCCTTTCAGATCTCATAAATTAACGCTGACATTTAATCAAACACACGATCCACAGTCAATAAATAGAATTAAAATTAAAAATAAAATCAACAGAGAAATTGGAATTGAAATTAAAATGAAAACTCCCGTGATATTATGATCCACTGGGGTACGAAGAAAGAAACTAGGGACCTAACTGGTATTAATGTAACAGTTAATATCCCACTCCACGTTTTATCCAAGTTGGGTGTACGTTCTAAGGTGATATATTCAACTAGTTTCTGCTCTATATATGCTCCTTTTAGCATTACTACCTCTCCAATGAGGAATGTGTTTTTCCAAGACTACAAAGGTAGTAATGTTTGGACACACTATGTGAGCTAAGGCCTTTCTTAATATTTGCAACATGTTCACCCAGTCTGACATGCAGCAAACGCATTGTTCGTCCCACATATTCCAACCCATAAGGGCACCTGAGAAGGTACACTACATTTTTGGTTGTACATGAAATAAAAGAGCTGATTCTGTGTGTTTTCCCTTTGCCTACTAAGGTGAACTCCATCATTCTCCTTCCCCTAAATTGATTGAGTCTGGAAGCCTGACATTTTCCACAGAGATAAAAGCCAACCAAATTACCAAAAAAAGTTGGTCTAGAAGGAGGGTCTAATACATTGGCCCCCTAAAAATTTTCTAAATTTTTGAAACTGAAATAACCACTCATTACAACCAAGGTATGCAGAATACCATCTCTGACTGCACAACACATCAAACCTTGAAGCAGATGGGCTACGGCAGCAGAAGACCACACCAGGTGCAACTCCCGTCAGTAAAAACAGGAAACTGAGGTTACACTTCACGCAGGCTCACCAAAATTTGACAATAGAAAATTGGAAAAACGTTGGCCGGTCTGATGAGTGTCGATTTCAGCTGCGACTTTCAGATGGTATGGTCAGAATTTGGCATAAACCACTTGAAAGCATGGATCTATCCTACCCTGTATCAATGGTTCAGGCTGGTGGTGTAATGGTGTGGGGGATATTTTCTTGGCACACTTTGGCCCCTTTAATACCACTTGAGCATTGTTTAAATGCCAAATCCTACCCGAGTATTGTTGCTGACCATGTCCATCCTTTTAGGACTACAGTGTACCCATCTTTTGATGGCTCCTTCCAGCAGAATAATGCACCATGTCACAAAGCTTAAATCATCCCAAACTTGTTTCTTGAAGATGAAAATGAGTTCACTGTACTCCAATGACCTCCACAGTCAACAGATCTCAATCCAACAGATCACCTTTGAGATGTGGTGGAACGGGGAATTCGCATCATGGATGTGCAGCCAACAAATCTGCAGCAACTGCGTGATGCTATCATGTCAATATGGTTCAAAATATCTGAGAAATGTTTCCAACATCTTGTTGAATCTATGCCACAAAGAATTAAGGCAGTTCTAGGGGCTAAAGTGGGTTCAACCCGTACTAAAAAGGAGTACTTAATAAAGTGAGTATGTTTATGGAAGATGTCTTCATCGGCTACATTTGTTAATAAATGCATTGTATTCCTATGCCTATGTTTTTTTAGTGTCGTTTTCTGTTTTCCAGCATCTCTGTAATATTTTCTTTATCAGCTATTAATTGGATCCATGTGTTTCTTACAAAATCAATAAAATATAATTTTATGACATTACAACTGCACCAGTCATTTTCAGCATCCACTTGTTCTAGACAGAGTACTTTACACGTAAAAATATTACCTCTTTGGCCTCGTCATTTCCACAAATATTAGATGGACAATTTTTAATGCTTTTCTTCCCATCACGCAGAAAAATTAGAGCGCTTAAAGAATAAAATTGTTTTGTCTTAAAGCTAGAAGACGCCACCAGGAATTACTAGCCTGTAGAGATAACTGGTGGTTGTCGGGAGTTGTTAGTGGTTAGACAGTTGTCATTGGATCAATGGTCTCCACAGGAAGATCTCCCCTCTATTCCTGTTCAAACGACAACACAAAATGTTGGATTTTCGATCACTTTCCATACCAGTGACAGAGGTCACCAGGACGAATAATAGATTGAATCCCCCAATAGGGGACACAGAGAGCAATAAATCCTGACAGGGGTTTAAACCCCTCACCACTCTAGACAAAACCCCCAAAACATATTGGCTTCAGATACACTTTCAAAGGACTATGGAAAAGCAGGGATGTGGGTAATGTGCTGCAAAAGTATGGCAGCAATAAAACAAGTATGTTGCTTTGTTCTAAATACCGTAAGTAAAGTTTAGTTCAGCGTAGAATTGGCTAGATTTTCCATTCTCACTCTACTTAGATCACAGAAAGAATTGAGAGAAATAAAGAAGTTAAAATGGCGTGAAATTTAAAATTCACTATACAGGTTTGTGATTCCCAGAGGGGTAAACTAGGTCCCGTAGGAGGACAAATTCGGTTCTGGTAATACCAATATTTCTATGATTAAGAGCTTACAAGCATAATGAGTGAAGGGGCAAGACTGCAGTTCTAGGTCAAGGCCCTGCTACAACAAATTTTACCTCTGTTCTTATGAAAACCATTTAGCCTCTGCTCACATTGGTGCGGCTTGTCATGCGATTTGACATTTTCAAATGGCATGACAAGTCGCACCCCTATTGCCAGCAATGGTATCACTCATGACGCATCAATTATGAAAGAGGTTCCTGCATTACTTTTTGCCAATTTTATTTCGACTTGCATAGACTTCTGTTAAAAGAAGTCGCAAGCCACAATAAAATCGGCAGTGCAATTCGCACTGATGTGCTGCTTTGAAATTTAGATTTCAAAGCTGCACCAGTGTGAATGGGGGCTTAAGGCTTAAAAAAAAGACATTAATCATAACTCCATTATGGCTTTGGGGAGTATTGAAAATTCTTTACGAAAAAGGAAACAATATTTCAATAATTCCCCCTCCAAAAAAAAAAAAAAAAAAAACACATTTCCATGTTAGTATTGAAGTGTTTATCTCACATTCTACAGCACTTTTAGCATGTGATTATGAGACTACTGGTTTACTGAAATTAATAAGTGGCAGGTGTAACCAATTAACAAGAATGATGTAATAGTGTCATACAGTGTTTAATGGCGCTTAACACAAGCCACTTTTCTCTGGCAATTCTTTTCCAGCAGTGAGCTCAGTATGGCTGCTTATCAAAAGACTTGCTGCAAAACTTCAAACACTCTCTACTGTGGATTTATTCCTCATTAAAAATAATTTTGGTACAGACATTATTAGCAGTGACAGCAGTATGCTCTGCAGCCTTTAAAGTCAAGGAACTGTCCAGTGGAGAGCGTCAACGCGGACTGGTTACAATTAAGTGGAAATAAAAGTCGGTGTGCAGATTCCACTCTTTAACCTCAAGACATAAAACTTGTTACAAGAAGCAATAAAAGATTTCCAATTCCTACCATGCAATTCACAAAAAAGTCACCAAAATACATCAACTAGAGATGTTACATAAAAGACTTCCTATGTCTGTAAATTTATAGAAATATTTTTTTTATTTGAATAGCTCTAAAACTGAGGTCCACAATTGCCATCCAACTAACCAAAACATTTTGCACCAAAATTTGCCAGAAAAAATAGTCTCAAACCATGCAAAGCTGGTACATGCGTGCTAATGTCTTTCTTTCAGCAAAGAACCATGGTAAGCATTGAAATAACAGAGAAAGTGCAGCACTTCACAAAATTTAGTGAATGCCGATGTAATGGGTAAATAACTATAGATCTAAGTGTAATCAATCCTATTAGGCTGAAAGTCGTCAATAGGTTCCAAAAGTACAACTGTGACAGTGTGGTGTGCCAGAACAAGAACACTCCCCAGAAAATAAATAAAAACCAGCATATAATCATGAACTTAAAGGTCCAGAGTGTTATACATGGCTTATTAGCTGTGGTATCACTTCACCATTTTATGCACTCACCAGATAACAAGCCATGATGAGCCTTGTATCAATATATTGGAGCTTGGTGACATCCGATCCAGGGTTGTAGACAGCAGGGTAAACCTCATGGAAGACCGGCACTGTGCAAAACAAAGCACACAGGACAGAGCCCATATAATGCTCACATCTACCTATCATCCCTTGAGAACGTGCATGCGCATGAAATGTGTCGGGAGGGGCCTACACACTTACGCCATCACCACCGTGTCCTTATGCTGGGAGCAGAGGCCATCTTTTTTAAGTCCTTTGTTTTTGGCCATTGTTTACTTGTATGCTGCAGCTCAATTTCAATAAATATTACACTATGTAAGCATTATATGGGCTCCAACGTGTGAGCTTTATTTTGCACAGTGCCGGTCTTCCATGAGGTTTACCCTGCTGTCTACAACCCTGGATAGGATGACACCCAGCTCCAAGATATTGATACAAGGCTCATTATGGCTTGTTATCTGGTGAGTGCATAAAATGGTGAAGGGATATTACAGCTAAGGAGCACTGTATAACTTAAGCATTGGTAAGCATTGGCTGATGTTCAGTACCAGATGGCCTTTTAAGGGTGTGGTTGCAAGCACAGTCCAATCCTCCTTTTCCAGCACTAGTTTGTGACTATTTGGCCATAGTGGAGAAGAAAAGTTGCTGCGTTCCTACCCTCAAACATTTACAACTGTTACTACTGCAATAGTGACTCTACCAAATATTAAAATGCCAGAATTAAATACAAGCATACCACGAATATATTTCTTTCATAAAACGGTCTCACATAATAAATCATTTATAATCTTAGTGTTTAAAGCTGGCCACTGGTAAGAAACTGCTTTATTAGGTGTCATGTCTTACCATTCACCAATATGAAGTGCCTTAATCTGTTTCTTATCCTCTGCTTTCTATGGCTCACTTTCTTTAATTTCCTTTTTTTAGAACTTGTAGCCAATGTGCCCCCTCTTTATTCAGGGCTACAGGTCTTGTCAACTGCCCCTTTGTAGTTCTTTTACATAGGCAGCAACATAACTATGTTGCTGCTCACTGAGGTAACCAGACCATGGTTGCTCAGACTTCTGGGCTTTCCTGCCTGTAACGGACCCCCAATACTTCGACCAAGTATTTCCGCCTTAGGTCTCCTGAATCTCACGTGATGCAGAGACTATGGCCCCCAATTCCCCCCAAACATCAGCCTAAGCTTGATGAAGGGTAAAACCAAGACTCTTTATTGAACAACTCACTTCCAATATATACAGTCTTAGGTTTTTGATTACATCATATGCAAATGTGTTGTATACAGAACATAATTAACATACCTGGCCATCTGGAAAGAAACAGGTGAATGACACTGCAGGCTCAGACAGGATTAGCATTACCAACAAACAACAAGCCCAAAACATAGCTGAATACACATTCCTAGAAGTGTGAACACACACCACCTTTAAACAGATGAAAGCAGAAGACATAGGCTTGCAGACTGCCCCATGATAGACATACCCCAAGCGACTTACAGCTGTAATCGCAGCAAAAGGTGGCGCTACAAAGTATTAACTTAAGGGGGCTGAATAATTTTGCACGCCCAATTTTTCAGTTTTTTATTTGTTAAAAAAGTTTGAAATATCCAATAAATTTCGTTCCACTTCATGATTGTGTCCCACTTGTTGATTCTTCACAAAAAATGACAGTTTTTTTATCTTTATGTTTGAAGTCTGAAATGTGGCAAAAGGTCGCAAAGTTCAAGGGGGGCGAATACTTTCGCAAGGCAATGTATATCTTCTTGGAGGTCGACTTCCTAGACTTCAAAAGAGTAGGAATCACAGAGTCAGAAAAACCCCTCTCTCTCAATACCTGGCTATCATCAGCCATGCTGGTAAAGCCAGCGACTGTTAAGCCGGAGCCACCAGTGCATCTGTGACGTCGGCCAGAGGGTCTCGAGATCTGGCTACGAATCTCTGAACCTTCTTGTTGAAGCAAGAGGCAAACAGATCAACCTCGGTGGTCCCCCACCGAACATACAGGAGATGAAAACACCTCCGGGTGTAGGGACCACTCCCCTTGATCCAACACCTGACGATTCAGGTAATCCGCCTGCCAGTTTTCCAGACTTGGAATGTGTAACGCAGAGAGGGCCGAAACACACTTTTCCACCCAGGCCAGAATCTCGGCCACCTTCTCGGCCGCCAAGACACTCTTGGTGCCCCCCTGATGATTGATGTAAGCCACCGCCACGGTGTTGTCTGATGGAATCTGAACCGGACAATCCTGTAGACGAGTCGTCTAATGGCTCAGACAAAGCTTTATTGCTCTGAGCTACAAAACATTTATCAGAAGTCTCGACTCTTCCATTGTCCAAGTACCCTGGCCACAGAGCTTCCCCAGCACCCCACCACAGCCCGACAGGCTGGCGTCCATGGTTACCACCGCCCAAAACAACGGAAGGAAAGACTTGCCCTGGCATAGTGCTGGAGACTGAAGCCACCACAACAGAGAGGTTTTCGTGTTGTGGCTCAACCAGATCAAAGAATCCAAGGACTTTGGATCCTTGTTCCATTTCACAAGAATCTCCCTTTGCAAAGGTCTTGTATGGAACTGAGCAAACGGAACCGCCGCAAAGGTAGACACCATTAGTCCCAAGGCTCGCATGCAAACTCGTAGAGAGGAAAGATTGTTGTCCAACAACAACTGAATCGCACCCTGCAACTTTTGCAGCTTTTCTGGGGGGGGGGGGGGGGAACCCTTGCCAAGGCTGAATCCAGAGTCAGGCCCAGATAATCCAGTCTCAGAATCGGAGTTAGTGCAGATTTCTTGAAGTTGATGTTCCAACCCAACTCCTGCAGAGTCCTGACAGTGATTGTCACATCCCCCAACAAGACTGAATGAGAAAGGTAAAAGAAATTCCGCGCTTATGGATAAAGGAATAGGCTGCAGCCAACCTCAACATATAGTCCGAAGACTAGATCAATAAATGTGGGAAAAAGTGAGGTGAGATGGCGCTGCCTAATAATGTGCAAATGATATAGGAAGAGGTTGGTTTAAACGTCACAAGGTAAAGTGCTAATGTGCTTACTTAAATAATGACATACAATCCACAGTATAGAGCATAAATGTAAAAAAGAATAAAAAAGTCAAAAGTGGACTGGTTAGAGAGCACTCTCCCCAAATATGTGCTCAAAGTGATGTGTGCAATAAATAATTAAATAAGTTGATGGACAAAAACCTATATACCGGTGAAAGAGTAATAGTGGTGTTCACAAGATTAAGAAATGCCGTCTAATATAATCTGATTAAATATGTGCTCATAAAAATAGATACAATAAATAGAGAAATTAATGGGCAAAAAAGCTGTGTGCCAGTGAAAGAAATTAGAATGATAATGAACACAGAATTAGAATAATATAATAATCCGACAAAAAAGATAAATGTCCATACAGCGCTATACAAAAAAGTAAAAAATGTGGTGATCCAACAAAAGGTGATAAATAGTCTTTTAAAGTGCTATGAAGTGAAGCAGGTGTATCAATCAATTGGTAATATTCCGGGTGATCCGAGTGCTGAGTGATGGGTCGGAAAAACCAGTGTACCCCTCCAATTTCTCCCGCACTCACCAGAAATATGTACGCCTACAGGGGTAATGAGCCTTGATATAATATCCTATATCCAGCAATTTCGATATGTGGGGCTCTTGGGGGGGAAGGTGTCTCCTTCACCTGGGCAATGGAGCCTCCCTTTCCTCAGACAGTGGGTTTGTCTGAGGATCCATAGTACAGACACAGAACGGCCCTCACACCTCTCAGCCAGGACAAGAAGCCTCCATCTTCCTTCGGGGACACGGAGGAGAGACAGAGAAGATCCTCACACAGGTCAGAGCAGAATCAGCTTCATGTCTACAGTCTGCACATTGCAGGCCTAGGACCCCCCACAAGGTGGAATGACACTTTAAGGGGAACTTTCCCCTGATTGTGGACACTTGTGAGCAGGAGGAAGAGAAGCCGAGAGTTGGGAGAGATTTCCCCCTTCATGTCAGGTCACCGTGCTGGGAAGAGTCAGAAGTCACCCAACCATAGAAGAGTCATCAGAGGAGCTCCACATCAACCTCCAGAACAGGACACCATCACTCAGTACAAACCCACCGCCTGAGGAAAGGGAGACTATTTATCACCTTTTGTTGGATCACCACATTTTTTACTTTTTTGTATAGCACTGTATGGACATTTATCTTTTTTGTCGGATTATTATATTATTATAATTCTGTGTTCATTATCATCATTCTAATTTCTTTTACTGGCACACAGCTTTTTTGCCCATTAATCTATTTATTGTATCTATTTTTATGAGCACATATTTAATCAGATTATATTAGACGACATTTGTTAATCTTGTGAACACCACTATTACTCTTTCACCGGTATATAGGTTTTTGTCCATCAACTTTTTATTCTTTTTTACATTTATGCTCTATACTGTGGATTGTATGTCATTATTTAAGTAAGCACTTTACCTTGTGACGATTAAACCAACCTCTTCCTATATCATTTGCACATTATTAGGCAGCGCCATCTCACCTCACTTTTTCCCACAAGACTGAATGAGAGTCCGCCCTCAACAGGAGATTTTCTAGGTACCCCAGTACCACAATCCCCCACTGGCACAGCAATGCCAACACCGGTGCAAATTCCTAGGTAAACACTCTGGGAGCTGAGGCAAGACCAAAAGGTAACACCACAAATTGGTAATGCTCCCCTGCTCCCGCAAAACGAAGAAACTGCTAGAGTTCAAAATAAATAGGAATGTGTAGATATGCGTCCTTGATATCTATGGAGGTTGAGGTTAAGAAGTCTCCCTGATGTAGAGACGCCACTACCGTGCAAATAGATTCCATGCAAAACCTCTGTACCCGCACGAAGCGGTTCAGGGCCATGAGATCCAGGATGGGACGCACCTTGCCTTCCTTTCTGGGCACGGTGAATAGGTTTGAATAAAACCCTTGAAAATGTTCCTGAGAGGGAACCGGTAAAATCACTCCTCTTGTAAGTCCTTTAACCGGACTGGGGATAGTGGAAGATTGGACCGGAAGAACCCGTCCGACGGATGGGACCAGAATTCGATCTTGTACCCAAAATGGATCAGTTTGTGAACCCATTTGTCCTGAATCAAAGAGGTTCAAGATTCCTGAAAGAATCACAGACGTCCCCCCACCCGAGACTCGGGTGTGGGCACCCCTTCATGCAGACAAGGACTTGTCTGCAGGTCCAGATTGGCCGGTCTTAGATTTTCCCGACCATGGCTTCTTGGAACCCCCAGAAAACCTGAACAGTTTACCTTTTCTTACGATCCGGAGGCACGAAAAAGACGTTTGTGAGCAGTAAAGGAAGGCCCCATGCCTAAGACGTGGTTGCCCTTAGAGGTTTGGGGTAGATTAGTACTCTTGCCCCCCCCCCCCCCCCGTGATACCTCTGATCAACTCGTCTAGAGAGGGACCAAAAAGCCTCTCCCCTGTAAAAGGGAGATCAGTCATGGCCTTTTTAGAAGCCTGGTCAGCCAACCAGCATTTTAACCACATCATGCGTCTAATAGCAATCCCCACTGCGGACGTCCTGGACACCAACAGAGCCGAGTCCAGAGATATATCACACATGAACACCAGAGCTTGAGCCAACTGGTCAATAAGCTCCAGCACCGCAGAGGGGAGCTGTTCTGTTTCCAAGTTACTTTTCAGTAACTTCACCCATTCAGTAGCAGTTTGCGCTACTAGAACATTCACAAAAGTAGACTTTAACAAGTGTCCTGCTACCACGTGTAAATGGCGGGACAAGGATTCCACCCATCTATCCACGGGATCCAGAAAAGTTGGCGACTCTTCCACCAGTACCAGAGTCGCTTTATTTAACCTGGCCAGCGGAGAATCCACTTTCGGTGGAACAGTCCACCTAGTGTGCTTGTAGTTCCTCTGGATCTTGGTCCTCAGGAACTAACTAGTTAAAAAATAAAAGCACAAAACTTTCCCCATTACAGCTAAGACCGAAGTCCCAGCAGGGAGCTAGGTCCCATTCCTAACACTAGGCAGAACAAACTAAGGGCTGTAGCAGAGTGTGTGTGGGGTTTTGCCTGCAGGTCGGCCCAATAGGCGTGGTAAAGCTTTTTCCTGCCTAGTAACCTATTCCCGAATGGGGGGAGCATAATCCTAGAAGACATGAATATGAAGAGCTGCGTCTGTCGATGAACGATAGCAAAAATTGATTTTTTAATAGAGACTTACCTGTAAAATCCATTTCTTAAAGTAAATAGTGGGACACAGAGGTCCCTCCCCTCTTCTATGGGGTCTTTATTACTTGCAACAAAACTGAGGTACTTCCTGTGTGGGAGGGGTTATAAAGGGGGACATCCTTTCTGATTGGCTGCCAGTGTCCTTCACCTGTAGGTGGCTATATAAACCATATATTATGATTTATACCTCTGTGTCCCGTAATGTACTTCAATAAATAAATTTTACAGGTAAGTCTGTAAAAAAAAATCCATTAATCTGACAAGGACGGAGCATAATACCAGTAACAAATAAGGAGCATACAGACAACTTAACCACTTGACATCCAAAAGACTAACGCCCCTTCATGACCAGGCCATTTTTTTGCGATACCGCACTGCATTATACAATTGTACTGTAGTCCGACACTGTACCCAAATAAAATGTTTGCCCTTTTATTTTTTTTCCACATATAGAGCTTTCTTTTGGTGGCATTTGATCACCTCTGCGGTTTTTATTTTTTGCGCTATAAACAAAAAAAGACCAATAATTTTGAAAAAAAAAAAAACAAAACAATATTTAACTTTTTGCTATAAAATACACCCAAACAAAAAATAGAAAAAAAAAAATCGAATTTCTTCATCAATTTAGGAAAACATGTATTCTGCTACATATTTTTGGGGAAAAAAATCCCAATAAGTGTATATTAACCACTTAAGCCCCGGAAGATTTTACCCCCTTCCTGACCAGGGGGTTTTTTGCGATTTTTTACTGCGTGATTTTAACGGACAATTGCGCGGTCGTGCGACGCTGTACCTAAACGAATTTGACGTCCTTTTTTTCCCACAAACAGAGCTTTCTTTTGGTGGTATTTGATCACCTGTGCGATTTTTTGATCATGCGCTATAAACAAAAAAAGAGCGTAAATTTTGCAAAAATAAATATTTTTCAAATTTTTTTATATGAAATTCCCCCCAAAAAAATGTAAAAATCAAAATTTTTTAACATTTTCGGCCAATTTGTTTTATGCTACATATGTTTGGTAAACAAAATCGCAAAAAGCGTATTTTGATTGGTTTGCGCAAAAGTTATCGCGTTTACTAACAAAGGGAAAGATTTTTGTCATTTTTGGGGTTTTTTTTTTTTAACGAGTAATGGCGGGGATCTCCGATTTTTTTTGCGGGACTGCGACATTGCGGCAGACAGATCGGACCCTTGACTGACATTTTTGACACTTTTGGGGTTACCAGTGACATTACTGCAGTAATCAGTGCTATACATATGCACTGTTACTGTAAAAATGACACTGGCAGGGAAGGGGTTAACTGTATTGGAGAGGGAGGGGTTAAGTGTGTCATAGGGGCGTGTTTCTAACTGTGATGGGACAGGTCTACTATTGTAAAAACAGAGATCAACGGTTCTACATAGTAGAACCGTCTGATCTCCATTTTTATACAGGGGAGAATGACAGGCGGCTTGTTTACATAAGCCGCCTGACTTTCTCCCTCTCTACCGACGATCGCAGTGTGACCGGCGGACATCAGGTCCGCCGGTCACACGCACGGACTCTTCAGTGAACGAGCCGGGGCGGGCGCTCGCCCGCTATTGGCTCACAAACCGGTGACAGGCTAGTGACATATATATACGTCACTTTGCCTGGCCGGGGCTGACCGCCGCAGTATATCTACTTGCTGCGGTCGGCAAGTGGTTAAATGATTTGCGTAAAAGTTATAGCGTCTACAAACTATGGGATATTTTGATTTTTTTAATTGCATTTTTTTTTACTAGTAATGGTTGGCCACCAGCGACTTATAGCGGGACTGCAATCTTACAGTGGACAAATCAGACACCTGACACTTTTTGGGACCAAGCACATTAATACAGTGACTAGTGCTAAAAAAATATGCACTGTCACTGTACTAATAACAATGGCTGGGAACAGGTTATAATTAAGGGTGATCAAAGGGTTAACTGCGTGCCTATCCTGTGCTTACTCACTGTGGGGAAGGTGCTTTGACTAGAGGAAGGTAAAGATCGGTGTTCCTACTTTGTAGGAACACAGGATCAATACCTTCCCTTCTGACAGAACGTCTGCCGTTCTGCCTGTGTCATCAGCGGGTGCCGGCAGACATGGAGCCCAATCACAGTGGGATCAGGTCATCGGCGGTGTGCACGCACACACGCCCCAGACCCGGAAGTGGCAGATCACGTACTGAAAACATGATCTGGCACAGAGCGGCCCCCCTGCTGCAGTATATGTGCAGTGGGCAGTCCGCAAGTGATTAAAAAGAATATCATTTTTTTCTCTGCCTTTCGATCTTGAAAAATATTTACTTGATTATGTGAGTTTTAAGTGGGGAAAACACAGAATGAACAGGCTGTATATAATCTGCTCCCCCCTCAGCGTGCACGTTATTGGCTGCAACATTGTTTTTCAGTCTCCCTAACCTGCCCTAGTCATAGCATTACAAAGTATCATTACTGCCAGCAAGGCTGTCAGCCTACTGACCAACAGGCCTAAAAAGTCAACAGTAAAAAATGAAGCCCAATAAGAAGACACAAACAAAATATTAACCTTTATCAAATCTACTGAGTGTTTTCATATTTTACACACATTTTTTTTCCAATTTTCCAATGTCAACTACATTTTCACGGTCATCTAAGCACGCTTTCATTCCAGGTGACTAGACATATACTTGCAAAAGAAAAGAAAAAAAATTAAGTTAAAAACACACTGAGTCATGCCAAGTAGCAGCAGGATGAAGTGTACCACTCTAACAATCCTGCCTTTGTACTAGTTCAACACTATACCTTATATTATGCTTTGATGCATGGCCAAGAAAAATCTCAGCTGGGATACAGTTTTGTGCCTAAACAATCTGTGATTGTGTTTAATGTACTCAAGTAGGTCTGACTTTAAGACTCTGCCAGTGCCTCACCGAGGTAGAAGGCTTGGACCAGTATTTATTTATTAATACATACTAACATTTTTTAGTTGAAGTGGCTAGTTAAATATTATGCAACAACGATGGTTTCCTTCTCTCGCTATTTTTTCATACACACAAGTCACAGCTGGGTGGCATGTATTAAAACAGAACTTCTAAAGACTTTTCATCAAAGCTTTACGTTTTCCACAGATAATGCCTGGGCAATTGTAAACAATTAGTGGAAGAGATGAATTTAAAGGCAGACCTAAAACAACACAAATTCATGTATTAATTAAAAGGTAAGTTCACATTTGTAATAAAATGTACTATGTAAAGAAAGGGGGCCCCCGGTATTTTATGAAACATTGCTCAGTGGGGAAAAAAATGAACTTTCTTTAAATAATATATATGTTGTGTACATAGGTCAAAGATGGCTTTCCCAAAACCTTTCATTGAAGAAGACCTGCCTTGTCCTGCATGGGAGTGGCACCAGCATTCAAGAAATGTAAACTCTCTCTCTGATAAACAACTGCTTGCAGATGTGACCCAAAAAAGAAAAAATGTAGGTGCCGCTCAAGTAGAGAGGTAAAGTCCAACTAGATCTCTGTGAATTCAGGCAAGGAGAGAGACCTAGCTCCAAGCTGCAGCAATGTCAAAAGGAAAAGGTCCATAGGCTGCACATCATGAAGCAGACCCATGTGTATGAAGTTAGATGAATTGCTTATGGGCCTTTTCTTTTTGACACTACAACCACTTCTTTTTATGGATAGTGTAGGACCCACTGATTATGGGGTACTTTGATGTAGTGGTGGGCTTGAGCACGATATGGCCATATGGTGGGACCAAATCCCCATTTTTATTCATTAATTGATTGCCTTTATATTTGACAGTCATTTCTTTTGCATGTGTGTGCTTTTTTGTAAATATGTACGTCTCTTGGTCTAGCTGCACCAGCTTTAGAAATGCATGTTCAGGGTGTGCTCCCCCAGCTCCCTTTTTGTTTGTACTACAACCGCTTGCACATGCGTAGTGCACTCGCTCTGCCTTCCCCATCACAGTAGTGGCTGAGATCAGTAGCTGCTGTGATGGGAAATGAAGTATGCGCGGTTATGTGTAGGGGGAAAGTGCTAATTCTTTAGATGCTGGTGCTGTGCATAAAATTTCTCAAATCCCAGATTATACGCAGGATATGATGAATCTCGCTCACTGGAAGTTTTCTGACCAGGACTAAGGAAAGTCACCCATGTCCTACAGGAATATCATTAAATATAAACTTGTTTTTGTCCACTGAGCAATGTTTTAGAAAATACTGGGACCTCCTTATTGCATGACAAATTTGAATACAAAGCTGAACTAATCCATCAAGTTTAACTAGTATAGGTAATTTAAAGTGGAAGCTCAGCCGAATGATAAAATCTCTACATCTATAGACATCCACGCTCTAACACTAACATATCTAGCCCTGTAAAGAAGAAATTGGTATACATACCTTTTTTTAAGCCGCTCTAGTCCAGTCTCCAGCAACAGAAGCTCTGCAGAGGAGAAAGCCGACAACGGCTGTGAAATGAATGGGAAGTGACATCACCCATATATGTATACTGATACCCAAGATATGTATACTGATTTCTTCTTTACAGGGTTAGATAGGTTAGTGTTAGATCGTAGATGTCTATAGATGTAGTGATTTTAGTATTAGGCTGGACTTCTCCTTAAAGTTCTACTTGGTATCTACCTCCTGTTATTCCTTGAACAGCAGCACTCGGGCTGGGAGAAGAGGCAGCACTAGGGGCCAATCAGGTGCTGCATTGCACATGTTCTGACAAAGAACATGTTTGACAGAAGAAAAAGTTGACATTATGGGGGGGGTTACTAAAACTGGAGCACTCAGAATCCGGTGCTGCTGTGCATGGTTGCCACTCAGCTTCTAACTTTAGCTTGTTCAAATACCACTTGTCCTATGGAAGATTTACCCCCTTCATGACCAGGCCATTTTTTTGTGATACGGCACTGCTTTAATTTTTAATTTAACTGACAATTGTGTGGTTGTGCAACGCTATACCCCAAAAAAATGTATGTCTTTTTTCCCAGAAATAGAGCTATCTTCTGTTGGTATTTGATCACCTCTGTTTTTTTATTTTTGTGCTATTACCAAAAAGAAAGACTGATAATTTAAAAGAAAAAATTATGTATATATATATATATATATATTTATTCAACTTTCTGCTATAAAACACATCTAATAAAAAAAAAATATTGTTAAAAAAATCCAGATAAGCGTATATTGATTGGTTTGCACAAAAGTTATGGGATATATTTATGGGATTTTTATTTATTTTTTTTATATTTTGGAATATTTTTTTTTACTAGTAATGGCGGTGATCAGTGACTTATAGCGGGACTGCGATATTGCAGAGGACAAATCAGACATTAACTGACACTTTTTGGGGACCAGTGACACTAATGCAGTGATCAGTGTTTAAACTATGTACTGTCACTGTACCAATGAAACTGGCTGGGAAGGGGTTAACATCAGGGATGATCAAAGGGTTAAATGTCTACTTAGCCTGTGTACTGTGTGGAAGGTGTTTTTACTAGGGGAGGCAATGTGCACAAGCGCAGCGGCTCCAGCCACTGTCGCTCTCCTCATTGGACCAGTGGCGGCTGGTGCTCCATCAGTCGTGGGGGCAGCGGGAGGCAGACGGACCCCCCCCCCCAAATCACTCCAGCCTGCACCACCATATCCCCCCTCCCCCCGTGCCAGTTTACTTACCTTGCTCTGCGGGACTCACAGACAGCGGCGGCTTCCCACTCAGTCTCTATGTCCTCTCTCGGCAGCCGTCTCCTCCCTCCTTCTTGGCCAATAGGATGCCTTCTCCTTTCAGCCTCAGCCAATTGGGAAACAGGTCTCAGGACCTGCTTCCTGATTGGCCAGGAGGAGAATCAGTGTGGCAATAGCGAATATTCATTCACTACTGTCACACAACTTGGTGGGCTCAGGGTGCAGTGCTCTGCGCCCTGAGCCCACCCTTTTTTGAAGCCTAATAGAGCCTCTGGCTCAAATCCCCCACTGGAATCCATGCATCCGGCACCCTGCATGTAGAGTAGGGGGCTGGATGCATGGATGGGGGGGGGGGGGGCGGCGCCCCTGCACCTCTAATGGATGGGCCGTCACTGCATTGGACAGATTGATAGCAGGAGCCATTGGCTCCCGCTGCTGTCAATCAAATTCAGTGACACGAGAGCATGGGGCGGGGCCGAGTCCAGTTATCTGTGTCAATGAACACAGCAGCAGGACTCGAGATTGAGCCCGCATTGTGCACCCATAGAAGCAGCTTTTCGTGGGGGCACCCGATGAAAAAGGGGCTTGGAGCGCCGGTCAGGCACCACAGAAGAGCAGGATAGGGCTGTTTTTTGCAAAAGGATTGCACAGAGCAGGTGAGTATAGGCATGTTTGTTATTTTTAAAAAAAAAAAAAAAAAAGGAGGGTTTACAAACCCTTTAAAGTGTTACTAAACCCACAACAGTAAATCCAGACTGTATATGAAGTAAAGCATGGTCATTATACTCACTGTGGAACCTAGGGGGTTAATCCTCTGCATTGTGTAGAAAGGTAATATGATCCTTCCACTGTCCCAAATATACAGGGCCAGGTGGCAGGCTGCACATGCTCAGTTTGGTGTGTACTGCTAGAAAGCTTTTGTTTTTCTTGGGAGGGTGCATGTGATCAGCATAGGGCCAATCAGAACTGTCCGGATAGAGGGTCAGGAGTCCTGAATCTTGATAGGTCAATGTAGAATGAAAGCATCTCCTACAAGCTTTAGCCAGACACTCAGAAGTCACAAGACTGCTATATACGGCTGAAGAGAAAAGGTATTTAGCAGTTTATATTTACTAAAATAATTGCCATTTCCATGTTCTGTGTACTGTGGGAGACCACATATAGTAAATGCAGGGTCATTGGTTTAGTAACACTTTAAATAAAGAACTGAATATTTATGGGCACTCATAGACAGAGGATAAGAGTGAATAAATATATATCTGTAGAAAAAAAAAAAGGATTGTTCAAAAGTTGAAGGATAACCATGGTTTTAAACTTATGGTGCCTGCTTTTTCCTTCCAGGAGAGACCAATGTTCAGCAGGTGTCCTCCTCTACAGTCAATGCTAACGCTAGCTCTGGTTGTCCTTGCTTGCTCCCTAGTGAGCTGTGGTGTACTATCCATATATGTGTCTTATATGTGTTCATGCAGGCTAGTTGTAAGTTTGCATGCATTTGCATGGCTTCTCTATTAAGGGCCATTACAAAAAAAAAAAAAAGAAACAAGCACTCAGTTACCAGCTAAACAGCATAAAGAGCACATCTAATCCAGGGCTTGACAAATTTTCCTGAAATCTAGGAGCCAGCTAAAAAAGTTAGGAGACAGTTTTTTTTTTTTTTTTTAAACTAACAACCAAGCTTTATTTAATAAAACGGATACTAAATTTACACATAAATACGACTAGAACCCCACTCTCCTCTATAGTGCAATTGGATGGAAACAGACTGTCTGTCTCTTTCCATCCGATGCCATCTGATCCGATCCATGGGATGGATAGAAAATAGAACCACCATCCGTCTGTTTTTGGCGGACAGGATCAGATGGCGGCAGACTACTGCTCCATAGAGGAGAATGAAGGGTCCGATCAGCTCTGCCTGAAAAACTGACAGGTGGACCTGATCAGATAGCCCGTGTGAAAGGGGCCTTCGGCTGTGGCATGGCGATGAGGGGAAAAAAAAGATATATATATATATATATATATATATATATATTATATATCATTTTTTTTAATAATAATAATTGGAAAAAAAAGAAAAATATTTTTTTTTATTTTTTTTAATAATTAAAAAAAAGAAAAAAATATTATTTTTTTTTTTTTTACATTTAAAAAATAAATTAAATTAATAATAATAACCACACTCCCTGTCAAAGGTAACTAACTGGACAGGGAGATGGGAATGCATTGAGAACAAACAGGCAGAGGAAACAGTCATTACAACAGTGATTACTCCCGGCCACCACAAGAGGGCGCCAGTTCCCCATTGGAAGCCTCTCATCTCAAGAAGGCCGAAAAGTCGGGGGCCTCACTTTTCAGACGGCGCGGAAGTCCGTGCACTCCGTGTGCGGAAGTCCGTGCAAAAATGACAGGACACCTTCTGCAGGGCACCCCAGGCGCCAGGTCGCTAATTCTAGTCGCAAATGCGACCTGGCGCCCGGGGTTTGTCGAGCCCTGATCTAAACTGTTTTGAGCATTTGCATTAAAGGCATAGGCTTTTGTTGCATACATTTGCAAATATACTGTATGTGAAGCCACACTGGAGTGCCAAGCCCCTCTGCAAATTATGGTCCCTAATTCTAATCTAACAGAATTCCCAATATGGGACAAACAAAAGAATTAATAAAAAGAAAACAGGTATATGTTTTGCAGGTAGTCCTTTCCTCCTTAAGGGCCTGTGTTGAGGGGATTTTGTTTACTTTAAGCAGGTTTTGCACTCCCTAAAAAGTTTAAAGGAATGCAAAACCCATTTTAGGTAGGTTTAATGTGGGTTAAAAGAAAGTCAACTGCAGGTCAGATGCACCTAACAAATTTTGAATGATCTCACAAGTGTTGCAAACTGATGCCATTGACACTATCCCAAAGCCCATCAACACAGACCCTAAGGCCCCTTTCACACAGGGTGGAATCCGCCTCGCTCAGCAGGGGTTCTGTTTGCTGTTCACAGAGTGGGCGGATGACAGGTCTGTGTCAGCTTAGTTTATGCACAGCGGACACAAACACAGCCCGCTCTGCACTATTGGTGGACAGGCAGTCTGTTTACATACAGCTGCCCTCCGATCCCATCCACCTAAACGGAGGGAAATAGGTCCCCTTCAATTTTTTTTGACTGGATCAGATTTAAGGTAGGTGGGTGGAAACCCTTCATAGAGAAAGATGGACCATCCATTCAGGTCCGCCTGAAAAACTGACAGGAGGACCTGATCGAAAGGGGTTTAAAGGCGCAGGTACACAGTACAGAGCTTAGACTCACCCTTTGGCAGCTGACTTTCAGTGTATATCTGCAGCAAATCAAGCAAGGAAAGCAAAAATGGTAACTATTCAAATAAAATTACCAGCAAAATCAAGGTGCACATGGGCAGAGCAGTCCACAGAAGACTACAATACAAAAAAATTCCCACCAAACTTAGCAGCTAGTCAGCACAAAAACATCTAGACTGTTTCAACCATTTGCTTTAAAAACTGAACCCTGTAAAGAAAAAATCATATAGTCAAAACACTTGTGACATGAATTTCAAAGATACACCCATCACAAAGAACGAAAGAAAAGATTTGACACAGTTCATTATCAATGCACTAAGCAAATTCTGATCTGTTGCATGCTTTAAATCTGTAACATTTGTTTTTTTAATTAAGTTCATCATTTACAATGAAAAACTCTTTGTATACGAGATGTCTTTTTAAGTAAACTATTTTACAATCCGGCTGCCCCTGCCAGCTTCAGCTCGTGCACATGGTAGATGAGCCTTTTAAATGAGTAAAATTTGAAGCAAAGTGAGTGCCAAGCCACGAAGAAGTCATCATAACAACTGAGCTCTGAATTAATGATCGATACAATGAAAATGGTTTTAAAACATTGTAACCCATTCATTTCATTGTTTGATTGGTTTTAAAAGACGTTGATGCATACATTTTCTGACTATTTCTAAAACATTTGAATATTAATAAAACGGAATTTTTGTAAAATCTTACCTGTAAAATTCCTTTCTCTGAGTCCTCCGACAGTCGCCGCCTCTTCATATTCGTCACATATGGGGTATTAGACTTTGCTCCGAAGAAGTAGCTAGGCAACAGAATATGTTAACAATAAAGCTTTAACATATCCCACCCTCAAGGGGTGGTCCCCTCAGTCAATACCCTCCTACTTCCTGCAACCATATCTCAGTTTTAGTGGAATAGCAGTAGAGTATACATTCAAACCCCAAAAGAGGGGCGTCGGCGGCGACTGTCGGAGGACTCAGAGAAAGGAATTTTACAGGTAAGATTTTACAAAAATTCCGTTTTCTCTTACGTCCTCCGACAGTCGCCGCCTCTTCATATTCGTCACATATGGGGACGTCCCAAAGCAGTGCAAACATGAGGGGTGGGAAACGCATCCGCGCCGAAAGGCAACGCAGTCTCCACATCAAAGAAAGGAACCTTACCAAAGGAAGGAAACCAGCTGGGCAACAGCAAAAATAAGTGCTCAACAGGAGCAACAACCCAGGAAAAGACAAAAAAACCAGGGGATACAAAAAACTATCCCAACAGCCAGGAGTCCCCAACAAGGGACCCTAGGGAACAGCCGCACTAAGAACCTTGCGGCCAAAGGAAGCATCCGCCGATGCCTGAACATCTACTTTGTAGAATTTTGTGAAAGTGTGCACGGTCGACCAAGTCGCCGCCTTACACACCTGGGCTACAGAAGCCCCATGACGGCAGGCCCAAGACGTACTCCGAGATCTAGTAGAGTGCGCCTTCACAGGCACAGGGGGAACCTTCCCCTGCAAGGCATAGGCCTGTTCAATGGTCTGCCTGATCCATTTGGCGATGGTAGAGGCCGAAGCCGCCATGCCCTTCCGAGGACCCTCTGGAAGAACAAACAAGGAGTCCGTCTTACGAAAAGACTCAGTCGATTTAAGGTAAACCCTTATCGCCCGAACAACATCCAGAGAGTGCAATCTCACCTCCTTTGGATGTTTAGGCTTCGTGCACAACGAAGGCAAAACAATATCCTCGTTAAGATGGAATTCCGAAACTCGTTTCGGCAGAAAAGAAGGATTAGGTCGCAAGACCACCTTATCCAAATGAACAACCAGGTACGGAGACTTGCAGGACAAAGCCGCCAGTTCCGACACTCTGCGAGCCGAAGTGATCGCCACCAAAAAGGCGACCTTTTTGGACAACATAGACAACGAGATCTCCCTGATCTGTTCAAAAGGAGCACGCTGTAACACAGATAGAACGAGATTCAAGTCCCAAGGGGGCAAAGGATCCCTCCTAGGAGGAACCAGATGCCGCACACCCTGAATAAAGGTGCCAACCAAGGAGTTGGAAGCCACGGGACGTTGAAACAGAACGGCCAGCGCAGACACCTGACCCTTTATCGTAGCCAGCGCCAAACGCTGATCGACACCCGTCTGAAGGAAAGACAGCACACGGGAAACCGAGTACGTGCGGGGTGAAAACCCCCTGGACTCACACCAGGCAAAATAGGCCTTCCAAGTACGGTAATAAACCTTCCCCGAGGAAGACTTCCTCGCGTTGATCAAAGTATGAACGACCTCTGGAGAGAGACCCTTCTCCTTCAGGACCTCGGTCTCAACAGCCAGGCCGTCAAAGCCATCGACTGTAAAGCAGGATGGTAAATCGGTCCTTGAGACAGTAGATCGTCTCGAAGAGGCAGACGCCAAGGGGCGTCGACCGCCAGATTCACGAGGTCTGCGTACCAGGACCGGCGAGGCCAGTCCGGTGCCACAAGAATCACCGTGCTGCGTTCCGAGTGTAACCTGCGAAGGAACCTGGACAGCAACTGAATCGGTGGAAACGCGTACATCAGCCTGTACTGATGCCACGGGGCCACTAACGCGTCCGACGCGTCTGCCCGAGGGTCGCGCGTCCTTGCCACGAACCTCTTCACCTTGTAGTTGAGGCGAGACGCGAACAGGTCCACATCTGGAAGACCCCACTTCGCGCACAACATCTGGAAGACAGCCGGGTGGAGAGACCATTCCCCCTGATCCAGGGTCTGGCGACTCAGATAGTCCGCCTGCCAGTTCTCCACTCCCGGAATGTGAACCGCCGTTATCGCCGGGACATGAGTCTCGGCCCAAGACAGAATGTCGGCCACTTCTCGAGCCGCTCGGGCACTCCTGGTGCCCCCTTGGTGGTTGATGTAGGCCACCGCCGTGGCATTGTCCGTCTGCACCCGAACCGGGCAGCCCTGCAGCCGGTCCGTCCAGCGATGAAGACAGAGCCTTATCGCACGCAATTCCAGAATGTTGATCGGGAGGGAAGACTCCCCCTCCGACCAGGTCCCCTGGGCGGACAGAACGCCCAGAACACCACCCCAGCCCGACAGGCTGGCATCCGTGGTGATTACCGTCCACGAGATCGGACGAAACGACTTGCCCCCGGACACCAACGGGGACTGGAGCCACCACAGAAGGTTTTCCCTGGTGCGATGACTCAACGAGATCTGAAGATCCAGAGATTGAGGTCGCCCGTCCCACCTGGACAGGATCTCCGCTTGGAGACCCCGCGTGTGAAACTGCGCGAAAGGAATCGCCTCGAAGGCCGAGACCATCAATCCCAGACATCTCATACACGTCCGCAGAGACGAGTGTGGAACGTCCCTGAGGGACCTGACTTCCTCCTGAAGAGTCCTGAGTTTGTCTTCCGGCAGGAAGACCTTCGCCTGCACCGAGTCCAGTATCATTCCCAGATAGGGGAGACGAACCGACGGACTCAGTGTCGACTTTGGAACATTTATCGTCCAACCAAACTCCTGCAGAGTTTGCAGTGTGACAGACAGGTCCTCCTCCAGACCCTGTCTGGTCGCAGACCGAACCAGAATGTCGTCCAGATACCCCAGGACAGAAATGCCCTGGGCCCTCAATAATGCCAGAACCGGTGCAAGCACCTTGGTGAAGACCCGCGGAGCCGAGGCGAGACCAAAGGGCAACGCCACGAACTGGTAGTGATCCTCCGCAATGGCAAATCGAAGGTATCTCTGATGACCCTCGAATATGGGGATGTGAAGGTACGCATCCTTCAAATCGATGGAGGCCATGAATTCCCCCGGAACCAGGGCAGCCACCACCGAGCGCAGAGATTCCATGCGGAACTTGCGAACCCGCACAGAGCGGTTCAGAGCCTTCAAGTCCAGAATCGGACGAACCTTGCCCTCCTTCCTGGGCACGGTGAACAGATTGGAATAAAACCCCCGAAATCTGTCCCGATGAGGCACCGGAACCACCACTCCCTGAGCCCTCAGGTCCCGCACCGCCAGGTGCAGATCCCGCAGGCGCTCTGGAGACAGTTGAAGATTTGAGGGAAAAAATCTGCTCTCCGGCCGAGAGAGAAACTCGATCTTGTAACCAGATCGAACGATTTCCAGAACCCATCTGTCCCGCACACGGGCCAACCAGGGCTGAAGAAAACCGAGCAAGCGTCCCCCCACCCCAAAACTGGGTGAGGGCGCCCCTTCAGGCCGAACTGTTATGGGCTGCAGGTCCGGATTGGCCGGACTTCTGTTTCCCAGACCAGGGCTTCTTCTGAGAGCCTTGGCCTTTGAACGGTTTGCCCTTGTAGTGCGGCCGAAAGGCACGAAAGGACCCCTGAGGGGGCCGAAAATTAGCATGCTTCTTCCCAGAAGCCCCCTTAGCCTTGGGGAAATGGGGCAAGAGAGTGCTCTTACCCCCGGTGATCCCCTTAATCAACACATCCAGGGACTCCCCAAAAAGGCGAGACCCATCATAAGGCAGATTGGCTAAGGTCTTACGTGAAGATTGGTCCACCGACCAACATTTCAACCAAACCAGGCGGCGAGACAACACCGCCACGCTGTGCACACGTGCAGCCAACGGAATCAGGTCCAGGTCCGCATCACACAGATACATGACACCCTGGTGGATCTGATCCACCATATCCAGGGTCGCCGCCGAGGCCGAATCGGCCACTAGGACGCGCCTAAGCATCTGCGTCCAACTTGCGATCGCCTGGGCCGCCATGAGAGAAGCAAACAGAGCCTTAAGCATAGAACCCGTAACAGAATAAGTATGACGGGCAAGAGACTCCAGTCTCCTATCCGTGGCATCACGGAAAACAGGGGAACCCTCTGCAGGAATCGCAGTGGATTTGTTCAAAACCGCAATAGCGTGATCCACCGGGGGTGGTACGCACCACCTTTCATCAGTGGAAGGCGAGAAAGGATAACGCAGCTTGAACCTACTTGGTACAGCAAAAGGTTTGCGTAGATTGCGCCATTGTTCCTTAACAGCGCGCTGAAAATCATCATTGCAGGGAAAAACCTGCGGCGTCCTGCGTTTTCTCTGCGTCCCATAAGCCGCCAAGGCAGCGGGGGGACACACTTCATCCTGCAAACGCAGCGTTTGTTTTATGGAAGCAATCAATTCATCCATGATTGCAAGCTCTTCAGGCGAGCCAGGGGGAGAATTATCAACCCCTTCAACCTCAGCCTCCACCTCGGACCCCACTAGATCCAGGGAGGAGCGGGACCCCGATAAGGAGACCCCCGCCATAACAGCCCCATCACCTTCACCCTCAGAATCAGAGGAAAGAGAGACTCTGGGTCTCTTAGTAGATTGAGCAGCCACCAGCATCTGCACCTGAGCAGCAAGGCCAGCCACAATAGTGGCTAAATCCCCCCCTGGGGGGGAAACAGCGGTCCCCTGGCTTTCCACCAAAGTGGCAGGAAATTTGCCCTCCTGAGAATCCATTGCCCCTGTAATGCCAGACAACCAAGGGTTAACTGCCCCCTTTTAGCAAGCGCGGCAAGCGCAGCCCACCGCACCACACTCAGGCACAATGAGACCCCCACAGGGAATATACAAACTGAATACAGGCAATGGATAGCAAGAACAGAAGGATAAAACCTGAGGAGACCCGCTGCTGCTGCTGCCTCGATCGGTGTTCCTGGAAAGAGGAAGTGATGCTGCCAGGGCGCTCTATGTAAGCCTATGGAGGCTACAAGAAAATGGCCGCCGTGCATGTAAACCATGCGGCCGGAGCGGGCGCCGGTAAAATGGCGTCGTTTGGCGCCGAAAACGCCGCTCCACAGTGCATAAAAACACACACATTACATCCCAATATAAGGAAACATGTTAGATCGCCGCAGCGATCGCTGTATATGCCCAAACATGCCAAGAAAAAACATGCCCCACAGCACACAGCTTCTCACACTGCCCAGCCTGACACACACAGTGTCATACAGCTCCCCCCCCCCCCCTTGCAGCCCACAGCATGCAGCCGAGAGATAGGGAGACAAGCAGTGTGATTAAAGGCAGGTTACACAGTCCCAGACTGAGACCCCCCCAGACAGACAGGTCCCCACATAAATACACTTACCTCACATGGCGTGGGGAACCCGCACAGGCGAACAAGCCGCTGCACATGAGGCAGGGAGAGTCGCAATTCAAGACGCACACAATGGAGGTTAAGAAACCGCACAGCGTCCGGTGAGGTAGCCACCTCACCAATCATCCCTGCACCGAACAGGGATGGGTCGTTCACTGTGCCAGGAGCGTTACCTGGCTGAACGCTCGATGGCAGACTGGGAAGCCACTGACCCACGACCTGCGACCAGGGGGATCAGCCCGAGACCCAGTCCGCATGATCCTCTTCGTCCGAAGAACTAACTAATGCTGACAAAAATAACAGCTAAGTAAAGGTAGAGAGAAAACTCAAACAAAATATTAAAAAGAAGAAAGAGTCTGGGACAGAAAGTCCCAGCACAGAGAGAGCCAGCCACTCCTGACAAGCTAGACATTAAAACTGAGATATGGTTGCAGGAAGTAGGAGGGTATTGACTGAGGGGACCACCCCTTGAGGGTGGGATATGTTAAAGCTTTATTGTTAACATATTCTGTTGCCTAGCTACTCCTTCGGAGCAAAGTCTAATACCCCATATGTGACGAATATGAAGAGGCGGCGACTGTCGGAGGACGTAAGAGAAATATAATTTTAGCATAAAATATTTTAAAATTAGATTTTAGGTTGTATTGATTAAAGACTTAATACCAAGGTTCATATGGAAGCTGTGATTCCACATGAGGAAACAAATCTGACTTCCACACTACAAGGAAATTTTGAAGTTTAGAGCCTCTTCTGAAATTAGGGCACTGTATACACCTGGTTCACTTTCTTTTACTTTTTAGTTTTTTTGACTGATGTAATTCTAGTATGAACATAAATCTCAGTCCCCAACCTAAACGCATTTTAAATTATTGTGCTTCCTTTCCAAAAAAAAATTCTTCTATATACATGCAATGTGCATTTGAACTCGCTTGAAAAAATGACCACTCCAGAAAATTGAATTCCATAGCACTGTCCCCTCCCTCCTTGGGCAGCTGACATCACATCCAAGATGGCAGTGCTCCGCAGCAGTCTTATGGCTACAAATCTCAAAGAATTATTCTCTAGGGGAAAGGTAGGCGTTGGTTCTGGTTGGCTCCTAGACAAACCTAATAAATAGCAGTAAGCAGAGTGTCAGTGAGCACAGAACAGTATGATCACTCTAGAGAGCAAATCTTCTCTTTGTTGAATACATCTACAAACTAAACCTGAGAATTTTAAGCAGGCGGGACTGAACAACTAAAGAGTGTTTTTTTCCATTAATGGTGAATGTACTAAATGTCCTTATAATTTCTTGAAGTCTGACATCCATGATCATGGCATTAGTTCAGCTTACTAAATTTGCAGCTTTCTCATTAATCTACACAGCTAAAAGAGAAGAGAAACATACAGGCCTGCCTTTCTTATCTAATCTTTACAACTATCAGACAATGACTTGGAACAAGTAAAAAAAAAAAAGAAGAGAGGAGTACATATTTCACAGGCTACTTGCATGTTCCAGGTCAGTGACTTGCAAATTATAGCCCCAAGTTCTGCAACTTTAAATACCAAGCCAACAATGGCAGCTCCAATATTTCTGACTTTACAGGTTTTGATTAAGGAGTAGGTCTATTCAAAACTATATTTCAGATTCCGGAGCAGATTGGAGAGCAATTTCCCCTAATTGTCTCTTAAGTAGGGATGCACCGAAATGAAAATTCTGGGCCGAAACCGAAAATGCAGGATGCCCTTGGCCGAAAACCGAAAATGACTTTCCCCCAAATTATTTTAAAATGGATAGAACAGGGGCATACGACAGAAACAGGCAGCGATGTACACCTGTAGCTAGTATGTAGTATATGTACTGTGATGGGTTGACATGATTATGCAGCATGAGGGGGTTAATGTATTGCCACTGCTGGTCACTGATGCATTACTGACCGACCAGTGGCAGTTAATGAACCCCTTTGTGCTGCCTTAGTGCAATAGTGTATCAGTGTTAATTAACACTGGTTGCACTAATGCAGCACAAAGGGGTTAATTAACTGCCACTGGTCAGTCACTAATGTATCAGTGACCAGCAGTGGCAATACAAAAACCTCCTCATGCTGCATAATACAAATACCATTGGTAACCTCGCCTCAGCCCCCCCCCCCCCCCATCCTGCCTCAGCGCTCCCCCCACCTCAATGATGCAATGTCCTTACTTGTCGGCACCTCCATGTCACAGGCAGGCAAACTCTCCACTCCTCCCATGTCCTTCCTTTCAAAAGTGCCGCCTCTGGCCCGCGGCCCGCCTCCCGGTGATGTCACTACTACGACTCTGTGTATGTCACCAGGACAGGAAGTCAGGGAAATTTCCCCAACAGTAATAAGGCTTAGTTGGAGTAAGGCTTTAACATACAGTGCCTTTTTACAGATTTGATGTATGTTACAAAGTGTAGCTGCAGTCAAAACTTAACATTCCATTTCCACATTTAATGTCTATTGTTTCTAGCTTACTCCTTAATCTAAACAAATTAAAATTTTGAAGAGAGAGAGAGAGAGAGAGACTGAGAGAGACTGGGATTTTAAATATGATCCGTTCTAACTACAGACGCTTATGGAGAAGAGAAGGGGACAAGCTTTTGTTTTTTACAGCAGCAGACTACCACATTACCTTCGTCTGCAGCGAACAGCACATGAAGGGAGGAGGTGGGTGCAACGATTCAGCATTAGACGCGGAGGAGGATAAGATCCGGTGCATTCTGGGTCCCTCTCCCCCGAGACATCACTGGTTGCTAGACACCAGTCGGCTGGCCGTCTAGCAACCACTATAGCTCACAATGAAGCGCCTGTGTAACTGGCATAGGATCGCAGTGGACAGCACACATACCCGCAAATGACAGGGAAGTGAAGGGCTCACTTTTAACTGATATCAGCGGCCATATATTTTCGTCATCCTTAACCCCTTATCGGCCGAAATTGGATAGTCACATTTTCGACCGAAATTTCGGTGCACCTCTACACTTAAGTGTCTCAGGTTCTCTAATGGTGAGAGCTCAGCTATTGGATCTCCTGGTCTAAAAACCTGCAGCTCTATTTAAACAGACAGGAGGAACAGGAAATTACCCTGTTGCAGCAGGAGCATGAGAATCTATGTTGGGCATAAACAGAGCTTAGAACTATGGCAGTTTATGCTTAAAGTGGACCTATGATCACAAAGCAAAAATTTCCGATTTTATAGGGAAGATATAGAACGTATATTTGTGCCTGAACAGGACCCTGAAAAATGTATATTTTGTCTTGAACTCTTTTTGAAAATAACAGTATAGTTCCTGACATATAAAACTGTGCATAGGCACTCCTGGTCTGTAGCCAAACAGCTTTATATCTGCAGCGTGAGATCATTTACCGATACCCCATAAATGCCTACTATACAAATTGAGGTCTGCTGGCATCAATGATAAGTGTATTTACCTGGATAGAAAATTGGTTACTGGGGTTCATCCAAAGGGTGGTGATAAAGCGTAGCTTTTGAATGATCTGGAGTTGTGAGCGGGATGTCCCGGGGCTCGGTTTTGGTATCAATTCTGCATAATTTGTTCATAATAGATATAGAAGTTGTATAAATAGTTAAATCTCAGTATTTGCTGACAATACTAAGCTAAGCAAGGCAATAACTTTACAACAGGATATTGAAACTTTACAAGAAGAACTCAATAAAATAGAGGGGTGGGCAACTAAATGGCAAATGAGGGTAAATGTAGGGAAATGTAAAGTGATGTACTTGGGAGTTAAACATATAAATGCAGGCTACACACAAGGGGGAGAACTCCTGGGGGAATCAAGAGTGGAAAAGGATCCTGGGGGTTCTAGTTGATGAAAGACTTCAACAGCATGCAATTCCATGTTGCAACAAGCAATCCAGCAGACTATTAGTATGTATTAAAAAGTGGATATGCCCAAGAGATACACCTATAAATTCCACCACTTTACAAAACTCTGGTTTGGCCAAATCTTGAGTATGCAATACAGTTCTGATTACCAGTCATCAGAAAAGATGTGCTGGAATTGGAGAAAGTCCAGAGAAGGGCAACTAATAATGGGTCTGGAGGACCTCAGTTATAAGGAAAGGCTACACACATTAAGCTTGTTTTCCCTGGAGACAAGACGCTTAAGAAGAGATTTGATCGCAATATATAAATATCTAAATGGTGACTGTAGCATATGGAGAAAACTGTTAAGTCTCAGGTTGCTCAGGAGGACATGTGGCATGAAGTTGCATGAGAAGCACTTTATATTTAAACTGTGCAAGGAGTTCTTTACGGTTAAAACAGTAAGGCGGTGGTACTCCCCTTCCACAATCGGTGGTGTCAGCAGGAAATGTCGACAATTTTCAAAAACTTTTAGATAGGCATCTTAGTGTAGCCAATATACAGGGATATGGGAAGTGTAAGAGACATAAATGCACACACACACCCACACAGGCTATACTGGATGGACTGATGTCTTTATTCAACCTCACCAACTATGTAACTATACATTTAAATAAAAACTGATGACTCACAAGATTTGGATTAAGATTTAATAGTGCCAATACTGTGCTGCTCACTGTTCTCACTGGGGAGGAATCAGTATCTGCAATGCAAGAATATCTCGCCTTCTGCTTCATTAACTACGTAGATCTGTGCTTCCTTCACCTATCCTGCAGCTTTTTTCATACTGCCCCACCAGTTAGCAGATCACTAGTTATCAGGGGGAAGCTCTGAAATGAAGAAGCAAAGTCTTGCTCCTCCATCAATATGTTCACATCCAGAACAGAAGGGACAAACAAGCTATGGTAAAAAAGTAAGGGGATAAAAAAAAAAAAAACAAAAAAAAACAAAAAAAAAAAACTTAGGCTTACAGGTAACTCAGTTTTCAGGAGTCTTCCAGGGCTCCCCTTGAGAGATGGAGCTGCTCCTACCGGACAGGAAATACATTGCCATTAGCTCTTTAAAAGGAGGTCCCTCAGGCACCTGGTCAGTTTATCCAAGAACTGAAGGACGGAGCTGAAAAATAGTTAAACAGTACACCAAATAACCTTCTAAACACAAAGGGTGGGAATTTGCTGCCCTGGAAACAGAGTTACTGGTAAGTTTAACTCTGGTTTTCCCCCAGTCATCTTCCAGGACAGCCCTTGAGAGGATGAACAAGTACTCACCCAATCTTAGGTGGTGGGGGGGTACCACTGCTTGGAGGACTTTCCTCCCAAAAGCTTGATCCTGGGTACCCAAAATGCCCAATCAATAATGTCGAATGTATGTAGACATACTTGACTACGTGGTAGCTTTATATATTTGCTCCGGGATAGCACTGGCTCTTTCCGCCCAGAACGTGGCCAATGCCCTGGTGGAATGTGCATTCAGCCCTTGTGGAGGGTCCAAGTGTAGAGTCTTGTATCCCTCAGAAATGGCCATTCTTATCCACCTAGCTATAGTCTCTTTAGAGGCTTGCCTCCCTTTACGATTTCCTGAGATGATAAAAAGGGCATCTGATGTTCTAAAGCTTTTTGTGGGTTTCAAATAGCTAATAAGAAATCTTCTGACATCCAGCAAATGCAGCTGCTCCTCTTTTCTATTAGATGGTCTATTACAGAAGGAGGGTAGTATTATATTCTATGAAAGGTAGAAGTGATGTTGGAGATAAAAGCTTAATCAGTCTTGAAAATAACCCTATCCTTTTTGTTTTAGGGTAATAAGTCTTAAGGAGGCCTTTGATAACGGCTCAAAGGGTTCTCTACTGTCTGCTTTTAGTACAATTGATGTCGGAATCTTACGACAAGGCACTGGTCGTAATTGTGAAACTGCCTTACAGAATCTGTTATGAGAGATTCCTGTTGTAAGGAATGCTGTAAGTAAACTGATAGGGCTGCAATTGGTACCTTAATCATTAAGGACAGGCCCTTAATACCTTCCTGCAGGAACTCTAGAATCGTCGGAGAGTCAAACTTTTCTTTGCCTGACTCTGTTAACCAAAAGTTAAACTTCCTCCAGACCTTTTGGTAAATAGCTCTCGTAACTGGTTTACGGCTCTGTTACAGAGTTTTTATCATTCCATCTGAGAGACCCTTAGACTTTAGGATCTCTGCTTCAGATACCATGCTGCCAAGTTTAGCATGGCTGGACTGGGATGGAGGACTGGGCCCTGAGATAGCAGGTTCTGGTTGGAAGGCAACATCCAGGGTGGTCGATCCGTTAATGATAGTAGAAGTGAAAACCATGCCTTTTTTAGCCAAAACGGGGCAATCAGGATTACAGATGTATGTTTTGTCCTGAACTTTGACAGGACTCTTGAAAATTAAGTATAGGGGCGGGAAGGCGTAACAGACTGAAAGTCCATGTGGTCTGTAGAGCATCGACTGCCACAGGTTGATCCCTTAGATTTAGCAAGAAAAAACTCCGTAGTTTGGTGTTTTACCTGTTGACAAATAAGTCCAACTCCAGAACGCCCGACTTGGATGCTATTTCTGTAAAAACTACTGGAGTTAGAGACCGTTCCTCTTGTGGGATTATCTGCCTGCTCAAAAAATCAGCTAGATTGTTTTGTATCCCCCTGAGGTGGATCGCTGAGAGGGATTCTAAATTCTCCTCTGCCCAGAAAAAGATTTCCTGTGCTATATTCATCAGGATAGGGCTCTCGGTACCTCCTTGCTTGTTCATGTACACTACGGACATTATATTGTCTGACCTCATTTGTACATGTTGGCCTATGAATTGGTCTTAAAATGCTGCAATTCCTCTGGCTACAGCCCTGAGTTCCTTGCAGATGTGTCTCTCTAGCTGTGTCTAGATGTGTCTCGATGTCTAGTGAAGTTCAAATTCCTTGCTCCCATTGTCCCTCCAAAAGGGCCCCCATCCCAGATTGCTGCCATCTGTAGTCAGTATGCAGGAGATTGGAAAGGTCCACAGCAATCCTTCCCAAAGATTGGCTTAGTTTCTCCACCACCATAAGGCCTGCTTTGTTTTGGCTGGATGGTACACCTTGTCCTATAAGCCCTTCTTACCCAAGTTTTGCAAGAGGAAGAATTGAAGTGGTCTCTAGTGAAACCTGGCCCATCTGACTGCCGGTATGGAGCCCATCCTAAGTCCTAAGACAGACGTTATGTCTCTCATAGAAACTAAAAGATTGGTCTGCATCTGTGCTGTCCTTTGCCCAATGCGGTTGACCTTTTATTCTGGGAGTACAATCCTTTGTTCCTTGGAGCGGATCATGTTATCTAGGAACAAGATTTCTTGGGAGGGTTAGAGATTTGATTTCTCCACATTGATGATCCATCCTAAATGGGATAGCCACTGCTGCGCAACTAACAAGTCTTCCAGTCGTTTTTTTCTCATTGGTGCCATGCAAGTCGTCAATTATGGGACAATAGTTATGGATTGGAGCCTTAAAAAGATCCTCTGCTAGGATTTTGGTAAAGATCCTCGGGGGCCGAGGAGAGGCGGAAGGGTAAGGCTCTGCTTTGAAAATGATAGAATTTTTGCCAGGTGAAGAAACTCTGAGTTTTTTCTGTAAAGGGGATGTGCAAATAGGCATCTTTTAAATCTATTGTTGCCATAAAACAATCCCTCTGGAGCTATGACTGCATTTAATGGCCCTATATTTGGAATCAAGCGGTATCTGCACCAAAAATCAGTGTGAGTAAAAACCCCTTCCTTTTTCCTGTTTTGGGTCTGGTGTGAGGACATTTTGGTCTACCAATTCCCCTATGAGTTGCGTCAAGGCCTGGGCTTTTGCCAGGTTCCTGGATAATTGGGTAATTTGTATTCTCGAGGGAGTCCTTTTGCTGAACACCAAGGCATAACTTATTTCAATTACTCCCCTGACGAAGCTGTTGGAGGTTAGTTTTTGCCACTAGGGAAGGAATTTCTCCAATCTTCCTTCCACTTGGCATCTGGCGTCACTGCAACTTGGAATTTTGGCCAGGAGGGTTAAAGAGCACGTTTGCCCTTGGCCTCCCGTTCTAGCCAGACCAATGCTTTTTCTGTTTCCCCTTGTCCTGTTCTAGTTTGTCCCCCATAGGAATGAAAGCATTTTCTAGAAAAGGACCTTTAACTGGGAAGGTTTTCTTCCTATCAACTGTTCGCTCTAGGGCTTCGTCCAACCGAGGGCCAAAAAGAAAATTGTCTGAAAAGGGAACACTACATAGGTGTAACTTTGAAGCTGTATCCCCCGGCCAGGCTTTGAGCAAAAGTGCTCTCCTGGCTGCAATTGATAGCGAAGCCGCTCTGGTTGATAATTTCACTGGAGTCAGCAATAAAGCCTACTGCTTTAAAGAGCATGGGGGAAAATACTTTAATAACTCCTCCCTGGGTGTATTAGCCGTCAGGTGCTCTTGCAGCTGTTTTAACCAATATTCAAAAGGGCTTGCTACGCAGGTCATAGCAAGTGCCAGCCTTAGAGGTATCCCATGATGTTTTTAGGATTATGTCGCCCCTTTTGTCCCTGGGGTCCCCTAAGTGCCCCATGTCCTCAAAGGCCAGATCGGAATGTTTTGAGACTTTGGCTATCCAGTTTTGGGCACTGGTTCCAGACTGATATTAGGTCCTCATCAAAGGGGAACCTTCTCTTTAGGCTACTTGAAAAGAAGGGCCTCTTTTCTGGTTCCAACCACTCCCTGAGCATCATATCTGTCATGACTTGGTGCACCGGAAATACCTTGGGCTTCTTTTTATTCAGCCCTTGGTAGCAGAGCCTCTTCTTCTGTAATCCCTAAGGTATCATAGAAAGTTCCGAGCAGTTCATCCACTGAAAGTCCGAATCTGGTAGATTTTGAGGCATCTCCCTGACCCTCCTCATGTCCCAATCTGATTGGGAGGAATCTGGGTCAGTAATTTAGGCGGGTTCTCCCTACTCTCTGAAGGCTCTCCTGAGCCTGAAGCTACAGGAGTAGGAGAGGTGGGCACCTGATTGGACTGACTAGCAGACGTGCTTGGCACTTTTGCATCGGCAATAAACTTTTGGAACGATTAAAAAGTGGATTGCACCTCATCCTTAAAAGAGCAGAGGAATTTTGAGAATGGAGAATCTTTCTCGCTTTTTAATACCACTGTGATGCATGTGGGGCATAAGGTTTTTATTGTACCTAAAAGAATGCCTTGCCCCACAGGAAAGACACCTTTTCTTGTCCGTTTTTGTAGCTGCTTTTTCTGATCTAGAAGATTCCTTCTGAGAGGGGACAAGAGAGAAAGACAAAAAAGTAGAATCTGCTTAATAAGAGACCTCAGCTGTCCAGTCCTTCAAGTGCTTTAGCTTAAGCTTCCCAAAAGCTGCTAAAAGTTCCCCCATGAACTTCAGAGCTCCCCCTGCAAAAGCCTGACCACCTCCACTAAAAATGCATCCACAGGAAAACATGGCTCTGGCTACTGCCAGCCTTCCTCTGATGAGCCAGTGTTTGCTTCCCCTGGAGCGTGGGATGCCTCCATGATGTCCCTCTGCTCTCTGGCTGCTGGCACTTTAAGCCTGTGATGTCGTGCCTTTAATACACCGGCTCGGCCCTCCCCTTGCTCTCTGAGCCTGGAAGCAAGAATCACAACCTTTGGCGTGCAGCAATGACTTCACATCCGCTGGAGATGATGCCCGGTGCCTTTCGGGTTCGCAGCATCCTACAGCGAGGAGGCCTAAGCCTTCCACCACTGCCGATGATGCTCAGCCATCTCTGCCTCTCCCTTGCTGGGCACTGGAGAGATGGGGGACAGGTAACTCCATACCTCTGCAGAGGGAACCTCAGGGCCTGTAGCTGCTCCTGAAGACAAAAAAGGATAAAGGTGAGGGGAACTCCTGGCTAGCATAGGCAGCCCTTGAGCGATGGAGATCATCCACCCCCTTTTAAAAGATGGTTCCTCCAGGCAACATGTCTCCTCCAGACTAAGGGAACACAAAAGAAATGAGCAGATGCCTGAGGGACTGCCTTTTAAAGAGCTAGTGGCAATGTGTTTCCTGTCCGGTAGGAGGTGCTCCATCTCTCAAGGGCTGTCCTGGAAGACGACTGGGGAGGAAAACGATCAGCTGCAGTTTTACTTTTGCACCTTTGCATCTGCTTGACTTTTAGGCACAACCTCAACAGCACCGGTCCTCTTAATGCCATTGGGTGGCTCAGCCATAAAGACTCCAACTATAGCAAAATATGTTAGTTTTTAGTTCTCCTTTGTGCCTCATTAAGCCAAGACAGAAAGGTTTCTGAATCAGAGTCCCAGGCTCCATCCAACAGCTGCCATTTTTTTGAGGGCCCCACTCTCTCGCAGTGCTTGATTCTCTACTCAAATTACAGAAAGCTGCATCTTACTAGAAGCTAAGTTAAGCTTTGTGGCTTATTAAATAGCCATGTTTCTAGGTGACAGTCATTGACGGCCCGAGTATTGGCCAAATAGAATATATTGGCTAAAAGATAAGTTCATGATTGAAAAAAAAAAAAAAACTATCATACTCCACTAGGTGGATGCAGCTTTGATCTGATGTTGCATCTGTCCCTCGCTGTCTCTGCAGCAAGACCTGAGCATTCAAAAAATGCTGATAGCTCAGTTCTCCCCCTTCGTTCTGAGCAGAGAGCTGGGACTGTCAGCCAGCGGCGCTCTGCCCTTCCCTCCAGCGCTCACTGGAGAGCTGGGCTGTGGAGGGGCGGGATGGACTGGCTCAGGCTCTCAGTAGCTTGCTGAGAGGCTACACCAGGTGCCGATCCAGGCTTCTGGGCAGACTCCGACCATATGGACTTTGCCCACTGTCAGCTGAAAACAGGTCACAGGAGCACAGAAGGAACTGCAATCCTGTAACCCCTTTAGAGAAGTATAGTCAAAAAAGCTTTGGCCATACTTCTCCTTTAGGGGCTATTCACACCAGGTGCAGTAAGACTGCATTGGACAGCTATTCCAGTGCTTTGTCTCCAGTGTGGCTGGTTCACACCACTGCATTGTGATGGTGTGCGGGCAAAGTACAATGCAAAAAAGTACTGCAAGCAGTACTTTTCTAGTGCAGCGCAGGTCACCACACGCACAAAACGTTACTATGTGATATTTCAATAAGTGTTTTAAAAAAAAAAAAAAAAGTGTGAGCAGTGAGATGCATCAGTATCCATCCATAGCACCGTGCTGGTCTGGCCAGAAATGCACCATACACCAGCCACTGCATTGTAATGCAATGGCTAGTGTGAACGAGCTCTTGGTGCACAAAATTGCCTCCTATTATCAGCAAAGCACCACAGTGTAGCGAGGATTTAATTTTCAAATCAAACATTACAACAGAGCAAAGATAAATACAAAGAAAAAAAAATGTAATAACTCCAGCCATTTTATTTATACACAAGAGCTTAGAACTAATAGACTTTTACATCATAGCAGTTGTTCACTGACTGGAAGCCTCCGCAAGCAGGGTTATTTTACTACTGAAAAAGGTAAAAAAAAAAAAAAAGGAATTCTGCGGCACAGACACAACAAAACTTAATGAACAGATTAATCTAGTTAGCTGATTTTTTCCCTCCTCTCTCAAACACTTCTTGTCAGAACGACTGCAGCAGTTCTTAATTATCCATATGTCGCAGTGTTTCCTTTCAACAAATGGAATGGTTCTTGTATGGCCTTAATCCTACTATTTGCAGACAGTAGGCCTGTTAGGGAAGAGTGTATGGGGTGAACTGGGCGGCAGTCCAAGTCTGGAGCAATATGCCATGTGTGCAGTACGCACTATGTCTGACTTCTGACGGGGAGCTGGTTCTTCTCACAGGCAGAAATGATCTTTCAGTTTCTACACTGAATAAAGCAGCAGACTAGAGATTCCACTGTTTGCCACCTTCTGGAAAAACATGTCTGCAGGTTACCATCCAATCACCGATGGTTCTGCGGGCCCCAATGAGTTTGTTTAAAAGTACATCAAGGTCCACACTTTGTGGGGTTTTTTTTTTTTTCATTTCAAGGAGAGAATAGTTAAAACCCCTTAGTTCTTTTTTGCAATCTGTGTCCCATTGAAGAGATTTCCCTTTACCTCCTGTCCTGTAGACAAAACAGAAAGGAAGTGGAAATGCTCTAACAGACCATTGTCACTAGAACAAGTATCCCCATTCAAAGATTTCCTCTTTAGCCCTGGTTCACACTGCCACGACTTCTCTTGAGACTTGAGAGTTCAAAGTCGCATGACAAATCGCACCCCATTAACTGCAATGGAACTGTTCTAATTGGTGCCACTCAAGTCGCTCTGACTTAGAAAAAGGTTCCTGCACTACTTTTCATTTCAATCATTTTTATTGGTTTTCACGCATAAAAAAAGAATAATGTAAGCATTGGTGTCATACAGTAACTTGTAAAATAATAGTAATAAAATTAACAGTACTAGCATTGATTTAGTGTAGTAATTGTTAACAAAAATCCTTACACAATGTGTTTAACTGAGCAGAACAATCTTATTACGTTCACAGGCGTTAGCTGTTACACTTATTGACTAGTATATAACATAGCACATGTTCCATCTTCCTCAGACACCCCATTTGGGATCAAACTGTGTCATAAGGAAGAGGTCACATTTGTGTCTGTTTTCCAGGTTTCCCACGGTTGCCACTTTGGTATTGTTTGTAATAAATGTCCGCTGCTAGGTGCCAAAGTTTCGCATGAGTAGTGAGTTTGGATGAGTTCTAAGGTTTCCAAGAGGGTTGGGGGTGTAGGGGATTTCCAGTGTCTGGCAATGGTAAGTTTTGCTGCAAGGAACACGTGGATGGTAGTGTTTTGGGTGTTGTATGGCAAGGAGTCTAGGTCTAGATTCAGTAATGCCATTCCTGGGGATGGGGGTATTGAGATTTGTTCTATCGATGTCAGTAATATAAATATGTCATGCGAGTATTGTGTAATTTTTGGTCAACTCCAAAACATATGGAAAAAAAACTGTTTGACTTCCTGCACTACTTTTAGGTGACTTCATTACGACTTGCATTGACTTCTGTAAAAAAAAGTAATATATTTGCCACGTTGAATTCACACAGGTATGTCGGATTCAAAGTCACGGTAGTGTGAACCCAGGCTCCGTCTTATTCTTGTAACAATTTCAACATTTGTATTTTACCTCACTTTCAGTGCACGTGATAATGATCACCAAGACAGACAGAAGAGTGAAATTCCCAAATTAGGACAAAGACAGCAGTAAAAACCCAAAAGGGGTTGTTACTCCTCACCACTCTATCCAAAACTAAAAAAAAATATTTTAAAAGGAAAGCGCTGTGTCTGCTTTTGCAGTGTCAATCCACCAAAAATGGATATTCCAATGTTGAAGAAATTAGCCATCATAGTTTCCTATAGAACTCAAGAACTTCACTGATAACATGTCTGCATATCTACAACATCCATTAAATGGGTTTCATTCTACTTGTCAGGTTTTCTAATTGGCATTATATCAAAGGAAACCTTCGCAAGAGAAGCATGGGGGACTTCTATTGCGGATTATTCCTGCTGAAATGCTAGTTGCTAGTTGCATGGCAGTCATGTTGACTCTCTAGCTTCAAAAGTTTTAGTCACTGACCCAAAATTTAATGTAGATTCTGACTTTTCTATGGCTTTCCATGGGGCCATCAGGGGGGGTATTTCTAAAATTACAGTCAGCGCAAACAGAGTAAAGAAATTATGAAACCTAAAAATTGTAAGCTAAACAGTGAAGATAAATCACTAATATCACATGAAGATCAGAATACATAAATAGTGCAGCGCAATAAAAAAAAATCAAATGAAGGAGAGTCCATAGACAGAACCAGGGAGTTCCAAACAGTCCATCCAGTGCAGAAATGGAAAGCAAACCCACCACCAGTGAGACTACTTTTCACTAGTGGCACACTTCAAATTCCACTAGTGAAAAGACATTCCCTGTAAGGGAAAGCGTTTTTTGACCTGCTGGTAGTAGAGCAGTGGTCCTCAACCCTGGCCTACAGGGCCCACTAATAGGCCAGGTTTGCAAGATAACTGAAATACATCCCAGGTGATATCATTTGCTGCTCAGTGATTGCAGTACTCTAGTCTGCATCTCCCCAAGGTAATACTTAAAATCTGGCCTGTTAGTGGGCCCTGAGGACCGGAGTTGAGGACCACTGGTATAGAGGTCATTTGTTTCAGGTGAGTGCAGTGTATGTCTTACTGGTGGTGGGTTTTAACATTTTGTTGGTGGCATTTAAAAAACTATTTTTTTTTTTTTTTTTTTTTTAAGGAATTAAAAAAAAAAAAAACATTTTGGGAATGAAAAAGAAAACCTTAGTTCTGTTTAAATCTTTGCAAATAAATATTATTTTTTAATAAATCTATGCCAAAATGTATTCTACATTTCTTTGGTAAAAAGCAACAAATAAATGTATATATTATAGACTGGTGTTCTGAATGTCGGTTTCGCTTCTTAAGGCCCTAAAATATCAGGACAGTACAAACATCCCCAAAATTATGCCGTTTTGAAAAGTAGACGCTTTAATTTGGTAAGAGGCATGGTGAGTTTTTTGGAGTTGTACTTTTTTTGCCACAATCTTTTAAAGCAAATAAAATTGGATTTTTTTATTTACAAAGTGGTCTCACACAAAGTATCGGCCCCAATCACACAAAAAAAAATTTCTACTCCTTCCGAGTATAGGGATATCACATGTGAGACTTTTTCACAGCCTAGCCATGCAGAGAGGCACAAAATCCAACAAGCCCCTTTAGGCTTCCAGAGGTCATAAAGTATGCATCCACTTTCCAGACTACCTATTACATTTCTGGAGGACCTTGTGGCACAGTAGAAACAGCCACAAAAGGCCACATTTGTGAAAGCAGGCCCCCCAAGGTATTTTAAGAGGCATAGTGAGTCACATTTTTTGCCACGTTTTAGGTAATGAGGAAAGAAAAAAAAAATTATATTTATATTGTGGAAGAGCGTTGCCCTGCCAGGGTCTAGAAGGAGGTTATGACCCAGAATTCCCAACTGGATGGGTTGAGGAGCTTGTGACATGACGAAGAAACTGCCATTTCAGTTTCCTCAGTGTTTTCTGGGACCTGGAGCGTGGAGATTTCAAAGTGATCCGGGTGTGATGTAATCTCCAAACCTGGATCCATGTATTTAGAAAGGCCAGCGTACTGATTGGTCAGGTGTGTGCTGGGCTTTTAGTAATAACCTGACCATGGTTCTAAGCTCCACCCCAGCAGACAGGAGGTCTGGCCCAACGTGGGAGCCAGTGCAGCAAGAGGCTGCTAGCTTTGGGCACCAAGTTGGTTGGTGAACAGTCTGTAGGAGACAGATAAGCACTGGAGTGTAAGGCCAGAGCAGCAGTGCTGCAAGTGAAAACCAAAAAGGGCTGAATGTCATTTATGTTTATGGGGAATGGAATGCTGAAAACCTCTGCAAGGGAAACTCATTTTTTTGTGTTTACTGAACTTTCTTTTAATAAACAAATGGGCACACAAAGCCCTTAAAAAGAAGGAACAGCGAGTGGCAGTGTCCTTTAAGCTCTACATTTGATGCTAGTTCTCACATATGGTGACGGATGCAGCGGCAGAAGTGGAGATCCCTGCAAAGAAAGTAAGTTCATCTGTTATATGAACTGTGTGGTGCATGAGACATTACAATCTGTGTGTGCAGATGAGGAGAACCTGAAAGAGAAAGGTAACTAGCCTTAAAGAGACAGTGCTCTATATTGTTGCTAAACTGTGCAAAAGTGTTGTGGAGTAACTGTGAAGATGGGTCGGTCAAAACTCAAAAAAGAAGCAAGGATGGCTGAGATGATAGACAAAGCTCTGTGGCTAGAAGGGTTGTTACCGCTTGAACGAGCTCCATACATGCCTGAACAGAGTTTGCCAAGGAGGAAGAGAGTGTGGCTGTTGTTCCCCTTAGCAACGCTGGTGCAGGAAGACTAGTTATCAATGTGCAGAATCCTAAGCTTGCAAGAGGATGCAGTATGCGATGCCTGGACAAGACATTCAGGGAAGAGCGCTGTTTGTGGTGCAGTGAGTGGGGGCATGCAGTCTCCAAGTGCCCTTTGTCCCAGTTACCTAGCCAAACAAATGTCTGCACCTGTGTTTGGGAAGCCTGCTCTAAGTGCCAGGAGTGAGCAACAGGCTTTACAGAAGTTTGAGAGGAGTGTGATTGCCAATAGCAAAGCCTGTGATGTCAGGTCTGTGGACTGCAAGACAAAGATATTGCCTACAGAGGATTGTGGCAAGTTTAAAGCAACACAGCTTCATGGAGGGAGAGGTCTATGTGTTTTGGGAGAACCAGTAAAGTGCAGCTGGGAGAGCACTGTTTCTGTTAGCAACAGAAATAAAATGTGCCAACGGGAAGGAGGAGTTACAGGGAAGAGGTGGCCCACCGTTCCCATAGAGATGCCAATGAGTTTCTGCAGTTTGGGAGAGTGCCATCTCCCTTCGCAACAGGAGAAAGTTGCCAAGTACCATGTCTGGAATGTGGTCAACTGGGGCGTGGCATTTTTTCTTGTCCCAGGTTATAGAATACAGAGATAATGTTGCTGGGTTTAACGCTTTGTCAAGCCCAGATTCCGGTTTTAAAATGTTTGCAGTCATTCCTGGCAACAGAGAGGAAATTCTTGTTGTGCCTGCAGGGGGTGTTAAACAGCCTGAAATGCCTGCTGTAGTTTCATCCCATGGCCACCAGAGGGAGTTGGCCAAGTCAACGTACTCAAGTGAACATGGCAAGACCTGTTACACTAATGGGTAAGCTGTTGAAGTCATGGGAAAGACTGACTTTGTGATTGCTCACACTGGAGTGGAAGTGATCCCAACTGGAAGATCCACTGTTGGTGCAGAAAAGGACTTGCCTTGCTGCAGTACCCTGTCCAGTGGGGAGGAAAGTGTTAAAATTGTATGTGATGATGTGAAACTTACTAAGGAGTATGAAAATACTGCTTAAAGAGGTAGGGATGCTTGCTAAGCAGGATATGATAGTCCCTCTAGCAACAACATATAAGGCTGCAGAGGTGTCCCTAGAAACCTCCAGGGAGCTCTGTGTTTTGGAGTTGGAGGTTGCCCGGGATAACTGTGGTGTCGCTCTGATGGATAAGAGGGTACTTTGACCTTGGTGATGAAGAATATGTTAAATGGTAAAACTAAAATGTCTGAAATTACTTATGATGATAATGGGTTAATGTGGTCTGTCAAAGCTGACAACAAAAGTGTTCATGAGTTTAATGAAGCACCACCAGAGCAAGGTGGTGAAGTTATGGTATTGTAGCCTGCTAACTTTAAAAATGTATTGCCAACGTTTAGTTTAAACAAATGTGATATGTGCAATATGTCTGCTGTGGAGCCACTCTGTCCTGTGTTTCCTTGAACAGTTGGAACAGTACTGCATAGTACCTCTGATGGGAGCACAGAGAAAGTAGACTGAGACAGATGGGCAACAAGTCTGTTGGTTTTATTGAAAGAGGTCTCAGTTTGTAACAGTGGAGCGGACACAATTTCTGCTGTGCTGAATGGAGGGACTGCAGAGCAATGTATAGTTCAGGGTGTGCTTGTTGCCACAGAGAATATCATTCAGGAGATGGAAAGGCCAAGTGAGAATGAGTACAAAGCAGAGGTCGAGCCAACAACCCATACAGAAGTTATTAATGTGGTATACCAAACTAATGTTATCCACAGGAAAGACCTGGAACAAATCATGGACATGGGGCCTGAGAGTTTTGTGGTGAATCCCGCACCTGGCTGCGCTCTAAGAGAGCACCAAGTTATTGTATTGGATACCTCCAGCGGGGAGGAAGCCCCTTTAAGAAGAACCACCTCTAAGGCATTAGTAAATGAGTCTCTCCACGTCCCCAGGAATACAAAGGACCCCAGGAAGGTCTTAGGTGTAGAATCACGGTGCCTTTTTATGACAGACATGCTGAGAGAAATATTAGCATGCTGGAAGATACAGCCAGTGTATACCCTGCTGTCTCTCATGTTGAGAAGAGCTGGTACTGCGGAGTACTGCTAATTGGAGCTGGGTATTATAGGCTGTACTGGACAAAGGTGGCCAATATGGGAATTTTGTGATGCCGTTCTTGTTGGTAATTTTAAAAATTGTCTCACAGTGCATTGCCAGGTTTCCTCTTAGTATTGTTCTGTATGAGAGTCACTCTGAAATACTGTTGGACAAGACAGAGGTCTGGACGGAAGTGACAGAGGGCACAAGTATATGTGATGTGGTTGGGGTCATTAACCCAAATATGGACTAATATAATAATGGTTTGGTGTCAGGACAGTTGCTGGAAGTGGGGCATATGCCAGTGGAGTGAGCGAATAGGGACATTGCCGTGGAAAACAACCACCCCACTTTGTGTGATTCCTCCCCAGATAATGCCTTGCTGAACCCTGGTGAAATAAGTTCTGACAAATGTGTTTATATTTCTGACAATGAGGAAAAGTGCAACGCACTGGTAAATATTTTGGTTACCATGGGTGACAACAAAAATAAGGGTAGACATGATGGTCAAAGTGACGTGGTTGCTGCTAATCTTAAAAAATGCGGGAAGACGAATAATGGTATGACAGACACAGAAGAGGGAATAGGTTCAGTGGAATTAGGCAGATGGTGCTTTTGGAAGCGCACCCTTAAAAAGTCATGGGGTGACTTTGCAGTACCCAAGTCCGGGGTCGAAACGGGGGGGGGGGAGATATGGGACAGATCATTACCCTGCCAGGGTCTAGAAAATGGTTATGACCCAGAATTCTAAATGGGACGGTTGAGGGGCTCCAAGGAGCTTGTGACATAAAGAGGAAACCGGTATTTCAGTTTCTTCAATGTTTTTTTAGGCTAAATTTGGGACCTGGAGCTTTCAAAGTGATCCGGGGTGGGATGAAATCTCCAATCCTGGATCCAGGTATTCAGAACGGCCAGTGTACTGATTGGTCAGGTGTGTGCTGGGCTTTTAGTAATAACCTGACCATAGTTCTGAGCTCCACCCTGGCAGACAGGAGGTCTGGCTCCACGTGGGAGCCAGTGCAGCAAGAGGCTGTTCGCTGTGTGCACCAAGCTGGTTGGTGAATAGTCTGTAGGAGACAGACGAGGGCCTGGAGTGTAAGGCCAGAGCAGCATTGCTGCAGGTGAGAGCCAAAAGGGCTGAATGTCGTTTATGTTGATGGGAAAAGGAATCCTGAAAACCCCTGCGAGGAAAACTCAAGTTTTGTGTTTACTGAACTTTCTTTTAATAAAAATGGGCAAGCAAAACCCTTAAAAAGAAGAAACAGCAAGTGGCAGTGTCCTTAAAGCTCTACAGTTGATGCTAGTTCTCACTATATAATATATATATATATATATATATATACACATACACACACACACACACACACACACACACACACACACACACACAGTGTTCAGCATAAATTAGTACACCCTTTTTGAAAAAGTAAGATTTTAATCAATATGTTAATGAACATGAGAACAATTTCAAAAATGTAACAAAACTAAGTGTTATAGAACATATGTTTAGCTCATTACATGAAAGTAAAGTTAATAATATAACTTTGAACACAAAATCTTCAGTTTTACTTAAATTGATGCAAAAATGAATACATACCAAAACAAACTACTACATCTAGTATTTTGTATGACCTCCATGATTTGTAAGGACAGCATCAAGTCTTCCAGGCATGGAATGAACAAGTTGGCAACATACTGCAACATCTATCTTTTTTCATTCTTCAAGAACGACCTCTTTCAGAACCTGAGTGCTGGATGGAGAGTGATGCTCAACTTGTCTGTTCAGAATTTAGAAATGAAAAGTGGCCTTAAGCTGGATACACACTATACAACTTTTGTTGTTTGATTTCCTTTAGATTTACCTTCAACTATGTAGTCCAAGGACCTGCCTAAAGGCATACAACTTAAAAAATGTTTAGGTTTGACCTCATATTATAGGGTTTTGGTAAATCTAAAGCAAAAAATCTAAAGGAAATTGTATAGTGTGTATCCAGCTTTAGATTTGTGTTTTGGATCATTTGTAATATTGGAAAAGTGCTTGACGACCAAGGGCACGGAGTGATGGTAGCATCTTCTCTTTCAATATAGAGCAGTACATCTGTGACTTCATGATACCATCAATAAAATTCAGCTCCCCGACACCAGAAGCACTCATGCAGCTCCACAGGAGGGCAAATGCCACAAAGTATTCCGCTTACAATATGCCAAACTGCACAGAGACAAGTAGAAAAAAGACGGTGCTGCGCTATTCGAGACTAATGTGCAGGATTTCTAATACAATCACAGAAGGAGGGACTTCTAATATAATCACAGAAGGAACGTCCAATAAATGTGATAAATGGTGAATGAGCTTATATATAAAAGTGCGTTAGTGCTGAAACTACTAGTTGTAGGAAAGTGACTAAAAATAGATAAGTGCTGTAAAGTGGCAGAAGTGCACCAGTACAATAAAAGGGGAAATTATAATTATGTTTTAAAACCTCGTAGATATAAGTGAAAAGTTAGGACACAGTTGATGCGAAAAAAAAGTATCTTAAATCTTGTGAATAAAAAATGCATAGAAAGGGAATAAATTGAAGACATAAAAAATATTAATAAATAACCAAGTGATAAATATTTTGATAATGCTTCAATAGTAGAAGAAAGACACATAAGAGGCACATTTAAAATCTCGAACAGGTATTTACTTGAGACAGATATCGTTGGGACTAGTAGATGGGACACATATTGCTAAGAAGGAAACTAAAAAAATAACCAGTCAGCAGAATTCTCTTGGCATTAGTCAAAAAAATGCACTGATGAGTCTAATAAAACCAGTCCATAAGAAAAGTTCTGAAGGGGTTAAATAGATAGGGCACCCTCCGGCTGTCTCTTCCCAGAAAATAAGAGATCTCTCACTCCAATATCGGTGTACACTAAATGAGAGGAGGGAGAAGGGGCGTAGGGATCTGGGGTATGTGTAGCCCCACTACCTGCTTACCTTACTACTGTATGGTAACAGCATAAACTCCGGCACAACGATAGATCTGTGCTCCAAGGTCCTGCCGCTTGTTCCACGCTGTTTCAAGGGGTGTCTTCTATGGTTGGCATATGACTTTATCCTGGCGGCAAGTGTGTACTCCAAGGTAGAGGATTCCCATATAGGTATAGGGGAGGAAGAGGGAATCCAATAGTGGGATACCATTTTTTTAAAAATAAATTTATTAAAGAAAGGCTAAAACTCACATTCAATGAAGCCGCACAGCGGCATACAGCGCATAACAAGGTCGGCTGGTCCTCCGGCAACTGTTCTGATTCAATCAGCTGCCCTACACGTGTCGTCATCGTCACGTGACCATCAGGGGACAGAGATAAGCCTCAAACCTTCTGGCACAAAGTAATTTGGAGTGATAAGACCAAAATTGAGCTTTTTGGCCACAACCATAAACGCTACATTTGAAGAGGAGTCAACAAGGCCTATGAAGAAAGGTACACCATTCCTACTATGAAACACGGAGGTGGATCGCTGATGTTTTGGGAATGTGCTAGCTACAAAGGCACAGGAAATTTGGTCAGAATTGATGGCAAGATGAATGCAGTATGTTATCAAAAGATACTGGAGGAAAATTTGCATTCATCAGCCCGGAAGTTGCGCATGGGACGTACTTGGACATTCCAAGATGACAATGAGCCTAAACACAAGGCCAAGTCGACCTGTCATTGGCTACAGCAGAATAAAGTGAAGGTTCTGGAAGGCCATCCTACTCTCCTGACCTCAATATCAGTGCAGTCAATGCAGTTTATGCAAGACAGCCCAAGAATTTACAGGAACTGGAGGCTTTTTGCCAGAAGAATGGGCAGCTTTACTATGAGAAGATAAGAGCCTCATCTACAAATACCACAAAAGATTTCAAGCTGTCATTGATGTTAAAGGGGGCAATACACAGTAATAAGAACTGGGGTATGTAAACGTTTGATCAGGGTCATTTGGGTAGTTTCTGTTGTCATTATGATCTAAAAAGAGTAAACACAGTTGATTGATAATAAATGGCTTCAGCCAAACACTAACTATGAGTGAAAGAAAAGTTTGTGTTATCAATCATTCATATTCTCTGAAAAATGGCCAAGAAATCATAAATTCTGCCAGGGTATGTAAACTTTTGAGCACAACTATATCTTGATCTCATCCCAGTAGTCTTCTTGTTTAGCATGGGCCCTGGCAAATTTTAGGAGGGCTTTAGGAAAGCTTCCTTCGTGGACAACACCCATGCATGCCATTCCTCTGCAGTGTACATCATATTGCGTCACGGGAAACAATCACCCCAATTTTGCTTTAAACTCTTTAGCTAACTGCAGTGAACTTGCATGATGATTTTCTTAAACCCCTCTCATCAGAAGATGCTGCTTTTGAGGTGTTGACTTCCGTGGACGACCTAGATGTCTCTGTGAGATGATTGCAGTTCCATCTTGGTTACATTTTTGTATCACTTTTCTACAGTTTTTTGACTCCTAAGTAAAACTTTGCTCATCTTCTTGTAGCCTTCAGTTTTCTTGTGTAAATAAGTTATTTTCTTTCTCTTCCATGTGCTGCCATTGTTGACAGCATGAAATGGGAAGGGGTTTTCTTTGTTAAGTAACGCCCTTTTATAATCAACTGTCTGCTGGACATCTATTTAATGAATAATTAGACGCACCTGTAGTTGAATTCTTGTTAATTAGGATTTAGTTGTCTCAAATTTAGCTTCGCTCCTAAGACTTTCAATGGGATGTATTCATTTTTGAAATATGGTCTTGAATGAATTTGTAAGGAAAAATACTTTTGTGTGTGTGCAAATTAACAAATCTTGGTATGGGTATATTTATTTAGAATTAGACCCCAAAACACATTCTGCTACTTCTCCTGAGCTTTCAAGAGCCATAAATTATGCATCTAAGTTCCAGACTACCTATCACATTTTTCACCAAGATGTACCACACTGTTGGTGCTTGCCTCTTCATCCTCTAAAACAGAGGTGGCAGTTATTAAACTGCTGATTTTCCAACTCTAAGGTCGCCCATTGCTCCCATCAGTCATAATCAGACTTTCAAATTCTTTCTCACTAGTGTACTTTTTTGGACATTTTTGGCAGCGGCTGTATTGGTACCAAATGAAACTGATATTGGTGATGGCTGGCAATCAGGACACTAGTTCCTTTTATGTTATGGTAATTTATAGGTACACCCCTGTGTAGGTATACTGCATATCTATATAGCTATTTCTGTTAGCTGTGACCCTCTGACCTTATCAGGTGTCATCAGATCCCTTTCTTTTTTTACCATTGTTCAGTGAAAACTGGTTTTATTTAGTCAGGGACCCTGAAAAAAGACAGGTATACTGCATACATCAGTGAAAAAAAAAAAGAAGAAGACTTGTTGAGCTCACCCAGGACTTTCAGGACAGAGTGCCTGGGAAAAGAAGACTATCGCTTCCAGGAATTTCAAATGAAATTACAGGCTCCCCTGGCCTTGCGTAATGCTGTAATATTTTATCATGTGCAATACATCTTTAAACCAAGCTAAATAAATTCCTTTTATTTTTTATTATGCTACTTTTGAGTTGTTTGATTTATTGAACCACATCCACATTACTGAAAAGTTAAACATATGAACTTAACAAAAAAACAATGAGTAATAAAGTTTAACCCTTTATTACACCCTGGCTCTGGTGACATTGGCACTGGTTTGATGACACTGGTGTGGGAGTGGCAGTGATCAGGAGCACTGTTGCTGGATACACTGGTCTGGCAACACTCTCACTGGTGTGGAGGCAATCAGGAAGATTGTGGGTGGCTGCAATGGTCTGGTGCAACTATGGCTAGTGCTCAGGGGCACTATAGGTGGCTGCACCGGCTCTGGTGACACAGACTGATGAAAGTAATGATCAGGGACAGTGTGGCAGGCTGCACTGGCCTGGTAGCTTGGCTAACGATCCTTGTTGTATGTGTTACCTGTTCACATTTTTTTAATGAATAAGTTAATAGGCAAATGTATATATTTGTATGAATGAATTAGTATGCAAATGTAAAGATTTGTAAAGTTCTATATTGCAATTGTCCAGGACTAGATCTTAAAGCCTCCTACATTTGACAAAGGCATCAAGTCCTTGATAAAGGACCACTACATGCATGTTAATCACTTTATAATCTTTATTTTTACTTTGAAACTATTCTCCTATAACTTCAATAGCTGTTCACTAGGAACAGAGGTTATTGTTTTTCCTCATCAGTTGGTGGAGAACTATGGACCATATAAAACCTTAGTTTCTTCCTTGCCCCATAAGCCACTGGACCTGGAAGATTAGGGGTGACACACACTGGCTACAGTTAGGGCTTTGCTCACCAGTCTCTCCTTGAATATGGATTGGCTGGGCTTGTAAGGGGAAGGTGTGCCGACAATGACGCCAAGGTCCCTTTTACTTTAAATTTTCCCTTTTAATTTTCTTTAAACCTTATTGTTTAACCAGTCAAGTCAGTCCCCACCATGGTAGTTATCTGCAAAAAGAAGTAACGTGCCCTGGGACCGTGTTTTTGGTATGAGGTTCAAGGCGCCAAGGATGCTGTGAACACTACAGCCACATATTAGACTAACTTTTTCCCTATTTATGCCTTCAGATACATTCAGTGTCTGTTTCCTATTACCCAAGTTGGTAGGTGGCAACAAGATCTACAGTAGATCATTGCTCTAGAAATTGATGACCCTTGTCTGGCAAGAAGCTAATTAGATTGTGTGCACACTGGAAGGTATTGGAAATATCTCTGGGAGATATTTAAATTGGTAAAAGTCCAGGACTTCCACTAAAAAAGCTGACGCATTCACATCTCCAGCCTTACAGTGCCTTGCAAAAGTATTCGCCCCCCTGACCTTTTTACCTATTTTGTTACATTACAGCCTTAAGTTCAATGTTTTGTTAATCTGAATTTTATGTGATGGATCAGAACACAACAGTCTAAGTTGGTGAAGTGAAATAAGAAAAATATATACATAAAACAATTTTTTAGAAATAGAAAACAGAAAATTGGCATGTGCGTATGTATTCACCCCCTTTGTTATGAAGCCCATAAAAAGCTCTGTTGCAACTATTTACCTTCAGAAGTCACATAATTAGTGAAATGATGTCCACCTGTCTGTAATCTAAGTGTCACATGATCTGTCATTACATACACACACCTTTTTCGAAAGGCCCCAAAGGCTGCAACCCCTAAGTAAGAGGCACTACTAACCAAACGCGGCCATGAAGACCTAGGAACTCTCCAAACAAGTATGGGACAATGTTGTTGAGAAGTACAAGTCAGGGTTAGGTTTTAAAAAAATATCCAAATCTTTGAGGATCCCCAGGAGCACCATCAAATCTATCCTAATCAAATCGAAAGAACATGGCACAACAGCAAACCTACCAAGAGACGGCCGCCCACCAAAAAACTCACGGACCGGGCAAGGAGGGCATTAATCAGAGAGGCAGCACAGAGACCTCAGGTAGCCGTGGAGGAGCTGCAGAGTTCCACAGCAGAGACTGAAGTATCTGTATATAGGATGACAATAAGCTGTACGCTCCACAGAGTTGGGCTTTATGGCACAGTGGCCAGAAGAAAGCCATTACTTTCAGCAAAAAACAAATTGTCATGTTTTGAGTTTCCAAAAAGGCATGTAGGAGACTCCCAAAATGTACAGAGGAAGGTGCTCTGGTCTGAGGAGGCTAAGACTGTCTGTCGCAAACTCAACACATCACATCACCCAAAGAACACCATTCCCACAGTGAAACATGGTGGTGGCAGCATCATGCTGTGGGAATGTTTTTCAGCAGCCGGGACTGGGAAACTGGTCATAGTTGAGGGAAAGATGGATGGTGCTAAATACAGGGATATTCTTGAGCAAAACCTGTACCACTCTGTGCGTGATTTGAGGCTAGGACAGAGGTTCACCTTCCAGCAGGACAATGACCCACACTGCTAAAGCAACACTTGAGTGGTTTAAGGGGAAACATGTAAATGTGTTGGAATGGCCTAGTCAAAGCTCAAACCTCAATCCAATAGAAAATCTGTGGTCAGACTTAAAGATTGCTGTTCACAAGCGCAAACCATCCAACTTGAAGGAGCTGGAGCAGTTTTGCAAGTAGGAATGGGCAAAAATCCCAGTGGTAAGATGTGGCAAGCTCATAGAGACTTATCCAAAGCGACTTGGAGCTGGGATTGCCGCAAAAGGTGGTTCTACAAAGTATTGACTTTAGGGGGGTGAATAGTTATGCACATTTACTTTTTCTGTTATTTTGTTCTATTTTTTGTTAGCTTCACAATAAAAAAAAAAACATCTTTAAAGTTGTGGGCATGCTCTGTAAATTAAATGATGCAAATCCTCATCAAACAATCCATGTTAATTCCAGGCTGTGAGGCAACAAAACGCAAAAAATGCCAAGGGGGTGAATACTTTTGCAAGGCACTGTATATTTGGCAGGGTTCAATAGAGAATAGAACCCAATGACATTACAAATTCAGGGATTATTCCAACAAATTTACTTTCCATCTAAAAATCTCATAATTGTGGCATTCACAGGGTCTCTATTATAAAAGTAGCGGGATCCAAAGCAACACAAATCCAGTGGCCATTATGAAAGAGACCCCTGTCCCTCAGCAAAATCCTTCTGGCTTTGCCCAACACCTAAAGTTTGTTTGCCTCTTTCGTAGTCTCAGGGTACAGCCCATGAGATGTACCTGCTACAATTGCGGCAAAAGTGGTCATTTTATCTGGGGTGTTAGAGCTCCCAAACACAAGAGATAGCATAAGTGGGCAGCAGCAGTAATTACAGATGGACTATTGAAGTTTCTGTGGATATGGGGTAAGCACAAACTGAAATACAGGTTGATATAGTCCCCTTACACCTAATAATGGACATAAAAGGAGGAAGAGGGAGACAGGGCTGAGCCAAGCTCTGTGTGTCAATGGGCACAACGAATGCAGCTCGGGAGTGGGCCTGCATGAGTGCACCCATAGCAATCGGCTTGCTACTAGGCCACTCATGGGGGGGGGGGGTTTGTAGCCAGGAGCACTGGTGGGGGACCCAAAGAGAGATGGATCAGGGCTGCTCTGTGCAAAACCATTGAACAAACCAGGTAAGATGAAAACACTTTTAGGTTTACAATCACTACTAAAGTACTTAATGCACTCAAGCAGTATTTAATTTACGTGACACAGTTTTGTGCACATTGTTGGAAAGAGATCACCTCTGCAAACTAAATTGTCACACTGTCTGCACACCGGAGGGTGTGTGGTTAGAGATTCCCCAAAAACATGCCACGGAAATCAGTTGGCTGCCTCTTTTGTCATGACAATGGGGCCCCAGATTGGTCCCATGTGACCTTAGGAACCTATGGAGCAAACTTTTTCCCACAAAGTACTGACTGAGTTTTTAAACGACTGCCACTGTGAGAAGGTGACTCTAAAACCTAAAACCCTGGAACAAGTGTTTCTGACTAAGAGGATAGCTTAGTCAGAAACAAACAGCTCCTGCCAGAAAAAAAAAAAGACCTGAGAAAATATTTAAAGGTTTGTTCAGGATTTGAGGGCATTCATTTTGGTGATACAATCCCCACATATTGCTTTCAAGGATTCCAGAAAGAACAAAGATTTTTATGGTTACTGATCTAAGTTTTCTTTTTGGTCACCCAGTAACTATTTTCTAACCTTTTACTTTTCGAGGCAGACAACTTACCTGGGTTCAATAACCTCAAGGGCTAAAAAAGTAGCCCATCTGAATTATACCAGACACTTAAATGTTCTGTAGAGATAGTCAGCGCCAGCAGAATGTGCTTCTTGCAGCACATTGATAATTTACCGCTGGTTTGTTACTCAGAAACAATATATAAAAAAGGTGGCTACTACAGACTTCTTATTATTTCTCTATATAGCCAAATGCAAGGTCTCTCCTTCAAGGTCGCAGTATTGTCAAGATTAAGTTATTTTCATGGGGCACTACATTTCTGAAGGTTTAAAAGCAGTTGGCAGCTAAAATAATCTTTGCAATCTTTTGAATCCCACTGCCTTTGAAATAAAAAGGCTTTTTGTGGTGTATTGGTACTAGTGGGCTAGTGTCAGTGGATTCCCAATATATACTAGATGACTAAGGCCACTAAGCCACATCTGTGTGAAATGAGAAGTGAAATGAGAAAGCAGCTGCTCCAGCCCTAGTCCTCCCTAACTACACTATGTAGTTCATTTACTAAAGGCAAATAGGCTGTGCATTTTGCAAAGTGTAATTGCACTCTGAAGGTGCATTTGCTCCAGGGCTTAGTAAATGCGGTAAAGCTTCACTTTGCAAAGAATACCCAATCACATACAAGGAAAATTTAATAAAAAACAGTATTTTTGCTTCAACATGATTGGATGATGGAAGTCAGCAGAGCTTATGCTCATTTACTAAGCTCTGGAGCAACTGCTCTTGCAGAATGCAACTGCACTTTGCAAAGTGCACAGTCTTTTTGCCATTCGTAAATCAAGCTCGAAGACTTTTGCACTGTATTGCCAGGAGGTGGGCAGTAATATAGTACCAAGGCACACACTTCAGGGGACAGATAATGCAGCTGATAATGGAAAGTTTGAGCAATTCCACACTGCTTTTCACCTTACAGCATGTGCTATGGTTAAGTGTTACAATTTTCCTTTAAAAAGGTTTGTGAGCAGACAAGGTTAAGATGGTCTCAAAGCCCCCGAGTTCATCCCGGAAGATTGCAGGAAGGGAGGAGAAGAGGAGAACTTCTGCTCGGACCGCCTAGGCAACCCAGGGGGGGAGGGGGAGCGGGTACCTGTCAATTCTAGGAACCCACTCCCCTCTAAAAAATTGGTATGCCAAATTTGGCATGTCAGGGAGTCCGGAGGCCTTAAAAGTGGAAGTTCCATTTTTTGGGTGGAACTCCACTTTAATGGATCAAATGATCCATGAAACCTTTCAACCAGTTGCAAAAACTTCTTTGGAGCCTACATAGAGTGCAGGTTAGCGTTGCAGAATAGAGAAGCAGATAATTATTGGCTGGCTGAGCTATGAAGCATGTATGTGCTCGGCTTAGTAATGAGTTCTGTACTTATCAGTAAAAAAAGATGGTTCCTTGTTTGGATATTTTGTAACAACAATTGTTGCGATTATACCCTGTGTTTTTTAATATGATGTGCATTTGTCATTAGTACACTTCAAAAGGCTCAATAAAGCAGCAGAGACTGTAAATTTAGTTTCTCTGCCACTTAAAGCGGAGCTCCACCCAAAAGGGGAAGTTCCGCTTTAAGTACTTTTCCACTGTTCCTTTTGAAGAATTGCAACCTTTGAGGAGCAGGGGGGTTGGGTGGGGAGCGGGTACCCGATTTCGACAGGTCCCCGCTCCCACTTTCTAGGCAGTCGAAGTGGAAGTTATCCTCCTTCCCCCCTGCAGCATTCTGGGACATGTGACAGGTCCCAGAAGACTGCATCCACCATTCACAATGCGCAGCGCTGCTCCCATATGCTCAGTGGCACCCAGCTGTGAAGCTGCAAGCTGCCACAGCCAGGTACCCCTAGTGAAGATGCTAGCGCCAAGGAAAGAAGACAGCGGGTGAAACTGACTGGGGAGAAGCACACCGCTGAATCGTGGGACATGTGAGTGGCTGTTTTTTTTAAAAAGTCAGCAGCTACAGTTTGCAGCTGACCTATTTTTTTCCACAGGAGACTGAAGCTCCAATTTAAATGGGGATTGTGGGGGCATAGTGAGTAAGTGCTTTTGAAGTGCAAAGAGTGTTTATAAAATAAAAAGGTGGGGGCTAATAAAGAAAAATGTTTATATGTTTTACTAACTGTTATATAATATTATTAGGTGGTTACGCATATGCTAATAATAGGTTAGTTTGAGTCCGCCTGATCCGTGGGGAATCTGTCCGCTGTTATCCGCTAAGCAAGAAGAAGGCTGGTCCTTGTCCGCTCCACTTATGCAGAGCGGACACAAACGCAGCCCGCTCTCCTCTATGGGCGGTCAGATGTAAATGGCCTGCCTGTCCTGTTTTTAGCAGAACAGGATCAGATTGAATATCAGTGGGTGTCATTGGACACGTCCGTTGACACCCATTGCTCCAAAGAGGAGACTGAAGGGTTTAGATTGAAAAAGTGACAGGCGGATCCAATTTGTCAGCTCGTGTAAAAGGGCCCTTATTGGAACAAGGTATTGTTCATTTTAGTAAAGACATTCTGCGGCAAGAGTCTGGATTGTGTTAAAGCTGATAAGGTGTTCCAAAATAACAGAAATGTATTTCTATTGCAATTTTTTGATGTGCTGCTAGTTCAAATTCTTAAGTGGTCGTTACGTCACTTACGAAAACTTATGTCATTCTCTTCCTTACATGTAGATCTAATGTGCAGTAGCTGTGTTTTTTTTTTTTTTTAAATGACTCCTCGAAATACCTCATTTACAGCACCGCGGGGCGCTCCTCTGACCTGCCGGCTCTCTCCCTCCTTGATCGGAGCACTACAGTGGGAGGGGATGTGTTTCCCCACTGACGTCAGCCAGGAGAGAGCCGGCAAGTCCCGTGAGCACCCTGCAGCGCTGTAAAGAAAGTATTTCAAGAAGTTATTTTTTAAAAATACAGCTACTTCACATTAGATCTATGTGTAAGGAAGTGAATAACACATGTTTTCACCTAGTAATTTTAAATAGCTAGCGGCCGGAGGGGCAAAGAGGAGATGGCTAAAACTGACACACAGAGCTGACAGGCAGAGAGGGAGGGGGTGAGACAAGAGCTGTGGATGACAGAGGCACGTAAACTGACCAAGGTAATCAGGGCTCATCAGCCAGGATTATTGTGGTCAGTACACAGAGGGGGACACAGGAACTAGCAGGATCAGCCAGGTTTTTTGAAGTTTACAGTGAGACAAATGACACAGCACAGGTAATGTGCTGAATAACATGCTGTAAAAGGATCAGAATATTTTTTTTTAGGGTTACAACTACTTTAATTGAAAGAGTTAATATACAAATGTTTATCTAGGAAAGTCCTATATAGCAACTTTCCAGCATTGGAGCTTAAGGCTGAGTTCACATTGCCGCACAGAGCGGCTCACAGCAGGGGTCTGGTGCGTCCATGTTCACCGTTTCAGGTCTGATTTCAGTCCGAACTTTGGCTGAATTCGGACCTGAAATGGACCAGAAGACGCACAGGACTCCTGTATCATTCGTACCGGAGCCGCTCCAGGGATATGCAAATCTCCAGACATGCGAATCGGATGTGGGGAAACCCGCATTCCAATTCGCAATAGCGTGAACCCAGTCTTTAAGTCTCCCGAAGATGTCAAGTCCTTGTCATCTTTCTACATTTTATCTTTAAAAATCGTACTTTTACTTTGTAACTGTTCTCAGATAAATAAAGTTCAAAACCATTTACTTTGAGCAGAGGATGTTGTATTTCCTTATCACCATTAATCTCTACAGAGAAAGCCATGACAGAAAACTATCACAGGAGGAGCTAAGTATCTTTGATGTGTGGGCAGTAGTTGCTAGGTTGGTTGCACCATTTCTATGTTGTGTGAGAGGTAAAGGGGTTAATTTAATAAAACTGGAGTGTGCAAAATCTGGTGCAGTTGTGTATGGTAGGAAGTCAGCTTCCAAATTCAGCTTCAATTAAGCTTTGACATTAACAAAAAAAATAAAAAAAATGGAAGCCGATAGGTTTCTATACAGCCCTGCACCAGATTTTGCACTCTCCAGTTTTAATAAACAAATCCCAAAATGACAGTGACCAATGAGCGAATAATTGGGTCTCCAAGGATGGAAATTTTTTCACTGGTTAAGCAATTGTGAGTTGTTTAGAAGCTGAATAGTTGATATTTGGCTGTACTTTCCCAAGGGTTGCTTTAAATAATCTTGAATGTGTTTTGCGGATTATATTGGTACCAATGTAACTGGGCATAACATGCTGTACAGAAGTGGTTAGGAAAACAGAGAACAAATTTCAAAAAGAGAAAACAGCTGCAATGCCAGAAAGCCACTTAGTGATTATAAGGTTAACACAGGTTAGTTTTATGGAATGCCTATCGCATGATGTACAGTCTACTTGAAGTACAGAACACATTATTTTGTGCCTCCAAATTTTTGAAATTGGATACAATTAGACCACAAGTAGTTATTCTCCTGGTTCTTACCAGTAAAACAGTACAGAGCTACGTTAATAGGAGCAGACATTGATAAAAGATCAGACTGGGTTACCCAGACTGTAAAGGATATGCAGAATTACTGGCTGTGGTGACCTGAGCAGAGCGAGCATCATTATTGTGCCCAGTCGGAATGCAATAGCTCGAACTTTAATATAAAATAACTGCAATAATTTTACAGGCGCAGTTAAGCTTCCAATCACTATCTTGGCATTTCTTTAATCATCTGAATAGATGCATATAAAATGTTGGAGTCAGACAGAGGTTTAAGAAAAAAAAAAAAAGCCAAAAAAGGAGAACGAGGATATTCATAAAAAAGAATGTAGAATGTTAGACGCTAGACAGGAAGTGTTAAGAGCTGAGACTCCTGGGATTTCTCCTGTCCTATAATTAATCATAAAACAAGCCACTCTCTGTTAGTGGTAATTAAAACAATGCTGCAATTTAACCTCTCTCCAGAGGTCTGCTTGCTGGAGGTGTTTAGCACATTAGAAGCAATGTCACTACAACATCTAAAATCAGTTTTTGCTGCTTCCAGTCTAAGCTTGCACAAAGCTCCATGAAAAAGGAAATGGGGAGTGTGGTGTTTTCTAGACAACCGTAAATGTGGTATTTCTTAGCTTGTATTTTACACTGTCAACATTTCTGGCATAACTATGGAAAACCAAAGTGCTTCCGTCATTAACATAAAGGAAAGGTTGGGGATTTAAAGCTGAGGCTGAAACTAGCCAAAGCTCTATGATTTCATGGTCACTGGATGCCTCCTAGAGGAGATCTGACACCTGTGACAGTAAAAGACAATAGTGTAAGAGTGAAATACATACTGGAAGACATTGCCTTGACTTTTCAAACGGCTGTAATTGTTTTTGTGTATTAAATAGTATCTGTAGATACTACCCTTTGCTACTATTTAGATGAATAGTACTAATGCCAATAGGCTTGAGTATATAAGAGCAGGGGGTGACTTAGTTGCCATGCAGTGTTATGTGTCCGAGATCAGTTCCCAAAAGGAGTCATTATCTGCATGGAACATGAAAGATCATCTTGTGAATACAAAAAAAAAAAAAGCAATTAAATGGTAGCTTAAATAGCTATCTCTGACAATAAAAAGACCTTTACTAAACAAAGTTTTACACAATCCATAGCAACAAGATTTCATGGTGCTCCTGGCACATGCAGTAGACATAAAACTGTGCTGTGACAGTGTCTCTCCATCCGACTCATATCACCAATTTGTTTCAAACCTTTAAGGAATCTCTTAAATCAGATTGTTGGCTGTGGTGTAGTCAATACTCAATGTATTACTAAGACTTTCATGTGGCAGATTTTAATAAGGGAGAAACAACGTGAATTTTAAAGTGGGCAAGTCTGAAATACCTCTCCCACACTGCACATGGGCAAGCAAGGGTAATTCCCAGGTTACTTAAAGAAGAGAATGAGGTGGGAAAGTACACTACAGCTATACCCAGATGAAGAACTAAAGTTCCAAACAGGTTGGCTGATTGCTAGATCACTCACTCACATGGTGTATGGAATATGGTGGATGAATGTGCTTAAGCCTTTCCTGTTAAGAGGGAATTTGTGTATACATTTTACAGCTAAATGTTTACACCTGGCTAAAGAGTACAGTACCAGACTCCACCAAGCTGGTCCTGGTGTGTATGTAGCCACTCATTCAAACATATCTTCCATCCCACCTGTTCAGCTTTAGACTGGGTTCACACAGTTGGGCTACGGCAACTCGCATGCAAGCGTACATGTTGCCATAATGTGAAGGAAGCTGCGTTTTGCACATCTATGTGATGCAATAATGACATTTGTAAGTACCTTGCCAACAGATGTAATGTTACATGACAACAAAGGGCCCTTTCACACGGGCGCTCCGTATGTCCGCAAATCATCCTATTTTTTTGCAGATGATTTGCGGACATAATGTAAGTCAATGGGATTGCGGATGTCAGCGGAACAACATCCGCTGACATCCGATTTTCTTCCTTTCAGTTCTGTTCCGTTTTTTGGAACGGAACAGAACCCTATTTTTCCTCCGTTCAAAAAACGGAAAGGAAGCAAAATTGGATGTCAGTGGTGTCATCCGCTGACATCCGCAATGCCCATAGACTTACATTATGTCCGCATATCATCCGCAAACGGATGGGATGATATGCGGACATACGGAGCGGATGACACAAATGTCATCCGCTCCGTGAAAAAAAAAAAAAAAGTCCCGCAGCGGAGAAAAACAGCGGAGCGGCCGTGTGAAAGAGCCTAAAAAGTACATGCACCTTTTTTGATAGCCGGCCATAGACAATTGGAGTCTCAGCCGGTTCAGAACCATGTAAGGGCAGGCTAAATGTACCAAAGTTGATCGATCAATCAACTTAGGTACAACCAGCCTGCCGGATTTTACATGCAATTATTGCTAGCAGGAGGGATTCCCTCATCAACACTGACTGTGTTGATAGAGGAATAGAACAATTTTCTTTCCTGTAACCCGTGGTTGCAGAAAAGAAAAACGCCCGTCTATGGCCGGCTTTAGGCAACCCATCCAAATGAAATCAGCTGCCTTAGTACAACACACATTACTGCAGGACATAACACACATCAACAGGTGTGTCAACACACTGCAACAGCTTGAACCCAACCTCAATAGTCAATCAAAGTATATGATGTATACAGGGTCAGGTTTTTGACAAAATCACTTAAATTTGCCTGAATTCTGGTATGCTTACTCTGTGTGGTCATAATGCTACACAAGTAAAACGCATTAAATTAACCACTTAAGCCCCGGAAGATTTTACCCCCTTCCTGACCAGGGGGTATTTTGCAATTCGGCACTGCGTGACTTCAACCTAAACTTGTACCTAAACGAATTTGACGTCCTTTTTTTTTCCCACAAACAGAGCTTTCTTTTGGTGGTATTTGATCACCTGTGCGATTTTTTGATCATGCACTATAAACAAAAAAAGAGCGTCAATTTTGCAAAAATAACAATATTTTTCACATTTTTTATATGAAATTCCCAAAAAAAAAAATTTTTTCTAACATTTTCGGCCAATTTGTTTTATGCTACATATGTTTGGTAATAAAAAAAAAAAAAAAAAAAAAAAAAAAAAAAAAAAAAAAAATCGCAAAAAGCGTATTTTGATTGGTTTGCGTAAAAGTTATCGCGTTTACTAACAAAGGGAAAGATTTTTGTCATTTTTTTTTAACGCGTAATGGCGGCGATCTGCGATTTTTTTTTTGCGGTATTGTGACATTGGGGCGGACAGATCGGACCCTTGACTGACATTTTTGACACTTTTGGGGTTACCAGTGACATTACTGCAGTAATCAGTGCTATACATATGCACTGTTACTGTAAAATGACACTGGTAGTGAAGGGGTTAACTTTATTTGAGAGGGAGGGGCTGTGTGTGTCCCTAGGGGCGTGATTCTAACTGTGATTGGCTGTGGCTTGAGGTGTAGGAACAATGATCAACGGTCCTACATAGTAGAACCGTATGATCACTGTTTCTACACAGGGGAGAATGACAGGCTGCTTGTTTACACTAGCTGCTTGCCTTTCTCCCGCTGTCACGGACGATCATCGGGTCCGCCGCTCACACGCGCGCGGGGGGGGGGGGGGTCCGTGACCGCGCGGGAGCGCGCCTCCAGCGGCGCGCGCTCGCTCCCCAGAGCCTCACAGGCTTGTGACGTACCGGTACGTCACTTTGCCTGTGAGGGGCTGACCGCCGCAGTATATGTACTTGCGGCGGTTGGCAAGTGGTTAAATTCATGTACTTAAAGTATAACTAAAATTTTTCTTAGTTTTGGATAGAGAGAAGAGGGATTAGAATACCTGTCAGTTTTTATTGCTGTCTGTGCCCCTGTTAGGGAGATTCCCTCTCTCTATTTGTCCTGTTTACCATATCATATCATTGAAAGTAAAAGAAAATTCCACACTTTGGGTTGTCCCCAGAAAAGTAATAGAGGGTAAATCTTCCCATTGGGACACTGGGAGTCCTCAAGAGATTCATTTAATTTTCAGGAATTTCTTCTTACTTCCTGTTTGGCTATGGGACAGGAAGTGGGAGGAAAATCTCTCAAATGGGACAATGGTGGCAAAAATAAACTATACAGGGGTTATAACCCTCCCTTACTCGGTCCAAAATGGAAAGAAAAAACAATTTTCTGTCTATAGTTCTACATTAAAGCGGTAGTATACTCCGCTTTTTAACTTTTACCTATAATAAGGCTTACCTGTAGGTAAAATTAATATCTCCTAAATCTACACGGTTTAGGAGATAATCGCCCTGCATGCAGCCCTAAAAGTCCGACGGACCTTCAGAGCTCCTTGCTGGCTCCTTGCCAGAAAGTGAACTCCCGTGCGCATGCCGGAGCCACCGAACCCGGAAGAGACGCCGAGGGAAGATGTCAGCTGCCTTAGCGGTGTCCGGGCGACCACGTTGGGGCTTCGTTCTAAGGTAAATATTTCATAATGAGCCAATGATGCATACTAGCTCATTACGCCTTTGTCCTGCAGCAGGATTTTTTTTGTTTTTTTGTTTTGTTTTTTTTTTGGGATACAACCACTTTAAGAGAAAAAAAAAAAGAAAAGAAGAAGGACAGCTCACCAATTTTAGGCTTATTTTTGTTAGTTAGTAAATAACCTAATACTAAGCTAAAAGAGCTGTCTATACAGTGAATCAAAGTAAGCCTAAAATGTCCATAGCTATGATGTTTGAGTCATTTCACTTTAGCAAAGGAAAATGCGAGGGGAGGCACAAACTCATTAAAAAAAGGTAAAATTTTTGTTTTGATTGATTTTCCCCCAGAAAGTAAGCGTAATCTGTGTTAAGTCAGCCTCCAGCATCTACTCCAGTTATTAGGATGTTGGCCTAGAGATGAGGTCATTTCACAGTGGTGTTTCTGTTATGGGCTGTACACTTCTCACACCAATCAACCCCCTACTACCACTCACCTTGCAATCTGCCAGAATGTTAAAATGAATAATCAGAGAGGGACATCACTAGATAAAGGGGAGACTTATCACCTGCCTGCAGCAAACTGATGACATTTTCTCAAGCTGTATGGCTGCTACCTGTCAGACCAGGCTGTCATTTAAAGCCCTATCCACCACTTATGTTCAAGAACCAATCAGAGTGGTTCCGAATTATGAAATCCCAATGTCCGGTAACATAGTAAGCCTTCATCCTGCAACCTGAGACTGGCAGTTTAACTCTATTACTGCGATTGTCAGATACAATTACAGTTTTCAATTTTTTTAATGCTCACAATTTTTAGCCTACAAATAAAGCCTTTATATGCCCTTTACAAAATGTAAAAAAATATATAGGTAGACAAATTAGTCAGAGTTATATATCGTCATGTTAACCAGCACATTTTGATGATCCTGAATTTGACCTGGACATCTAGGCGATAACCTATGTAAATGAAAGTGTTCATGATAAAATGTACAAAATTTTGGGTCAACTTATACGGTGGCATGTTTTGCACTTAAATATTTTTGTTCTAATTTGATTTCTTGTTTGTGCAGAATAAAAAAAAAGATGTGTAATCTAAAGTATTGGGAAGGTTACTTTTACTAGAGATTTTGAGAGAAATATTGCATGTAGTGGTCTTTTCTGCCATCTACAGGTTCATGTGAGAATGACAACAGTAAAATATTTGGAAGAAACTGAACAAAGCCGCAGCAGCATCTTTCATTTGCGAAACTCGCACAAAGCTGTTAGAACTGGAGAAATACAGCATACGAATGCTAACTGATGCTAACATCAAGCTTGCAAGTTCAACTATTGCATTGACAGCATGTTTCCCCAAAGAGTACAGGGTTTGTGTTAGGGGTTAGGCTAAATTTAAAGTGGTTGTAAACCCTTAGGGCTCTTTCACACGGGCGTTCTGATCAGATCGGCCTGTCAGTTTTTTAGGCGGATCTGATCGGATGCCCATTCAGCCCTATGGAGCAGCGGATGTCAGCGGTGACATGTCCGCTGACACCCGCTGCCATCCGCATCCGATCCTGTCCGTGAAGTCCAGACAGATGGAAACCCTATTTTCCATCTGTCCTGGGGACAGGCGGTCCGCTCTCATCCGATCCCCCATAGAGAGCAGCAGGGGCTGTGACACCTCCCTCTCCGCACTGCAAGCGGAGACGGAGCTGTCATCCGCCGATCCCCGCTGAGCAGCACGGATCCGCCTACGGAGGCGGACCGTGTGAAAGAGCCCTTACATATACCCAGTGCAATTACTGGCCTCAGGTGATACACAGAGGTGAAACAAATCTGCCTACATAAGTTCTATTTGTCTATCTGCAGCCCTCTCTTTTCTACATCTGATCAAAGTGCTGAATTATAAAGCTTGTCTGAGAGCTCAGAAAAAAAGGGGGCGAGGGGATGGTTACACTCTACAGAATTCAATGAAGAGAGCTCTGAGAGCTGAGTGGAGGGAAGAGACCCCCCCCCCTTCACACAGGAACAGAGCTGAGGCTGTCAATCTGCTGGAGGTCCCTCCCCATCACCATTTTTCTCTTGGTGTCAGGAAAACTTTTCAGAAGTGATTCATGCTGATAGCAGAGGAATAAAGCAGCAGTAACACTTAACTTCTTGGCACTGACGGCACACAAATATGCAGTCTATCGGCGGGTGGGACTTTTGGCGCCCCGAGCTGCCACATATTTGCGTGCAACATTACAAAAACAGCTGTGCCGGAATCTTAGACTGATCCCTTGCTGAGTTTGATCAAAATGGAAACAGAAGTCATGTACAGTATCTCACCAGGTGAGGAGTACAAAGACAAACGTGTCTTGCCGACAATTAAGTATGGTGGTGAAAGTGTCATGGTCTGGGGCTGCATGAGTGCTGCCGACACTGGGGAGCTACAGTTCACTGAGGGAACCATGAATGCCAACATGTACTGTGACATACTGAAGCAGAGCATGATCCCCTCCCTTCAGAGACTGGGCCGCAGGGCAGTATTCCAACATGATAATGACCCCAAACACACCTCCAAGACGACCACTGCCTTGTTAAAGAAGCTGAGGGTAAAGGTGGTGGACTGGCCAAGCATGTCTCCAGACCTAAACCCTATTGAGCATCTGTGGGGCATCCTCAAGCGGAAGGTGGAGGAGCGCAAGGTCTCTAACATCCACCATCTCTGTGATGTCATCATGGAGGAGTGGAAGAGGACTTCAGTGGCAACCTGTGAAGCTCTGGTGAACTCCATGCCCAAGAGGGTGCTAGAACAGTGCTAGAAAATAATGGTGGCCACACAAAATATTGACACTTTGGGCCCAATTTGGACATTTTACCTTAGGGGTGTACTCACTTTTGTTGCCAGCGGTTTAGACATTAATGGCTGAGAGTTAAGTAATTTTGAGAGGACAGAAAATTTACACTGTAATACAAGCTGTACACTCACTACTCTCATTTCTTTTGTGAGATCCTCGCCCTTGATTCCTCGCAGGAATTGCGGAAGAAGCCTGAGCCGAGGATGATACTGGCCTTACTGTGGCCCTTGGACATCTGCGGAGTCCGCTAGAGGAACCCATGATCTCGCCACAAACCTCGGTATCCTCCTGTGGAGAAGAACCTGCTAAAGGAGCTGCATGTAGGACTGTGCAAACAAAACAGTCTTGAAGATGGATACCACCAGACTCAAAACCTGTATGCAAAATGTGAGAGAGAACTATCTGTGTGACAGTAGTCGGTGAATCATGGCCTGTGGTTCCTGAAGTTTGTCCAGAGGAAGGACCACCCTGGTCAGAATTAGAATCAGACCTAGGTTAATCAATTCCCTGGACAGGGATAGGTGGGACCTTAGGTAGTTTGGACATCACCTGAACCTTTGCATGAATTAAATCCGCACAAGGAGACTCGGGACCTAAAAAAAAAAAAAACTGAAAAGGACCAGCTTTGTCCCCCTTTCTGGGTGCCCCCAAAAGAATCATTTTGTGAATCCCCTTGACGCTCATGAAGGAGGTCCATGAGGCTGTAAACCATAGAAGATGTCCCCCCACCCCAATGTTGGGTGAGGGCAGACCTTCATGCTAAGGGGGGCCTTGTCTGCGGGTCCAGGGAACCTAGCTCTAGGCTTACCAGACAAAGGATGCTTGGAACCTCCCAGGGAAGATTTGAAAGATCTATTTCCCTTATTCTTCGTCCCAGAAGCACAAAATAATTTTCTATGTGCTGGGAAGGAGGGCCCACGTCTGCGGCGAGGCTCCTTCCCTTTCCTAGACTATGGCAGGAAGGCACTCTTCCCCCGTGATACCCTTAATGAGGTCTTCCAGGGTAGCCCTTAAACAGGCGATCGCCTTGAAAGGGCAGATAAATGAGAGCTTTCTTAGAGGCTAGGTCTAGGTCTGCGGACTAATTCTTAAGCCACAGCACGTTCCTAATCACAACCGCTGAAACAAAGTTTGGACAGCACAGGAGCTGTATCCAAACCTGCATCACAAATAAACTGCAGCCCATGAACCAACCGGTCCGCTAAATCAACATAAGCAGCGGGGACCTGCTCACCCCCCAGGCCCTGGTGCAAAAGCTTGGTCCATTCAATTAGGGTCTGAGACACCAGGGCTGAGGCAAAGACTGGCCGCAATATCGAACCAGCCATAGTAAACATGCTGTGTGCCACAGCCTCTGCTTTCCTGTCAGCCGGGTCCTTAAAGGAGGGGGATTCCCCTACTGGGATCACGGTAGCGTTGTTCAACCTGGAAACAGGAGGGTCCACCACTGGTGGACTAGTCCACTTTTATTTTTTAAAAAGGGACTCCTCAAAAGGGTAACACAGCAAAATGTTTGAGGACCACAAAGGGTAATTTTTATTGTTACCATTCCTAATAAGGCACATAAGGAAACATCTTTGGAGTGCGAGGTGGCTTATGCGTACCAAACGACACAGCCTCGTCCGTAGCTACATTAGCCGCGTCCTCCATTTTTAAAGTCTCATGCACTGCAGTGATAGGTGCGTCTACCAGCGCTTTTTAAATTCGCTGCTGCGACCATGGAGGAATCATCCTCACTATCGGCTGGATCTGGAGGTGCCCTATGCAACCCAGCACCCTCTGCAAGGGGACTTCCCCCTGAAGGTAGGACACACGTTAGGGGAGACTCCGCTAAGCACTCTGCACCGATCTCTGCACTGGTACCCCCCTGTACTATACCCACA